>NC_133822.1:21580790-21895790 GCF_047830755.1 Zonotrichia albicollis
AATTTAGATCTGCTTTAACTGGATGACAGGCCTTCAAAAAGCACAGCTAACTGTAGTAAGACCTGAGCAGCATCAGGAGGATGAGCAGATTTTTGGAAACAGGGAAGGCTATGGTAAGATGAGAGAGGGCTCCCCAGGAATCTCAGCTCCACTGAAACTAAAGCAGTTCAATCCTTTGCTTCAAGGATTTGAGAGTTTCAATCTCAAACCTCAAACAGAATGAAAATTAAACCTGTCACCCTCTTAACTTGTGAAGAACTTGGGAAAGGAGGTGTATGGGTGAATTCAGCATTTAATTAGCAACTTTAATATTCAACTCTTTCCAGCCCATCTATTAACGGGCAGGCCTGTTCCTTCAGCATACCACAGCTACAGAATAAATATGCATTTGTTAAGAACAACATATAACTCATTTCCTGTTTTATAAAACTGTGATGGGAAAGAAGCTGTCACAAGATTTACATACATTATCATTAGAAACTCAGCAAGTATTTTTCCCCTCTAAAAAAAATAAAAATCACTTTGTTTGGTTCCATTTTGGAGAAAAGGAGTGGGTGGTGTGGGGTCAGAGGATTTGAAGGGTTCCAAAAATAGTTAAACAAACAGGTGCTGGATCAGTGCTGGGGTCACATATACTGTGAATGGTAAATATGAAGGAAAATTGATATTACTATCAGTTTGCTGCTTTTCACAAGACAGAATATGAGGTTCAGGTGCCACAATATCTGCCAAAACTAGACGCTGAATAGACAGCTGACCTGCAAATTAGAATTGGGTATAGACAGAAAAATTTAAACAGACACAGATTTCTATTTCTGACATGTTTACAGCAAGTAAAACACTGAAGGAGTTAAACAAAAAAAAAAAAAAAAGAGAAATATTTTTGCCCTATCTTACTAATACGTGTCCCAACAAATTTAGGAGTATATTTCCCTGTATTACTTAAAAATTAAATAAATACTTGAACAAGCATTAGGTAAGAAATTAAAATATAATTTGGAAAGGCATCCTGTGACAGTAACAGAAAAAAATCCAATCCTTCAGTACAGTGTATTGTTCATTAACACTGAACATCTATTGCTGGAGGTACTAAATATGCCACACAGGATTATATCCCCACCCAGCATCCCCTGCTGCTCTAACCAAATGGTGCAAGGCACAACAATGTCTTTTTATGGAAGGGAGAGACAAGGCCAGTGGAGCAGACACCGGGGCTCGACTCCTCTGTGTGGCTGGCATTGGTCCCACCACCAGGGTGAAGGAAAGCTCTCCTGGAAAAGTAACAGGAGCTGCCTGAAATGAGAAACTGTGAGCCAGTTCCATTTGGGTTTGGCTTGATTTTATGAAAGGCACCAGCCCAAGGGAGATCAAAGAGAAGGCAAAGGCTCCTGCCATTTCTGGTGTTTAACAGCACGCTAAAGTTGCTGCTGAGATGAGATAAGGATACTGCTGAGTCCTCCTCAGGCAGCTCTAGGATTTCATCAATTGCAACACTCAGATGACTGAGGACCTATATTTCTTGGTGGCTGACGTTGTACTTGTGAATATTTTACCAGTCCATTTGAACATACCTGCTTCTTTCAGAGTGCTGCATTTCTGGTAGTTGGATGTCCGCAGTGCAGGGGCCCTGACGTTATACAGCCTTATTTTCTCAATTCTGGAGTCAAAAACCCGTAGAAAAGGGTCCTTCTCCTCCCACTGGGACATTATCTTATTGTCTATGAAGGTTGCAAACATCTGTGTTTCGATGAAGTGTGAAAGGAATGGGAGGTAAGGCTCAGGTTGGTCCGAAAGGAAGGAAGCCTGGAATACAGAACACCTCATTAGTGTCACGTTCATGCCCAGCCATCCTTCCAGCAGGAAGGCCTAGACAAGGCTTCCCCCACCACAGAAACACCTCTCAGAGAGCTATGAACCCATCTGCAAAGGGGTTTGGTTCACAACTGTAAGAAATAAGCAGTCAGGGAGGCTTTGTGACAGCTGGAACAAAGGGATATTGAGTTACTAAAGTAGTGCTCATGCTGCTTGCTTTTTTAAAGAACATAGCAGCCTCCCCCCCAGGAATAAACCCTGTGAAATGCATGGCAAACCATCACATGTGTCTCTGTGGGACCTCTGGTCTGGGCATCCTTGCCTGGGACCATATCACTTAAGGTGTCACATGAATAAAGGGGTGCACAGTGCTCTTCAGCTGATGCTCCTCAGTGATGTTACACAGGGCAATTAATCACAAATTTCCAATTACAATTGACTGTGTCTAAATCACTAACTGAGCTTTGAAAACCCTAAACTTAACAGCCCATTTTATTGCAGAAACATTAGCAGAGATTGCCTAAACAACCCCATCCTTTTGAATGCTGCACTGCTTAATGGCCAAAAACAAACAAACCAATAAAAGGCATGGCAGCAAGTTTTGTAAATCAAAAACTAACTCAGATCAGTATTTAGTCTGTTCCTCACTGTTCATCCTCTTAACCTTTTCCTTAAAGAAGGACTTGGACCTAAAAAAGATGATGGCTAAGAATACTATCTGCTTTGTAGGGTCACTCAGCAGCTGTGCAAGCTTCCCAACATTTCCCATTCTTTTTGCTATCCTCCCATCTATTTATATCCCCATTTCTAACCTCAAGAGATTCCTTATCCCTCTTATGCATACACGACAATAGAGTCATAACAATACTCTTTAAGTGACAACCTTCTCCAGAACAACGTTACCCATTACCAAAACCTCTACCATGAGGATAGGAAAAATGAAAGACTAGATTTGGTTCTTTATCTCAAGTGTGCACCTCTGCTCCCAAAAAGAAAAGAAAGAAAGAGAGAAAAAGAAGTCACTTTGCATTGCTACCCTTCCACCAAGCCCACAGGAGCAGCCCCACGAGCTGGGCAGAAGCCTGCCAGCTTGGTTTGCACAAGCCAGGATGGCTCTGAACAGCTCAGTGGATGCGCTCCGATTCACTCTGGCAGGAGATCTGGCCCTGTGTAATGGAAACGGACAAATCTCGCAGTGAGGCAGATGAGGAACGGCAGACCAGAGAGAGCCTAGGCTATATTTACACAAACACCGCTATCCTCCCTCTCCCTTTTAGATGGAGACATGGCTATCTTTACTTTGTCAAAGTTTTGCATTTGTTCCCTGTTTGTCAGCCACGACTCCATGTCGGGGGCGGCCTGGATGACGAAAGCCTCGTAGTCGGCGAACAGCTGCGTGAAGCGGTTGGCGAAAACCTCGCGGAGCTGCACATTCAATTTGTAGTCCCTCAGCTCCAGCTCCTCACAGGACAGCTTCCCATCCTTCTCCTCTGTGAGGGGGGTGCTGATGGTCATTTTCTCCATGGTCACACCCGTTCTCTTGGCCAGGGCCTGCAGGCGGGCAATGGTCTCGTTGCCTTTCAGCAGCTCGTACATGTTGAGGGCATTGCTGGGGATGTTCCCGTTCTTGTCGTTCACCAGGTCACTAAGAACCAAGTTCTTGAGTTTGGTGGCGCTGTCACTGCAATGCAGGTTGCCTTCTGGAGGGATCCCAAACTGCAGGAGAACCTCAGAGATTTCCTGGATAAACTCCAGCTTGTTGGGGAACTGCGGGAATTCCTCTGGCAGTTCGATGAAATGGTTATCGATGTCTACAAAGCACAAGTTTGCCTGAAATACAAACAGACGTTTCAAAATGGACATTCAGCACTGAACTGGTTCCCCTGCAATGTAGCCCTTTCTCCCAGACAGAAGGAAGGTGAATGTGTATCCTGCACACGTATGCAGGACACTTTAGCTGTGCTGTCTAGCCTGTGAAATTTCTTGACTTCACCAAAGCTGAGGGTCAGCTGGATGACAAATAAAGGCTCCTGCATTCTCTTGTTTCCCTAGGACATGCAGACCCCAAACTCTCCACTACAAAGATTTCATATACCCTCCCAGAGCAGCCAAGGACACACCACCAAGCAGGAAGGGCAGCACTACTTCTCAATCCATGCAAATACCCCTTGTGTGAATTACTGCATCTCACAGTCACATTTGTTTTACCAGGATCCAACTGCAAGAAGCCTCTGCAGCTGAGCTACCAGGAAATGAAATGTTCAGTGAGAAAGATGATGCTGCTTTAAGCAAAACTACAAAAGAGGGTCCCACAGAAATCCTTTGGGATTATGTCTGAGTACATCTTGTCCACTAGAAGCTGTCTTGTCTCCCCACTCCCCTGACCCCCTGTTTCCATGGAGGCTTTTAACAGTGGCAATTCCTCTGCCTGAGATTTAAAGAGAGTGCTCTTAGCTTTGCTATGAATGGAGATAGATCTCAGCCTGTAAGATTAAAGTTAAGTGAAGACATCAATCTAGCAGAGCAGATACTTTTACTAGGTAAGTGTCAATGGAGGGATAGAAGAACCCCACATAAAAATTAATTACATTGCAAATGCACCCTCAGGAATAACAGCAGAATGAAAAACAGTAATTGATCTTCTGAATGGTGGCTTACATGTAAAATTTGCTGTCTGAGTGCACTGTGCTGAGTAAAATCTTAAACCAGGTCAGATTCCCAAGGTGCAGAGTTCTGATGTGTTTTATCCTGGCATAAAACTGCAGAACAGGAGATGCAGAAAACCCAAAGAGCAGCAGTAGGTCTTTGTTAGCTTGATTTGGCCATTAGCACAGATCCTCTGCCTTCTTTGAGGCACTTTCAATGTTCCTTACTTCTTATCAAACACCCTAGACTAATCTTCAGGTTATGTGAAGGCAAATTATTTATTTTCCTTCATTTTTGAGAGGTTAATTTTCAGCCAGACAACACATTCCACAGCAAATATGTTTATAATATATTGGATATTTCAGGGACATATAACATTAATCACATTTCACATACATACTTTAAAGCACATTAGGATTCACCTGGTAAAGGAGAAGTGTCCCTTCAGCTTTTTTGTATTAAATTTAGTCTGTACAAACAAATGCATTTCTTCACACCAAACAATTTGATTTAACTATGTAGCTATTACACAGTTGTGGTGTGCATCAGTACAGTTCTTTAGCTCAGGGACTGCCTTCTTATCTATCAATATTTCATTTCAAAGGCTTTTTAATTTCAGCTCTGCATATCATTTACAAAATTTGAAAAATGAGATTTAGAGTCAAAAAACCCTTGGGGAATTGGTCTCACTTCTCTCTTCAAAAACATCTGATGATTAAAGTTAATGCAGGGAGATTAGTAACCTTAAGAGAGCATGATGGCCAGTTGTTAGAATTTTTATCTCTAACAAACAAATGGTTTATATTTAGAGCAAGAGCTTGAAAAGCTAGCCCCTGGCCTGAACAATAAAGGAGTCCTGATGTGAACAGCGCTTCATCACTGAGGGTATTTTTATTTTTTATTGTCTAGAGGAATTTGAGATTCAAGATCTTCCCTGTTCAATGTGTCGTCTTTCTCTCCCTCTCTCACAGTTACTGGACCTGTGGTATTCATAAATGCTGGTATTTTTCACTCATTTGCTAAACATCATGGAGGGGGCAGATTCCACCCCACTCTTAATCTTCTCTCCCTGGTGATATTTGCTATTCCAACGCTACTGCAATACTAAATACTGTCACATTAAAATTTTAATTTAAGGAAAATGACAGCTTAATCTGCTAACCAAAAGCATGTGACTAATAATCTAAAAAATCACAGCAATTATGTAATATTAGCATGGTTTTACTGAGGAGCATAGCTAGATAGCAGCCTTGCTTCCACACCAGTACAGATTTCATGTGCTTCAGTCACTGCATCCATGAGGTAAAGTTTGATTTGCAGTTCCATACCACCAAGGCTGACTTGGCCACCTTCATGCAGTATGTAAAATAAACCTTAATGAAAAATTCTATTACCCCTGCCCTGTGTCTATCCTTCCACTTCCACACAAAAACTCCCACTCCTGTATATTCTCCTCTGCTGCTGTTCCCATCTGCCTTCTCAGTCAGAGCAGGTATTTGGAATCCTTAAGGACTCTGCCCCCAGGAGGGTCCCCTCAGCACAGCCACTGGCAGGAGATGTTAATGCTGTATGAACAGGTACTTTTGGGGTTACCACTGATTTTAAGAAAAAGCCCAAGTTTAAAAGCACACGGTTCAAGTCACCCCCTTGAATGCAGACAGATGAGCCATATCCCAAAGGCTTTGCTGTATGGCCAGCTTAAAATGTTAAGCAGTTTTAATCACCTTCATCAAATTTTGAGGAGAAAAATCTCCATTTCGCTCTCCACCACCACCTCCATTTAACCCTGAGATTAAGAGGATGACCTTTCCTTCCTTTTTTTTTTTTTTTTCCCTCTCTAAGTGGTTCACAGGCACAGTATTAGTGCAAGCCTGGCTTGTTTGAGGCCAGGACTCTGGTCTAGTAAGAGACAGGAACACATGGGCTCAGACACGGATGGGATGGGACTGGCAGGACATGGGAAGCTCCTCACCAGCAAGGGGACAGGTTTACACCATCTAGCAACTGCACCTGAGATCCTACCCCAACAAAATGCTCTTTAGCCCACTGTCAGTAGGACTGTGACACTGATGGAGTAACAAAACCTAGTGGAGTGCATGATGTAGGGAAAATCAACAAAAAATCAGCTTTGTCACCACAAACAGGAGAAAGAGAAGCATTTAGAAACCAAAAGAGTTAGTGGTACTCACTAAATTCAGAAATGGACCAAGAAGTGCTGTGGAAACCTCTCTACTAGGTCACTGCTGCTGGCAATCAGTATCCACAGTGCCAGAGAAGCCTCCCAACAGCAGGCATTGTTTCCCAGCAGTAATTCCCTCATCTATCAGTCAGACATTTCAGGACAGCCCCCCAAGGTGGACACTGACCTCCTGAGGCAGCTCCAGCTTGGAGCGGTCGGTTCCCTCCTTGGACTGCAGCCCCATCAGGTAGGGAACAGGAGCATCCAGGAAATGCAGGAGGGAGGCAGGGAGGATGGGGACATAGACATGCTGCCACTGGAACGGGAACAGCAGCGTTGTGATTCCCTCTGCCACCGTCATCAGCCGCTGATAATCTAGACATGGGAGAGAAAGGCAGATATTGAATTATCTCCCTGTGTTCTGCTTTTGAGATCTGTTTGGCAAGGACATCCATGACAAAAGACAGAAAGCATGCTTATATGTAAGATGTTATTTGGAAAATAAGACAGAGCTTAAAAACCTTAAACATTATTTAAATCTGTTAAAACTCATTCCTCCCGTAAAGAAACAGCTGAGCATAGATATCATACCTTATCTAGATCTATTCTGTCATTAAATTAGTTTATCAAAAAGATACCAGAAGTTCTGTCTCTAGTACAGGATAACAATACTCTAATTCCATAATAAGCATGTATTTTTACATAGGAAGAAGAGGAGAAAGAAGTGGATTTCAAGGAAACATTGTGGTTTCTTGCTTGCTCCTGCCTGCCTGCTTCTGCTCCACTTGCCTTCTATTTTCAAAGCTGAGTGTACTTTCCAGAAGAGTTATCTTGGCCACATAACAGCATTAGTTTACAGTCCCTAAGTATATAAAAGTAGAGCTTTGAAGTTAAATCCAAACAGAAGCCCAATAAAAATTTAGTTCTCAAATATATTCTGCACAGCTAGTGTATTTATATTATGTTACTTTCCCGAATTTGTCTTTAACCCACTAGTTCATTGCTTTGAAATATTTTGATTTTAGTAACCACATAGTGCATTATTTTTAAATTAAAATTTCTTTTGGTCCAGCTGAGCTGAATGTTTCAGAATTTGGGTAACAGCAAATTATTTATCAAATATCCAGCTGGCATGATGCAATACCACAAGATACTTATTTAATATAAACGAGGGGATAAATTAAGTACAAATTTTTAATGTAAATAAATAAATCACATACTGGTCTTAAAGAGACAGTCATCCTTACAGCAAATCTCAAACTGCAGACCACCCATCTGGAAAAGGTAAAGACCCCTGGGTTTGTAAGCTGCATGGCAATGTCCAAACCCAAGCCTCATCAGTGCCAGGCAAGTCTCACAAGCTCTGGCTTGAACAACCACAAGATTTTCCCTCTCATGGAGGCCAGACCCAGATCCTGGGTAACACTTGGGCTGTTGCCCATCTCTCCTAATCCTCTCTGCCCCACTCCAGGAGATGAAAGATACCTGCATGAACACCCTGGTTCTGAGTCAGGTGAGAAGGCTTTTTCCTACAGCCCCAGTGACTGCTTTTGCCTGGAGAGGAGCCCAGCTTCACCCTTCCCATTTCCTGGACATCCCAGCCCGAGACCTTGGCAGACACCAACAGCAGCAAAAGCGCTGTCATCCGACACTGCTCAGCCACTAGGAGGTCACTGGGAAGATGTTCTTGAATAAAAATGCAAATTACAACAACAAATTGCATCACCCATTCTCCTTGCTAGCAGCTCTCTGTGGAAAACCAGCCACAATCTGCAGAAGGTCAGCTGGCAGGGCAAAAACGTTTTTCATCTTGTCTTACTAATAGCTATTCAGTCAGCCTGCAAAATTATTGTCATGCACACAAGTCAGTCTCAAGGTTACACCTCCAAAACACTCCCAGCTACAGATCAGTCACTTATGAATCCCTGCCCATGCAATGGTCTACAACCACACTTGTGCATTCCCTGTATTGCTGAAGAGCACTTACACAAACTCGAGTTATAATCCCTATTTGGAGAGGCTTAGGAGTCTCGTAACGTTTCATAACTCTGAAAGCTTTAAAGATCAAAAAAACCAAATAGAAAAAGCAGCACGTCCTAGTCTGTGAGACACCTTCAAAGTCTCTCCTGATCCACATGAAGAAACAGGTCTTGGCAGAAAAGTTGCAAGGATCATTTTGGATAAGAGCATTAAGTTCTGAAATTCCATGCTGACTTTTCTCTAGTGCTACTGATAATATTCCACATGGTCACTAGCACAAATTTTGTAACCAAATTACTATGAGAAAAGCTGATTTAAAAAAAACCCAAAAACTATTGATGACTATATGATTAGGTTGTTATCATCTAGCAATTCTTGTCAGTGATTAGCAGATAAAATGTTTGTGTACCCAGCAGTTTTGACTGAGAAGGAAGTTCCAGTTTCCTCCAGAAAAATAATATACAAAAATCTGTAAATACTTTTTTTGTCATCTGTTTAAAGAAGCCAAACTCTAATTACTTTTTACATACTTTCAAGCTGCACGAGGTTAGACACCTATCATATAAAGCCTGAAATAATTTTTGATGGAGAGATTCTTGTACCTATCATCATTTGAGGGAAACTTACATGGATTTTGAGGACAACCTGGAAACAGTGGATTGGGGAAATGGCCTCAAGTTGTGTCTGGGGAGGTTTAGATTGGATATTAGAAAAAATTTCTCCACTGAAAGGGTTGCTGAGCATTGCAACTGCTGTCCAGGGAAGGGGTTGAGTCACCATCCCTGGAGGCATCTAAATGACATGTAAATATGGCAATCAGAGACATGACTGAGTGGTGGGTTGGCAGTGTTAGGTTCACAGCTGGAGTTGACCTTCAAGGTCTTTTCCAACCAAAATTATTCTAAGACTCTTCATGTTCAAAGCTCCATTTCTAATTTGTTCACAGAACGTTTTCCAAGAGAAAATGCTCAAGGAGAAGAAGCCCAGGGCAAAGTGGTCCCTGGGGCTTCTACTGCAACCACTGCCTCCTAATATCTTAGCTGGATGTAGTGGCATTCACATTCTCTGAAAAAATCCCTTCGCCCAGGGATTTTCTCCTGGGAAGCCAAAAGGCAGCTAGAGAGGCCTCAGAGAAAAGGAAAATAATCCTTATCTCATTTGCTTCTCCTGTGTGGTGCTTGTGTAGAATGTGTTTGGAGATTGTTTGCCCACAGGTGATTGTTTCATTGGATTCTGGTGTGAGTTGTTTTCACTCATTGGCCATTTGGGGCCAAGCTGTGTTGGGACTCTGGAAAGAGTCACGAGTTTTCATTATTATCTTCTTAGCATTTATTAAGTATCCTTTCTTTATTCTTTAGTTTAGTATAGTATTCTTTAATATAATATAATAAAGTAATAAATGAACCTTCTGAGAACATGGAGTCGGGTGCATCATTCTCTCCCCTCGCTGGTGAGAAAGCATTTACAATAGGATGTGGTGCAGTGCTGTCTCACACAACCTTTTCAGCAAGTGAAGGAAAAGGCAGCAGAGTCAATCTCTAAGGCTCTGGATCCACCTCCCTTTTCTGGCACCATCCTCCAGGGGATCCTGGCCAAGCACCTCAATTCCCTGTGCAGGACATGCCAGGGCTACAGGGACCTGCTCCACTGCAGGCTGGCAGCTCTGCTGCTCCAGCACCATCTTCAGCCGCGGCTTACCCACCTCTGGTAACATTCACATGGCTCAAAGATATAGTGCTTAAAATGCACACCCTGAGATATTCCTGTAGAATTCCCAATCACAGTTATCTGCTGGAGATGGAAATGGATCCAGCACTTGAACATCGGTTCCCTACAAGTGTTTTTCTGAGAGAGGACAAAGCTTGACAATTTTTCGTCTTGGTGTTGATTCTCCATAACACAATAACAGGACAATAATCAGTAAGAAATATCTATCCCAAAGACCTTAAAGTTCAAACACTGAAAAAACAAAATAATCTTCTTTTCATTATAAATACTGGGGAAAGAATATCTGAGATGTTAAGCAATTCACAAAGCTCAACATAAAAATTACTTTTCCTGCCACAAGAGTCTGATATCTCAAAATCCTTCCCATGCTGCAGCAGAGCAAAACCAAAATCCTTTGAGAAGGCAAAAAGACATCAGTGTTACCCCTGCTCCAAAGAGGTAAGACCACATATAGGTTCTACCCCCAAAACAGAAGAGGATTTCACCTGGGACCTTCTCAGCAAATTCCCAGTCACAGGAACTTTGTGCATAAGGCATGTGTAAGGGCACACACACTCGTTCTCCCCAGAAATGGTGTTCCTGCTGGGAACTGTGCACTGTTACTCCAGTTTCAACACCTTCAGCCCTCCCAATGAAAGCACAGCTTGGCCATTTTCCAACTCTCTGTTCCAGTAACCTACCAAAGGTAGGGCAGAAAGCTTACCACAGAGCTGGAGTCACAGCCTGGATCCTCTAAATCCAGTCCAAGCCTTTAAAAATAGACTGCTTCTTTATTTTCCTTTTGAAGTCTCACTTTACATACATTTTGAAAGCACTTGAAGGCATTTGAAGAGATGAGCTACCTGGACACCGCTTCCTTTGCTCTACTCCTTTTAGAACACATATAAAGGATAACTGCAGCTTTGCAAAGCCACATATTCAAAAATGCATCCTGGAAGATGATAATCAGATGGTATTCTCAAAGAGTACCTTATCAATATGCACAAAACAATTGTCTTTAAACAAAATAAAGCAAACCAACAACAGAGAAAAGAAAAACATCAATGAACCTGAATGAATAAACCTAATTCTTTAGAGGAAAACACCTGAACAGGCTTTAAAGCATTCTTGTGACCAATAGTTTTTCCACATGTTACCTCTTCAGTCCAAGTATTGTAAGTAATTGTTATGCAACTACCTTTTTTTTCTGGTAACAAGATATGAGCTAGATGAGCCAGGAACATTGGAAAAACTGGAAAATAAAAGTATTTTCTTTTCCTTTGAGCTCTGAGTATGAGTCAGGAACAGCTCCAAACCAGACCTGTCTTGGGTCTGGGTACCTTCAGATCTGTAATGTTTATATAAAGCACACTGCAGATGAAAAACTAAATCTGAAATTCACATTGGAGACAAATTTGTTTATGAAAGCAAAGGTTTTCAAATCAGATCTCAACAGCTCCACAGAAGCAGCACACACAAGTGCTGCAGACATCAAAGTGCCCTGGAAGCTTCCACCTTTCATCTGATTTGCCTGCTAGCAGCTGTGACAACTGACAAGCCAGTCCTGGTGACTTTCAAGAGATGTTCAGACAAAACACACAAAAATGGTGCAGGAAATGTTTATTCACTGCAGAAATCACTTTGCAGCAGTGCTGCATTCAGGGAACCTGGGCAGGTGCCATAACCTGGGGTTGTGACCAGCAGCTTGTCCTGAGGAAATGACCCCTGGCACCCCAAAGGAAAGGTGCATTCACCAGGGAGTGATGCAGCACATCAGTTAAATGATAAAAGCAGAGGGGTAATTCATGCAAATATGAAAATACTTATTTTCTTAAACAGAAGGGTCAAGACAAGCCTGCATCTAATTGCCTGAAGAATTAGCCTCTCAAACTGGGGCTCAGCTCTGCCCCAAGGGAACCATCCCAAGGCCAATATTCACCGAGGCCAGTCCTAACCATTTTTCCTTGTTGGTCAAAGCTTAATTTAAAAAGCTTCTGCTTCAATACATTTCCATTTGTATAATTTAACTATGTCCCAGCCTGCTATCAGTGGCTCAGTATGAATTAATTTATGATTAAGAGCCACCTCAAGAATTAGCTCCTAGCATGGTTGAATCTCTGAGAAAAGAGCAGAAGTCTTTGCCAAGGCTGACAGGTCTGTGCCAGCAGGACACATGAAGGTGCTCCTGAGCACACAGGGAGCCCCTTCTCTCTCCCATGGTGCTGGGGCAGAACAGGCTCCCCAGCCAGCAGCAAGATGATGGGGAGGACACACAAGTTCACCAGGGAACAACTGTGGTCATGATCACTTTAGACTGCCATGTTATTTATCTGGCATTTGCCATAACTGCAAGGTAAAAGCCTGATTTAACTTTCTTCCCCTCATTTTGAAAAGGTAAAGATTTTTCATTGTGGGAAAATATGAGATCCAAGTTAAAAAAAGAAAATTGGAGAGGTTGTGGTGTGTGCAGCCCTATCTCATTTACAGCTCACTGTGAACACAAACCTGAACCAGCTCCTTCTCCTTTTTTCAAAATACTTTAAAAGCTTCACTTTTCAGGTCATACCGACAGCTAACAAAATTGAGCAACTTCTAATTAAAAAACAATCTTGCCATTTCACCTAAGTTGAGAAGGAAGACTATATGTCATTCTCTGATTTTTCTACCAAATTACTTGTCCTTTTCCCAGGGAAACATGCACTGCAGACTCTGAGTGTAGGTCTACTGAGGCAATAAACCCAGGTCTCTTCCACAGCACACAGATTTTGTCCCCATATAATTTGTTCTCTGCAATAGCTTTCCACTGATTTGGATGAATATTAGTGTGGAGGGCAGCTGTTTAAATGAGTAGAAGAGCAAAGGTTTTCCATGTAACTATTTTATGTAAAAATGCTTTAAAAGGCAAATACATTATGCATGTATTAGTTTTTAAAAATCTACCCCAAAACAGACCTCATAAGAAAGATATTTCAGACACTACACTTTCTAGGCAATGACTTTATATATGCATAGTCATTTGTATTGCAATTTCCAAGATCAAAAAAAAAATAATGTAAAGAATATTTCAATCTTGGAGGAGCAATTACTCAAGCCCTTGGAAAAACAACTTGGAAAATGCTCAAAATTATAATGAGTAGAAACAGCCTAAGCTCTAAGAAGTTTATCTCTCTCTCATCCACACATTCCCTCTCATGCTTAAATCCCTTGAAAGGCAGACATACAAAATGGATTGCTGAGGTTTCCACAGAGCTCACAGTTTAATTCATCTCTCTCCAGCAGGAAACCCACACCAGTGATGTTTTGTTACTTATCCTTTGGAAATTGTAGTAGCTATTGAAGAGTGGACATGAGCAAGACCTTCCATCTGCACGGTTGCACGGGAGAGCTGTGCTCTGAATGAAGGGCACTTACAAGCGCACTGCAAAGACTGCACCCTGAAGAATTGCAGAGAAAGCATATCTAATCCCTCCCCTTGGTTTTCAAAGCCCAAATGTTGAAAACTTGCCCTATTTAATCTTTAAAAAATTCTCTATATGCAGAAGGAAGGAATAAAAATATTCTCCATACGCAGAACCTGAAGCTGCAGGAATTAACGTACAGTGAAGGTGATTTAGGTACACGTTTCCACACCACCTTTGCAGACCAAAGTTGGCACTTCTCACCAGCAGCTGTTGTGATTAACTCCCTGGAAGTCCACACAGTCTCTGGGAGCAGTAAGTGCTCATCTTTTCAGACTTGGTGCAAGCACAGGTCTCTGCCAGTTACTCAGCCATGCAGTCCAAAATATATGGGAACAAAACAGTTTTAAAAATGAGCTCATCATTCTTTGCTGCCAGTCTCTCTTCAGCCCTCTGCTCGACCACCGCAGCTGTAAAGTGAAGCTACAATCCCCTGCAATCCCTGCATTTTCCCAAGTGATGGGGCACCAGTCACCCTAAGACACCATCAACAGTGCAGCTGGATACCCAAAGAGGACTTGTAGCAGCCATGGTACTATCAGCCACTCATTGCTCCTGTCCCCAAGGCAGAGCTGTGCCAGACACTCTCCTATCACACTGGGAACACATCCAGGGCAAGCTGGATAAAGTCATCCAACACCCTCACCTCTTCATTGACTTAGATGCTTTTGTTCAGGCTGCTGGAAGCATTATGCCCCAGGGTTAAAAATAAACTTTTTCATCCTCAACTCCTAGTTCCCTTGAGAAAAAACACTTCAGAAAAGCCAGTACAGTCTCCGTGCAACCTTTGTGCCAGCCTTTCACTGCTGTTATTATCAGCTGGGCTTCTTTGTATGGTTGGGGTTGTGCAACAATTTATATTTTCACTCCACTTTTCAAAAGAAGCCTTTATTCTATAGAAGAGCTAAATTTTTGACAAGCTTAAATGAAAAGCTTCCTTCCAACAGGTCTAGGAGAACCACAAAAAAGTCAGCTTACATTTCCCATACACGTTAACAGCAGCTCTCACTGAAATAGTTTAGTGAACTGAAGTAGGTTTTGCTCCAGCTCTGATTTCTTGAGTATTACATGATTATGTCAGTGAATTGTGATTTTGTGTAAATAATGCTTCCTTACTTGAAATTGCAACCACGGGATCTTCTACTAATCTCTTGTTCATTTTGGGAAGGTTGCAGAGAGGCCAGGCCTCTGGAAACAGAGTCCAATGAGTCCACCCTCTCTAAAGCAGAAAGGCAAAGAAGGGTGAACTTGCAAAATGCCTCTGTCATTTGTTATTTTGGAACAAGAGATATGTCAGCCAAAACCTCTTCATCTTTTGCTTTGAAAGAACTAGGGAGTTTAAAAAGTTTTTCTCCACCATGGATCTCATGGCACCATGACAATTCCTGAAAAATCCCTTCACCAGGATTTCTTCTCCTGGGAAGCTGAGAAGTCTCAGAGAAAAATGAAAACAATAATTATCTGATTGCTTCTCCTGTGTTTTGCTGCTTTGGAATGTGGTTGGAGATTGTTTACCAACTTGCCATTGTTTGATTGATTTCATGTGAATTGTTTTAACTTAATGACCAATCCCAGCCAGCTGTGTCAGGACTCTGGAGAGGGTCACAAGTTTTTAATTAGTATCTTGTTAAGCCTTCTGCATGTATACTTTCTCTATTCTTTAGTATAATTTTAGTATAGCATTCTTTAATATAATATAATAAAATAATAAATTAGCCTACTAAGAATATGGAGTCACATTCATCATTTCCTTCCTGCCATGGGGGACCCCAAAAATACCACAATCTCAAAGCTGAAGAGAGCAGATTTTTGTACATTTTAGGCTGGTTCTATTTCAAATTGGAAAACGGCTGCTGTTTTCTTTTTCAGGAATTGAAAGACTGACATTTAAAAGAAGCCTCAGTGCACAATTAGCCAAGCACTCAGCTATCAGGGTATGCCAAAACTGAGGCTTTGCACTTGCCCTCCACTCCACATTCCTCACCTCTGGGAACTAGCATTATGCTGCTATTTACATAATCACAGAATTTCCCTAACACAGCTAGATACTTTCCCCATGCACCATCAAATTGTGTCTATGTTAGATAGGCAAGTAAAAGTCATGTCAAGGACATCCCTAGATTCAAAACAGAAGAGAAGAGAGGGGAATGAAAAAACTCTGAAATTTGAAGGATGGAAAGAATTACTTCTCACTGTCTCACTTTTCTTTAAAAAAAACCCCACACAATGAAACCAAACAAACCAAGTAAACCTTTAAATCATAACCAGTAATTGGAAGAACAACATTTATCTAACTTCTGGTGGACATGCAGGCTGAGTCAAAATTATTTAGTAGATACTTTGTATCTGTCTCAATGTCTATTACAAAAGTAAGGCATACAGAGGCTGCTCTCCACATGCACAAAATATTACTAAAATGTAACCTGACAAGCACATTTCTCCTAATGCTGCTATCTTTCAGTGAGAAAGAAAAAAGGAAAAAAAACCATTCTCAGTTCTCAGTGAGTCTATAAGCAGGGACCAGAGTGGTACTGATGAGCAGGGATGGGTGAGAGGCATTTCAGTGGTGCTGCTGTTTAATATCAAACCCCAGTGCAAAGTGGCAAAGGCAGCATGATTCAAACTGAGGAAGAAAGGGGATAACTGCACACACACACACAGAGAAGCAGGAGGGAGGGGAAAAGCAGCCTAATCAAAACTAACAGCAGGATTTCTGCTCACACTTCCAACTGAGAGAAGATAAAACCTTTCATTTTCAGTTCTTGAAAGCAAACCCCTGGAGTCCATGTGGAGAAGAGCTTTGCAAAGAACTATCAACCCTTTGAATTCAGTCATTTGCAGAAGAACTACCCTTTTTCCACCTCCTTGAACATTCTTCTCCATTCTCAGTCATTTAGCTATTAGCATTACTATTACACACTTCCTGACCTTTTCTTTTATATGACAAACCCAAGTGATCCCTTCTGGAGCCTGAAGGTTCATTATCCAAGGCCATTTTAGACCATTTCCCATCCTCTCTCCCAGCACCATTTCAAGCTGTCTGCTGCTCAAACCGCTTCTCTTGACAAGCCTAGGTATTCAGCATCTTTTCCTCTTTTCACTAAAAGGCATCCTGGCCCCAGGTTTTTCATTCTCCTCTGATGAAACCATTCCTCCCACCCTGAAAAATTTTTCCCTGACGCACATTTTCCTAATTTAGGGTCAGAATCACAGATGCCATTTGAGAATGCAAATTATATGGACAGGCTTGCAGTGAGACTTAGAGGAACACCCAAAAAGTCTGAACATGCCCTTGAAAGTCAGTAGGAAAACTTGACCTTGACATGTTGGGCATCCAAAAGCACCAGGGCCAAACTGACAGGAACCAGTAATAGGAGTGTAACATCCCAAAGCATGCACAGTGCTAAGTCAGGATTCCCCAAATCTGCAGCAGAGTGTTGCACTATTACAGAAAGACACAACCATAAGAGAAAAGGTTTTCAAAACCAGATTTTCCAAAGCTTGCTGGCACACTTCAACACGGAACATGGACAGGCTCTGTGCAAGCAACTTCTGCCAATGTTTGACTGTCCCATCTCGGCTGTTCTAATGGCCTGAAAAGGCTCTGGATGGCCTTGGGGCAGCCCGCACTCCAAAGGACGAAAGGAGTCTTCAGGTTTTTCAGTTCTTCAAAGTTGTTTATTAATTCTTACCTACAGTATTTTCTCCCGGCCCAACAGAGGTCCGCACAGCAAGCCAGCCATGAGCACACTGACTGCCCTCGGGGTGGTCACTTATCTTTATACCAAAAACTACGTGTAAGATATTTACCTTTTCTCCCCAATACCTTTCACCCTTATTGACAAGTGCACACTCAGTAAGAACCAATCTCAAAGTGCCACCATCACCATCGAAGATGGATGACAAGAAGAAGAAGAAGGACAGGACACACCCTAATTCCTCCGTCTTGTCTCCTAGAACCCCCCTGTACCGAGATTCCAAAACCTGTGTTTCACACTGTAATTAATCTATCCCTTCACCACTTATCCCCGTGTGATCCTCCCATCCTCATACAGGTGTTATGTCCTGTGCAGGATCAAAGTCTAGTCACCAAACACTTCTAGCAACGTTCCAGGACTTCCGAGCCCCCCCCCAAGGATTGTCTCGGGGACTCTGCACATCAGAAATGATGTGGTGAGTTCCCACATCTCCCCCTTCTGTTTGCACTAAAAACACTTCTTTTGCTACCTGACTCATGACACATCTTAGACATGAAAAGATGCACGGGATAACAAGTATGAGGACTAAGAGAATTATTAACACATATAATGCTATATTTAAAGTTCCTCTCCATATGGGAGAGATATCAAGAAATCCTACCAGATCATGGATCCAAGATCCTTTGATCTCGCCAAGTTTATTTATGCTCTTTTATTTTCTGAATACTTTCATGAATTGATCTTGAATGGTCTGAGAGATTCATGCAGCACATTCCTTCAAATTCCTCACGCCCATGTCCATTAGTGAGCAATAGATAATCGATCACCACTCTGTTTTGAAGAGTCGCCTGTCTTACACCACTGATGTCTTTTAACATGTCACTCAATTGCGACAGACACAAATTGAGCATGTTTGCTCAACCAACAACCCATGCAGTCGAGTTGAGTCAAGGCCACCCCTGATGCTGCTTGAGGTGAGAAGATTGCTGTAGCAACTCTCATTGCCTTGTCCCAAGTAAATATTTCGTCATTGCAATCTGCCGCATCATGTTCCAATGATCTTTTTTCCTTGTGCTTTTCCTCTCTTAGCGATTTCAAATCTGGCGACAACATTGAAATTTTCCCAATGCTGCATGGACCTCCCCTGGCATTAGCAGGAATGCCGTGCCAAATTCTGTCCCCACAAATTAGAAACAAACCCCGTGGCAATTGCACTGGGACTTGTATCGATCCTCTGGCAGTTCTCTCTGTGTATTTACACCAAGCTGATGCATTTTTATAGAATTCATGATTGGGAGTTACATCAGTAGTTTTGTTTGCCTTTGTGACATTTGGAGTTTCAAACTGCATGCAGAGTTCCATTGTCATGGACCCAAAAATCTCCAATTCCTGAGGTTCAGTAGAAGCCACAGGAAGAAGATGTGCCCAAGCACACCACTCCTTCACAGGATCTTTAATGATCTGCGAGATGTTAACTGTGGAGTGCCCTGGAATTGGCCATTCGTCCACTGGCAATCCAACCAGGCATGCTGAAAATGGTCTCCCTGGCCTCGAATGTGTCAGACAAATACTATCCAAATTCGCTGCTTGAGCTAAAGCCTCTCATACATTTTGAGTGCTGCAGTGACCCCTACTAAAAATCCATTTCGATCTTCGTGCCCCATTGTGCCAAAAGGTCTCGACCCCAGACTGGGATCGGCTTCTGGACGACACAAGGACGAATGATCGCCGTCTTGTCTCCTGGTCCCGTGACAACGATGGAATTCTCACTCTGCAGACACAGAGAAGCTCCCCCTATGCCTGAGAGAGACCCCAAGGGCGCGACCAAGCTCCAATTGCGTGGCCAAAAGATGTACGATATTACTGTGACATCCGCCCCTGTGTTGAGCATGCCTCCGATTGCTATCCTCCTGTGTCCACATGTCAATTGGCACGTGAGTGTGGGTCGATCTCGACCTACGTGCTTCACCCATGGAGTATGTACCTCAACATGCTCCTTCATAGGAAACCCTCCTTTGTCGAAGATTGACATGACTTCTTTCACAAAGTGTCTTCCTCTTCCGCACCGCGCGCAAATTGGCCTTTCCGCCGGTGCTGATGTATGTGTCTGTGGACAATTCTCTCTCATGTGTCCAAATGCCCCACATTTGTAACACTGTCCTCCTGGGGGATTGCTCTTCTTCTGCATTGTTGCAAGAACTTTGTTTGTGTTCTCATTCTGAGGATGAACTATTTAGGAAATTCAACACATAAAACGCCTTATTTAATTTCACGTGAGGTGTTGCATCTGGCTCACCCCTTCTTTGTCTGTCCAGAAGGGATTTCAGGGTGTGATGTGTTCTTTCAATGATTGCCTGACCTGTGGGCGAATGTGGAATACCAAATGTATGTTTGACACCCCATCTCTTCAGGAATCTGTCAAGTACCCTGCCTGTATATGTTGGACCATTATCTGTTTTTATCTCCTGAGGCACACCTAATGATGCCAATGCTTGCAGAAAATGTCGACAAGCATGGTCTGCTGTTTCCCCTGCATGTGCTGAGGCAAAGACTGCACCTGAGAATGTATCTACTGAAACATGAACCTTTTTGAGCCTCCCAAAGGATGGATACTTCGTGACATCAGCTTGCCACAATTGAAGACTTTGCAGTCCCCGCGGATTGACTGCTCCTGTAGAAGAAGGTGGCTGCACAAGCTGACAGTCTGGACAAGCACTAATGATCTCCCTCGCCTGACTCTTTGTGAGATGAACGGATTCCATCAGCGCCTGTGCATTCTGATGAAAGAACGTGTGACTCAATCTTGCCTGCTCAAAAATGTCTGGCAGTGTTTGCAAAATGGACATTGTCAACCTGTCTGCCCGAGCATTCCCTTCCGCTAAAAACCCCAGAAGTGTTGTGTGTGCTCTAATGTGCGTGATAAAATATTCTCTTTCCCTGCTCTCTAGCAACGTTTTCAAGCTCGTCAGATATGAGTATAAAACCTCATTACTGACTTCTTTCAAGACCGAACCTTCCAATCACTTGACCACACCCGCAACATATGCGGAATCTGTGACCAGACTGAGAGGTTGTTCAAACAACTGAAACGCTTGGACAATGGCTGCCAACTCCACAATTTGTGGAGAGCCCTGGACCGTCTTTACATCTGATTCCCAATCCCCCATCGAGTTCCTCCACGTGATCACTGACTTGTGTGCCTTCCCTGAGCCATCAGTGAACACTGTGATCCCATCCAAAGGTTCTTCACTTATTCTTGGTTTCGCTCTGTAACATATTTGTGATTGCAGTATTCTACGTTGTGGAAAATGGATTGTGCAAATTCCTGGAAAAGCTAACAACACGATTAACAAGTCTTTCGGTTGTTGCATTGCCCAATCGAAATAGTCTTTCTTCAGAGGTAATCTGATGACTGAGAATTCCCGTCCTGCCATTGTCAGCAACCTTGTTCTGCCTTTATGATGATTTGTGCTGCCATCTCTAAATCCATCAGAAACATTCCCAAATACCTTAAGCAGGACTAAAAAGGAATGACCAGTAGTTCCACTCAGTTTCAAAACTCATTAAATATTTATCCTTCAAGTGCTAAAACCATATTTTAACAAGAACATATGAATTGTATGGGAGGCAGGAAATTACACTAGACTTGAATATGCTGCTGAAATTTGAAAAACAAAGTAGCAGCAAGAGTGTCTTCTGCAAGATCTATTATTTTCTACTGGTATTTCTGAAGAAGACAGGATTAATTTCATGCTGTCTTACATGATCAAGGGCAGTGTGAGGATAATAATCAAATGTATTCTATTGCTAGCTGCCACAAGTGATAAATACAATGCATAATTAAACAAGCAGCACCTAGACTGCCTGGAGGAAACAATTATTTAGTGCTTTCATTAGGACACACTCATTTCTCTCATTTTTTCAATGCATTCTCACATTTCAAAAATCAACCCTTAGCTCCATATAACATAAAATTCTACACGCTCCTGTGGCTGCAGCTGCCCAGAAACTGCCTGCTGGAAACAGACATGGCCGGATGAGTGCCCACCTTGTGAGTACAGAAGGATCTGCATCTCCAGAAGAACACAGGTGAAGACCTGGACCAGGTTCTCCAGGCCCAGCAGCTCAAAGACCTCCCTCAGAGGGTAGTCAGAGAGGGGCAGCTCGTTGGGGCCAGGTCTCTGGCAGATGATGGGCTCGTAAACCCCATAAAACTTGAGCGACCTGCCCGGGGGTGGCAGGGGCACCTCGTAGAGGATGTTGTGGATGTAGCTCTCCAGGGGCAGAGGGGGAGGCTGCTGGGAGGTCACTGCCTTGTAGAGCTGGATCAGGAACTTCTTGCAGGCTTGCATGAAGGGCAGAGGGGTGATGAGGCAGATGCACTTGGAGACGTAGAGCGTGTCCCTGCTGATGTCGTAGGAGTTGTAGCGCTGGAGCTTGGCGAGGGACGTGGCGTCAGCGTCGTCGATGCTGCTGGCCAGGGAGTCCATGCTGCAGGAGGAGGAGGCACAGACGCTGCTGTACTGCTCTGCATTGTGCATCTGGTACAGCGTCTGCATGGCTGTGCAGATCTGCTTGCTCGTGACCTCCTCGTAGAAGGTGAGCACAAAGCCGTATGTGCGGGAGCCGTCCTCCCTGGTGATGATGAACGAGTGCAGCTGCGGGTCCCTGTTGTCCGCCTGTGTCCTGAACGACAGCCCCTTGGGCATACACAGCTAAGAGAGGAGAAAAGAAATAGACAGAGACAATTTTATTTTGCTGTTTTTGCTGTGCAGGCAGATTCTTTTCATCCCCTGCCTCACAACAAGCCACTTAGCTTTGAAAAAAAGTATCCAAGAACAAAACGACTAATGCGACTTAAGAGAGAGACATGACTGCAGAAAGGAAAGCACCCTCCAAAATAATCCATCCATTAAGTCATTACAACTCATTTTCATTACTTGCTGAAACTGTTTTCACTACTGAATGGTCTTTGTGCCATTTATTTAAGCATCATAAAAACATCCAGCTCTGCTCTCATTTGCATATATATGCCCACAGTACTCTAAAATCAGAGAGTTGAAGGAAGCATCTTATACCACTGGATTTAAATTACATAGACTTCTTGGAATTCTTTGATCTTCCCTAATTTTCTG
The DNA here is from genome assembly GCF_047830755.1 of Zonotrichia albicollis. Lineage (NCBI taxonomy): Eukaryota > Metazoa > Chordata > Aves > Passeriformes > Passerellidae > Zonotrichia > Zonotrichia albicollis. The sequence continues at coordinate 21,603,406 of NC_133822.1, forward strand.
GGGGAAGAAAACAACAAACAAACCAAACCCCAGCTGACTGGCAGCTATTACATTTACTTTCTTCTCTAAGTGCTACCAAATAGCTTAGACTGGGTAAAAGGAGGGGCAGGGAGGGAAACACCCAAAATCTATGAAAGCCTCATTTTTGATTTACCACTCTGCAAAATCCCTTGCAATGATTCTGTTACACTGGGTGTTTCTCTGAAGCATGGCCCTAGTGATAAATCAAGGCATTTTTCCAGACATTCTTTGGGAATGCTATCAACCATCTAACAAAAAATAACAAACATCCAGCAAAACTCGTTTGAATTGTGTATCACCAGGAAACTGCTCATGTTCTAGTTAAATAAGTATATTTATAAACAAAGGACTGTAGCTTTATTTTTATCACCTGAAGAAATAAAAGGAAAGAAGAGAAGGAGAACCTTCAAAGGTTCCTTTTCAAAAAAGGCAACAGTAGAAGCCAACTTTACCACAGTATGTGAACCTAGACACAGCTGAGTGCATCCCCTAATGTCTCATCTTGAGCAGGAGTAAACTCCTCTGATGCTGGAAGAGGTCAGAAGAAATAACTAGATATTTTCAGGCACATCCTACCCTGAACTTCAGCAGTGCACCTTGCAGAGACCATTCAAGAGCCTGGTAAAGCTGGCAATTAGGCAAGTGGTCCAGACTCCACAACCGGCTATCAGGCCCCTAAATTATCTAGGACAGCTTTTATGTATTGCTCCAAAAGGTAATGTGTAGGGAAAAAAGTAGCCTAGAGTAGGCAGAAGAATTTAATTCAATTGATGGGCTTTGCTGACACAAACCATGAAATTGCAGCTTGAACTATTTCTGAAGAGCAGTCACATTTTTATTCAAGAGCTTTTTTATTGAGGCATTAACAGCAGTGCCATGGTTAAGGCTTCTCCAATAAAGTAGTAAAAAATGCTTGTTTCACACTTTATTTAAATTTATTCTCCACAATAAATATCTCTCTTAACCTCACTTTTTGGCAGGCTAGCTTAATAAAAATTTATTTCTTTATTTCAATGATGGCTGTAAGCCTTATCAAAGCCAGCCAGGCTGAAATCATAGGCTTAAATCTCAAAGCTATCAGAGATGAAATTTTCTTCGCTTTACAGAAAAATACCTGGACAAGCAAATTAGATATACTATTACAATCAGGCACAGATAGGCATCAGGGAAATTCAGATCAGCTGAGACTGTTTCAGAAGGCTGGTTAAATAAACTTCCTCCAAGCCTTAATTATTATTCCCTTGTCCTTTATGTACTGGGTAAGCACACACAAAGGAATGCCCATCTATTAAGTTTCAGCCACAACTTGACATATGCAGAATATTGACCTTTTAAGACCCTGGCTGCAAACCTTGGCTCAGAGACTCCTGCTGTTGTTAGACCTAAAAGAGGACACAGGAAAAAGCAGAGGAAAAAAAAAAAAAGATGGGAAGAACTGAGACAGGAAGAATGACCAGGAGTCACTTAAGAAGCTAAGATCAAAAGGAAGAGCCTGTAATCATTTTCCAGCAATGCAGAAAGCTTTGAATTTGTAGTTAATGCATGATAACTTTCATCTTAGTGCCTCGGACATCAATCACTTCCCATCTCATGTGTGTCACACATGCCACAGGAGAGTGTTGGAGAGAAGCTTGGGATGTGCTAAGGGGGGGTGAAATTTTAGCCTGCTGGTATGAATCTGGCTCACTAATGCTGAGAACACAGTCAGTCACCTGCATTGCATCTTTGTATAAATACTGAAAACTATCCAAGATTACTGATCAAAGGACAGGATTTTGATTTCACTTCACTATTTGCATTTAAAGGTATCCATCAGCAGAAAACTGGAATTACACCAGATTTGCAATAAGGCTTATAACCAAGATGGTTTGTACAAACAAAAGGAAGCTGCACCAGGATAGATAAAGAGGTATCAGCTAATCCATAATCAGTCTCTGAAGTCCTGAGCAGGAGATACCCTTTCCCCAAGTACAGAGGCAGGACACATACCCCCCCATAATCCCTTCCTCCTTCTCCCAATATCATTTGCAGGTATTTCTGACCCAAAGGTCCCCTCTGGACCACTGCCCACCAGCACTGATTCACCTCTTCTCCACTAAATCTTTCACTTTTTAAGCCTCTACATCTTTCTCATGTTCACAACATTCTGTGGCAGCAAGCTCCATACCCAAACCACACTGTGGGCGAGGGGGTGAAGAGAAAGATGCTTTGCTTTTGTTTGTGTTAAAGCCTGCTCCTTCAAATTCCACCAGGGAACCTCTAGTTCTTTTATTTCAGTACATGAGACATTAAACAGATAATGCTTCCTCTAGTTTCAGAAATACAGGCAAAGATTTATATACCTTGGTGAATCAGAGGGCTAAAATAGGAAGCTCTAATATTCTAAAAATTTCTCTATCTCTTTACTGAGAACTTTAGTTTGGTACAACACTTACTTGCAGAATGGCCACAGAAGATGGTGTGTGAGGTTAGGCAGGGAAAACCACAAAAAGCAGCAGGGGGAGAGACACAATTTCCTATTAAAGGGAACTCTGTACTTTGACATATACTTTGAAACAGAGAGAAAACATGACTCCTTTGCAGCTTGATTGCTGGAACTTCAGGGGGCTATTTTTAAAACAACAGGATGGTTCCAGAAGGCAATTGAAATTCCTTAGGCATCCAGCAAACAGAGTTCTCACAAGTTACCCTTCAAGGATTTATGCATTTTCTTCTCCGAGGAAAATTGCTTCTGGAAGCTCACATAAAGCAAACATATAGGCAGAACTAATACAGCAAGGCAAGATCAGAAAGGCCAATAATTGCCTCAAGAGATTCTGTGGAGGTGGGTATTACTTTAAATGATGTTTCAGATCAAAACAATAAAGAAGTTTTCCAAAAGATAATTTAAAAGATCATTAAATACTGCTGCTGTTCGTAAATGCTTTCTTTTTTTCCAAGACACATTGCAAATGAAAGATGTGTTCAAGGCAGCTCAGTTCAATTATTCTAATAGGTCTCTTGCTGGTTTTAGCATTCCATTTTTGTCCAATACTGTGATAACACTTCATGAATATTAGACATTCTCCACTGTAACGTGAGAGACAAATAACACAGCAATTCCAGCTGCTTTATTCCTGCTGCACACCCCTCATTACTTCATACTGGAACTTCCCCAACGCAAAGGCAGAACTAAAAGGCATAAATAACCTAGGCAGTTGAGCTATTACCATCTTAACTGCTGACAAAGCATTGCTCTGAATCCTTCATGCCTCTCTATCAGCACAGTGATCGGGAGACCAGCCCAAATACCACCCCAAATCCAGCAGTGCACATTTGGAAGCAGAAGACAGAAATCCCCAGCTGTCAACAGGCAGAGGGAGTGGCCAGGCTCATCTCTGCCCTTCTGTGCAAGTGCAGGGCCACAGTATCAGCTCTCTGTGTCACTGCTGCTCCCAGCTCCTGTGCCTTCCTGTTAAATATCTGTCAGAATGCTAAAAATAAAAGTCAGTGGAAATTGAGATGAACGGCAGATTTCGACATCTTCATGACTGCAGGGAAGTTCCAAACGCATTTTTTGCATTTACAAAAGCCAACTTAATGTGGGTTTTACATATTCCCCACCTCTCCATCTGCTGGGTGATGGCCAGGAGATTCTCCAGACTTCTCACTTGCACCACACAATGAGGTCACTCTGTTTTGAAGCAGGTGATGTGCTGTCCTGCCTTGCTCAAATGCAAAGCTCATCTAACCTAGACTGGGGGAAGGCCCTCCCTAATTTTCCAATGTTGACTTAGACACAACTCACATTTTTCAAAACAGCTAAAATATTGTTCAGTGTTACTGTCACAACAATTGATTACTCTTAAATTAAGAAGCATATGGCATTTTCTGTACTGGGAAGCTCAAATATCTATTGTCTTTGTCAGGTTATGTTCTTAACAAGTGCTTTAGTGATTTTGGAATCATCCTTTAATTACCAGTTCTTCAGAAAAATTCCCAGTGGATTATCAGTCTTTCAGCTGTCACTGCCTCCACTCCAGGAACTGGTTTTCCCCTCCTTTCCCACTCCATGGGGCTCAGCCACACAAATGCTCACATCAAATATAACTGAGAGGAAAGAGATGTACAGGAGATGTACAGGTGCAGAGATGCCATCAAAAGTGATGACCAGCAAAAGCTGTGGTTTAGCTAAATTCCAGCTTCTGCACAAAGATTGTTCTTTCCCTTGTCTGCAGAATCCAGGTGTTTTGTACTCCAAAACCTCACACGGATATCAGGATCTTAAAAATTCCTTGGTTTCCCTCCTTCCTAGCTGGGGATTGGTATCCTAGGTGACCCCACCCCTTCTCAACCAGTTCCTGGGATGCTGCTTGGACTTGTTTGATCACGCAGCACACTCAGAACTAACAAGCGAACGCAGCACTTTGCTTTTGTTGTGCCTGAAAGTATCCTGTGTTGTCACAACACCTCTTCCTCTGCAGCTTTCCATGCAGCATGCCCAGTGAGTGCTCTTAGTCCCAGCAGAAGCAGCACAGCCACAAGAGCATCACAAGAGCTGGTTGGAAACAACCCAGGAATCTCTTGAGAGCCAAGGCTGTGGGTAACAATTTGGGAAGAGAGCTCTTCTCTACCTACCATGTTGACAGCATCCTGGTCAAAGGGGTTCCACTCAATGTTCTGAGGATAATGAGCCAAAACTTTGGACTTGAAGGTTCTTCTTAGGGGACTCTGGTCAAAATTCTCTCCTGCAACAAATGAAGAAATAATGACTTGAAACAGCACCGAGGCTTCAGAGAGAGCTGACTTGGGTTTTCTTTTCTTTTCTTAATCAAATCTGATAGACATTTTGACTCTCAGAGGTACTACTTTTAAAAGAGAAACAGAAAAGATTCCCATTCAGTCTGACCTTACCCTCCTTCCCACAAAATCTTATTGCAGTTGCAACGCAGCTTCCAGTTTAGTATTTACAGAATGGAAATGTATTGTCAAGAGAAAAATCACTGCTGAAATTTTACAGAAAAACACCTTGCAATCAACTGGATTCTTGACCTTCTCCAACAGCTTGAGTATCTAGAGACAGCTTTACTCAGTCAGTTAAAGAGCACTTTCCTTCAAGTTTGTCAGAAGCTGTCTTTAAGGTCAACAAAAAATATGAGCACCTCTTGGCTATTATAAATTATTCAAGCATTCATTATAGATGATATTTTTTACATCATGTGAAAATTAAACATTTATTTTTTCTACATTAAATTTCAAGGACATTACTTTCTCCACACAAGGAATCCAGCTAGTGCAAAGAGGAAGACTGAAATTAGACTTCAGGCAGAAATGCATCCAGTTATCAGCATACAAATACTGCATTTCACAGTGATGTTGTTACTGGAGTTCTCCCCACTAGATTGTCTACAGCATGCAGAACAGTAATCAAACCAAGGAGTTCTTAAAATTTATTAATTAAGTGACCATCTATTACACTATCACATAAAACCAGCTCTTGTCACAGCACTAATATGCAAGTGCATTCTGAGAAAGGGTTTTAAATCTTTTCCATCCCAAGTAATCTTTAAGATTTTAGAGGTATTGTTATTTTTATACAACACTTATTTTGAACACAGGATTTAGACACATTGCAGCATCATAGTAGTGGAATCATCACCCTTGGAAGTGTTCAAAAACATGTGGATGTGGCATTTGGGGATATGTTTTAGTAGTAAAAAGGCAGTGCCAGGTTTAATGGTAGGATTTGATAATGTATAAAGATCCTCCTCAAGCTCAGTTGCAAATTCCGACCAAATATACAAAAAACAGAGATAATTTCTCTATTTCAGAACGTGGCAGTAGAATAACCTCTTATTTTGGTCCAAAAGTTCTTTGCAGAGCCATTAAAGACAGTGTCATCCACCATTTCCCAAAATTTCACAAAATAAAGATCCTACCAAGCAAAGCCAGCAAAAATTCTCTCCAGGTATGTACCTAGACATACTCAGCAACATTTTTAGTTCTTAGAATCAAAAAGCAATTAACATGCTTGCATAATCAAACAAATATGCACAAGGTTATTTCCCAATTAACTCTTCAATCATTCTCACATCTAACAGAGTTTACCTTACCACTGTGACTTGGCAGAAAGGCAGGTATTTGATGCTAAATTTATTTGGCTGCTTCTACTAAAAGTTAGAAGAGAATATCTGGATGACTTAATGACGTTCTCTACTGCTAGCACTAACTGACTGCTGAAGTTTAAATTTATTTAAAGGTTTCCTTTCTCATGACAGAAAAAATAGAAAAAAAAACTTGGTTATCAAGTATAAGTATTACTTTAAGAAATCCATCTGCCCAAAACCAGCAGTTAAAATGTCCCTGTAGGCTGACAACATGGATTCATTTTATCCAGGAAAATAAATGGCACAAAAAACTTACCTTCGTAGAGTCTCAGCAATGTTTGCATTTTACCATTCCAGTAGTTTAAGAAAAATATAAACTTTAGGTAAAACACACATAGAGAAAATGCTATTCTCTCAATCAGTGATCATGAGGGAAAAGCAAAGAGCCAAGACACCACACTGGAGTAAAATCAACCTGTCTGTCATTAGCTTGAAAGGACATGACATTGCACCCTCCATACAAAGCTGCCTCACAGAAAGACAAGGAGGGCAAGCTTTAAGAGGAGATACATAAATTAGAAAAAAAAACAATACAAGGATGTGACAGAAGCAGCCTGTGAGTGAGGGTGAAATGCCATCATTTGCCCAAACTAGCAGGAAACAGCCCAATTCTCAGCAAAACCAGACGAAAAGCATGGAGCACAACAGCCAGGCAGCTGGAAGAGAACCACGGGGAGCAGAATCTCCTTGGCAAACATGAGGGAAAGGATCTGGACTGAAAGGTGCCTGATCTTCGCAGCCTTGGTAGCTCTGAACTGCTGAGTCACACGTGGCACAGAGAATTCACTGAGCTGTTACTCCAGATGAACAGTGAATTTTCATTAAACCTCCCACACGCTCCTAAGTGCTTCTTTGCTAACTTTCCAAACAGGATTAGCACGGCACATTTAAAGTGAACCAAGTATTAAATGCAAATTGAATCCATTTGCTAAAATACCAATGGCCACATAACACTACTATACGGACAGGAACATAGTATTTGATGCCTGCTGCCCATGCAAACAGCACAACTCTCAGAGGCAAATTTAAAAATTGGGTTTGAATTCAATCCTTTTGCATTCAGGATTTTTTTTTTTTTAAATCAAGTACTTTTAAAAATTGTGTAAAATGTGTCAGATTCAGCTTCCATTTCATTTGGATACTACATCCTATTAATGGTACTCTTTAAACAACTTGTGCCTTCCTTTAAGAAGCTGGCTTTTAAAGGGACATTTAGTTTCAAATAAAAAGCAAATAGTGAAGCAATGGATGCTAGATCAAGAAAAAACTGTGCTAATTTAATTTCTAAACAAAAAGATTGCTCAAAATTAGAAAACAAGCCTGATCTGTGTTTGGATGAAAGACAGAATTACTAGGGAAATGCAGCTACAGTCATGAAGTTGTTAATCATGATGAATTTCATAAGTGTGATCCTACATCAAAATTTAGTGATCTTCAAGTTTAAACAGATCTGTTTCAATTATTGTCACAGTGACAGAGGCAAACAAAGCTTTGTACCAGATAGGCAGAGGCATCTTCCACCCTCTGGTCCAGGGAATGCCAGCTATCTGTCACTCCTTCCAGGCTCTGGAACACAGACAGGAATGCCTGTGACTACAGAAACAAAAATATCTTTTATTCCTTTAGAGGAACACAGCTATGCACAGTGCTCATGGTGACCACATCTGTGACAGCCTCCTCTAATTAAAAGTGCTCAGCACACCCAGCTATGGCCTCTCCCTGCAGATGGAACTTTGTTAAGCTTATTTAATAACAGGATGACCCTGCACAAGAAGCAAATAATACACAATGTGTGAGTGAGAAAACAATGTGGGCACAGGAATAACAGTGCTTGGCTGGGGAGCAAGCAGGCTGTTAATTGTCAGGCTCAGGATCTGGTTAGTTTAAGTAGTGCAGAACTGCTTTGCTGCTTTTCTCCCATGCCTTCCCAGGATGCCAAGGCGGCAGGGAGAGGCCGAGCAGAGTTCAAGGACATGCTAACTCAAAGCTCTTATTTCTGACTTCACATTCTCAAAATCTCACAGCAGAGGATGGAGATTATGAGAAAGAGAGGACTGGGACAAGGCAGACAAAACAGTTTTCATTCCAAAGTTTTAAAATCTGAGTTGTCTGTAAGACAGTAGTGGAATTTGGGGGGCTGAGGGGAAGTGTCATGGACATATTTTCTGAAAAATCCTTTTGTTAGGATTTTTTGTCCTGAGTAGCTGAGAAGCCTCAGAGGAAAAGAAAAACAATTATCTGCTGCTGTGGAATGCAACAGGTCCATCTTTGATTGTCTCATGTGGTTGTTTTTAATTAATTGCCAATCACAGTCCAGCTGTCTTGGGACGGTGGTCAGTCATAAGATTTTATCATTCTTCTCCATTCTTTTCCTTTGCTAGCCTTCTGATGAAATCTTCTCTTTCTTTAGTATAGTTTTAATATATAATTTTATTTTAATATAATATATCATAAAATAATAAATCAACCTTCTGAAACATGGAGTCAAGATTCTCATCTCTTCCCTCATCCTGGGACCACCAAAAAGGAGGGCAGTGTCTAATCTTCCTTTTGTATGCCAATATGTAAAGGAATTGATGGATAATATTTAAGCAGGAAACTATAGGGGGATGTGTACCCTATGAATACATCTAAATTATTTGGAATTTTTGGGGGTATGTGTCTATGTGAACCTCACCAGTTTTGCTTTTTAAATCTAGACTGCAAAATAAGCTTCCCTGATGTGTCAGGAAACTTTGTGTCTCTGTAGCAGAAAATTTGGTGGAGCTGAACCTTCCAGTTCCCTGTATTCACAAATCCACACAACTAAGCCGTGTTAGATTTCCGGGTAAGTATCCTGTAAAAATGGCCTCATGCAAGATATTGTTCAGTCTATTATGCACAGAGATCTAGCACAGTCTCCTCTCCACCAATATATTGACAATATACTGACATCACTAGTGGGATTTTGCTGGAGAACCACATCTGCCAAGAGAGCTTCAAGAAACAGAACAAAATTTTCCAAATATTGATTTAAATTAGGTAAAAGAACTAAAAAATCCAAGAGGTTTGGTTTTGATTTGGATCTGTGATTTTCAATTTGATTCAAGAGGAGTTAGAAGACTGAAAATAAAGAAATAGAGAGGTCCTGATCATTGTTTTATCCTTAACCCCTCTTTACCTGAGGTTTTGTCTGCAGTGTCTGAGCTCTTGCCATGGAGATCTGCTTGTAGATATTGGTACAAGACTACACAACATAACAAACAGAAATAAAAAAAGCAAGTATGAACAAAATGAAAATATATACATTCTACTGGGGAAGGGGAAAAAACATGAATCAGACATTAAACATTCCCCCTCACAATCTCACTTCCCCCCACTACTGGCAAAGGGTAAATTCACAAGACAAATAAAACCTTCCAGGACTGGATTACTGTAGAGGTGTTGAATGCAATGACAGACATGGCAGAAATACTTGTCAAAATTAGTAACAAGATTAAATTCTCAGTACTTCAAACAACACACTGCTTTACAGCTTCCCTATTATGAAAGACATCTTTGTTCACATATTGAGCCCTTCTAGAGCCTGAGAAAATCAGGGGCAAAAACACATCAGTCCTTCAGCTAGTGTTGAACTAAACCCAAGAAGTTTTATATAGGATAATACTGTTAGCGATGTTGTTACACCTTCAATCCTGTACTGCACACCATTTTCAGGACTTACTGAAGTTACCTAATAGCTCTATTCATCATTTCTGTCTCATAACTGGGTGTTTTTAGACTAAGACTTGAATAAATAAGCTATGTTTAGAACTTGGGTGAACAATTTTAATGTGTTCCAGCAACAGCTACCACTTCTAAAGGAAGAGCTTCCTGCTAGCATGTCTAACTGAGGCTTCTTCTAACTGGCTTGCTCATCTCCTGCAGACAAACAGAAATGTTTCCACAGATGCCTTGGCACTTCTGTGTCAAAAGAAGGTCACATCCACACAAAGGCATCACACAATCCTCCTCAAGTTCAATCTCTTTACAGAGCTGGCACCTACGTTAAAGCTGCAATAGCAGTGATCTCTTTGGTGATTCACTCTCTAGGTGCAAATTCAGAGTGGCTCTGCTACAACCTCCTACTGAGTGTCAATCCAGACACCGGTGCAGGGGACACAGATAGTTCTGCCAAGGCCAGATTTTTTGGGAAGGCAACCCTCCACAGAGGGCACAGGACTTCTTTCAGCAGAGATTTTCAGATGTGAATATGTATTTCAGGATAATTTTCTTTCCTTTAGGAGGCACCTGAAGATAGCCCACATTCAAACCTGCAGGATGATGCTTCTCCACTCCATACGCCTTGAGTAATTTCATTCTAATTTTGATCTGTTTGAACTAAAAGTTGCATAAGTATTAAATGAAATGAAATTGTCAAAACTAGAGAGATGCCTCTTGCTAAATGGCCCATATCCACACTACCTTTACAAGTCTCTCTGCCAGGCTGTCCTTTCAGCTCTCCCCTAAAGATTTTAATTCAAAGGGAATTTGGCACTGAGCTTCCACAGAGGTAGCCACCGCTGCAATAGGAAGAGTGAAAAAGAGCAACCATGAAACAATGTACAACCAGATGCTCCAGGACAGGCTCTGGTTTGACGCCCATTTCAGCACTTTGGCCATTTATTATCATCAGTCACATGGCTAAGCACTCACAGAAGTGATGTAAAAACTCCTGCACAGGAAGTCAAATTGCCAGCAAGGACAAAAACACAGAGCTATGGACACTCTTCTGTGTTGTACCACCTAATTCTTTACACAAACACAATGTCATGAAGCACTATTAGTGCCACAAATCATTTACACTTGGAAAAGGTGCAGTATTTAAAAAATTCTATTAAAAAGGAGATTTGTTCACATAAACATGTAATTGTATGTCTATATAAAGAGGAAAGGGCTTTTAAAATGAGAATTTTTTAAAATGAGAAATTTAGTTTGCCATAATCTCTTCCTTCTGTCCTTGATTAAAATACTAAACTATTTGCCTACTGAATAACACTATACAGCATCAACACTGTCAGTCTTAAAATAGCCCCATGTCCCAGCTGCCAAGAGATCACAGACATGTCACTACATTAGTGAGTAAGCATGAATTACCCCATCCCTTTTACACCAAAATTGCATTATAATCTTGTCAAATAATAAAAAAAAACCAATTAGGTCAGTTTGGGTGATTTTTTGCAGTGGAGCAGGTGGAGCTTAATAAACAGGTGCCCAAGGCATGGTGCTCCTACACAATTACCTTGGAGTCTGTCTGCAAAGGCTGAAGGCAACAGTGGAGCAGGTATAAAACCAGACCTGTACTTATAAGTACAGGGAATTATTTATACTTTGGGCCTTTATTTTCTCTAGAAATCAAGGTGTGGAATTCACTATACTTTTCATACTGCCTTTACAAGTACGGGCTCCCAATCTTGGCAAAACATGCCCCAGAGATCCTTGGCCTATCCTGGTCACATACCAGTGGCATATTTTCTTTTCTGTTACATGTTTATATTCAAACCTGCTGTATCTTTTGAACACTTGATATAGAATGAATGAGCATTTCTACTAATAGAGAAAATGATCCAAGCAACAATTAAAAGTTCATTTAAAGTGAAGTTGTATACATCACAATTCTTAAACTGCTTGCTAAGTCCTTGTTCAGTTACACAGGACAGGAGCAAGATATGACACTATATGAAACTGAAGAGTTTGAAATGCAGCTCTCAGTTCCCAAAAGAACATTAATGATGGCAGAGTGACAAATATTCAAGCAGGAAAAAGACACTGGCTCAGGTCCTTAAACACAGCAGGATGCCAAAGCCTGTCCAGCAAGGGGATCCTTGGCTTTGGAGCAACAGGCACCTGACTACTGGGCTGAACCATGAAGAAAATGAAAGTATTTCAGAAGCCATCACATTCCTGTGAAGCTTGAACAGCTTCCTACCCACTGCAATGCCAGTTTCCCTCTCCTTGCTCCATGTGTTCACCTCCCTTCAGAGACAGGACACAGGACCAGGTGCCCAGTCAGGCCTTTGGCACAGCACGTTTCATGTTTGTGCTTTCTACTCACTTACAGGGACAGGGTCAAGTTCAAATGCATCTAATTTCTGTGTTAAAATATGATATTGCATTCTCAGACTGGTTTTGAAAATAGTCTCACCAGTATAATTTCTGACTCGAATCTTAAAATAGGTTTTGTTCTCTACTTCACTGTAGAGGTACATTACAGAGGTAGTACCAGAGTCTTGTCTCAAGATGTGCTTTGTTACAGTTGGCATTTCTGGAGAAAAGGTAGGGAAAAATCCCACCAAACCCCACACATAAGTAGAACCTATCATCCTGAAAATCCCTATACTACTACTGTTCAGGTTTGTGTGCAACAATGCAGGAAAGAAAGGGGAGCTTTTCAGAAAATTTTGCTTTGGGGCTTTTTTAAGACAGGGACACACAGTTTTATTTTTATAAATCCAGTCCATTTTAAACTGGGCTGTTAAATTAGCGATTTTTTAAACCACTCTGCAATGCACATACATCATGCACTCATATTAATCTCCATCAGGAAGGCAAGTTTTGGGTGATTTGTTACTTGAAGTCAGAAGCAATTTCACCAAAAATGCATTTATAGAACATCTCCTGCCGCCCAAATTAAGCTCAGCTTGTAAATCAGTACAAGAAAAGAAAGAAGTTTAATCTCACCTGGACCATTTTCAGCACCAAATAACTTTGACATCAACAGAGCACGAAGATGTCCACACTGCAGCTTTAATACCCATCTAAACCCAGCTAAGCCTTGTTTTTATCTACCTCACACAAGCTTGAGAGCTCAGTTCCCTGGACTCAGCAACCTTCCCCTGGGATTTCCCCAGATTAAAGGGAGCCCTTCCTTGCTGATGTTGCCAAGAGGAACACCCCTCAATGTGCTGAGCCATGCTGAGGATGCAAGGGACCCTGGTTGATTTTTACTCAGCACAGCCCACATGAGCATGCATCAGAAAGAAGCTATCCACAGTTTCTGAGGAAGGTCCTTCTTCCAACAGCACATTCCACAGCCCAACCCTGGCACACAAGATGGACACTGACAACACCCTGAGAAGGGACAGCCTCACTGCAGCCCTCTGAAGAGCAGGCCCACACCTGTGAGGTTTACACAGATGGGTTCCTCAGTGGGGCAAAAGGAAGATTTAGAAAGGCTAGGCCCAGAAGTGGCTCCCCACTGCAGTGAGTTACATCTTTTGCACACCCTTTACAAGCACAGGGTTACAAGAAGACAGTTGTCACCTGCCAAAGGCTGCAGCTGCTAGCTTCATAAAAACTTAGTTAATATGTGGTCTTGGTGAGAAAAAGGTCAGGCAAAGAAAGAACTTTACTGCTTGCAGCCAACAAGGCCCTTTCACTGGCATAAAGTAGAAGCACTCCCTTGTGTAGCACAAACTTTATTTAGGGAGTTTTGAGCAACTGCTATAAAAGTTGCTGCCAATAAGGAATTGGCCTTATGACAGTCTCCAAGAGCCAGTCTTCCACCAGTTTTCAACAAAGCAATCCTTTCAGAAGACAAAAACCTTCTGCACACTGAAAAGTCACAAGAACCCTCAGGCAAGGCTTGAAACTACCAGAGCTTCCGGATGGAGAAGGGTGGCAAGCAGGAATGGAGCTGCAGAGAAAAGGATATGCTGCCCACACAGCCACATTCATCTTTAAAAGCTGATACTTCCACTAAAGAGCTACCTGCAAACCATTTCAGTTTGCAGACTTCTCTCAGCTGCTTCAACCCAGCTGGACCACAGTAACTGGAGATCAGCATATTGCTGCAAATGCTTTGAAAGTGGGCAAAGCTGTCACCAAAGCACCAAGGCATTTAGACACCATGCTGGATGATGCAGTTGTTAGCTTTGGGGGGGGGAATGGAATTTTGTCAACTAGAAGTGTTAGAACATTGTTAAAAGGCAAAAACATCATCTTGAAAGAAACATCAGTTGTAACTACTCCATGAACATCTCTACAGGTGTTAGACAACACCAGCCAAATTTACAATCTGAAGTTTACAGAAGGGATCATTAAGTGCATCAGTGCACAGTGATTGTGCATGTAAGCCACATGAAGAATATTCTTTCTGCTTGTGTAAACCTTAAGTAAATCATTACTAGTTAGATGAGTTAGATACAGTTTCAGGTTTTATTCATTGCCACAGAGCTCTATTTCAGATGAAGTACAAACCATCAGATTTAAGCACTCCTGCCAATTTTGTGGCTGGTTTCCAAGTTTACTGAAAATACAGAAAGCTGACACCAGGACCCAATCACCATGTCACTGTAAAGTTTCAGGATTCAAATCCAAAGGCTTGGACAAACAATTTCTGGATCCAAACTAGATTCCAGGTGGAAAACTCAAAGCACAGCATCATTTCTACCATGCCTCTAGATTTAGTTCAGATCACTACAAAGACTCTCAGAACCAAAATCCTTTGGCTTCCCTTAAAGCCTTGGGGAGTATTAGGTGCCAAAGCATCTGTGGAAAGAAGGATCTCACTTGAAAAGGCCAGAAGAGTAATTGTGTTTGGGTACAGCTCACAAATGCCCATGTGCCTCAAATCCTTTCTTCCCCAGTCCCACTTGTCTCCAGAGACATCTGGAAATGAAGACAATTCTGCAGGTGCAGCCCTGACCCTTGTGCCTCAAAAACACTGTTTCAAGGTTTCTGCTGCATTTTCTCTCAGGTGTATTTTGGGGTTGCTTGCTCTCCCAACAATCCAGCTTTAAACCCCAGGATACACCTTCCACTGCCATCAACAAGATCTCTTAAAGAACACAGAAAAGTGCAAAAGGCTCTCTGTCTTACAAGTACCGCTGTTGCCAAAGCCCAGCAATGAAAACCAGTGTTTGATCCTTTCTCCCCTCACATTTCTACAGCCACTCCAGTGAAAAACCCTCTATCAACAGACAGTCACTTAAGAATGGCACACGTTTCAGAAATGTTTTTAGACCCTAAAGCTAAAAAGCTTCATGAGAGCCACAAAAGGGAACAGGGAGCAATTCCTGGCCTGAAACTGGATTGAAGAGAGCCAGCAGGACAAAGAGAATACACAGAAAGGAGAGTAAGAAATTGAAGCGCACTCTCAACCAAAGTGCATGTCTCACCTATTATTCAGTGCCCTCTTAGTAGAGATGAAAGCAGCAGAGAGGAGAGATCTAAACAAACCTAAAATTACTTGGCATTTAAGCAAATGTTTCCTCTTCACCACTAATCCACTAATCTTTTGGTGCCTGGATCCCAGGTTGATTGGCATGCTAAAAATACACAGGTAGAAGGCATGTAACTGCTGCTCTAATTTTTTACATAAGCATGAGCTGTCACCAACTCCAGATCTACTCGAAAACCAAGGCTTTTAGAGCTACCTCAAGCAGACACCAGAACCCTCCTGGCCATTGCACACAACTCCTGTTATTTCTGCACAACACATGTTATAGTATTTTACACCTTCCTTTGGCATAAAGTGGAATTTTATGGATTTAAATAAAATGCTTCACCTAATGAGGCAAACCATGCCATGCTGTTTTGGAGCCTCAGTAGCTGTTACAAAATTACACATTAGAAACGGAGCATTTCACACTGAGCAGATCAAGGCTGGATTAGCCACAGACCACAGCTGAACACACTTTAGTACCTATGGTTTCTGTGACTGTACAAAGCCTGGAAGGTCTAAAAAAGGCAAGGAAGTGCAAACAAAAGGAGAGAGAATTAACACAATGTTTGGGTGTAGCAACACAACTGAAAGAAAATTAACACAATCTATGGGTGTAGCAGCACAGTTGAATGTAGTAGTGTCTTGGTGTGACAGTGTAGAACAGCTAAATCTGAACATCCTGTTCCAAAAAACCAAGAGTATTGTGATTTTGCTTTAGAAAAGTTGTTATGCCTTCAAATCAAGGCAGAAAAGAGTAATTTTGGGTGCTTGAGGATAGGTTTCAATAGTCCCCACTCAACATTCCCTATAAAACATAAGCCCACCAACTCAAGATCACTTCTCTGTGTAAGTAAGAGCAGCATGCAGTGTATTCACAACCACACACATGTGCACACTCCCCTCCCCACAAAGAAAGGGGAAAAGCAGGAACAATGCTCCAGGATAAAAGCACCTGGGGTCTTCCACAAAATGGCCTGAGCAACAACAGAGGCAGTCCCCAAACCTGGACACCAGCTGGCTCCTAATTCCTCACAGCAATGCAGTAGCATCAGGAGCTCCTGTGGGATTAAAATTCCCATCTCAAATCAGGCAGCATCCACACATGTCAGATTAAAGAGACGCAGGCATTTGCATACCTCTTCAGGGTTTGACAGGTTGGTGGTGATTTATTCTGTAACCTGCAGAATACACACCAGGAGCATCCCTGATGGATGCCTCCTCCATGCAAAGGTTAACAGGTCTGTGTGCATTACATTAAATATTTACATTAAAGAAACATTTTTTTTTTCATATTTAAATGGGAAGCACATACAAGAACAAAGACCCAAACTAAATGATATTTGTGACAACAAATGATACAGATTTCAGCAGTTACACAGGTGTTAGCAATAAGCTAAGCAGGGGATACCTGAGCACAAGTATTACTGGATATTTGCTAAAATAAACTCTGTAGTTTTACTATCAGAATGAAAATAAAAAATACTTTCTTGGTAAGGACTGTAAGATGACTCACTAATAGTAAATTACCACAGACTATAATGAATATTTCAAGGGTTTCACATGTATACAGGCAATCAGTCCAATGGGGCTGGTCTCCAAGCTGTCACAAGAACAGGCAGTGCATGTGGGGAACAGAATTCCCCTTTGAAATTAAAACCACTATGTATATATGAGATTAAAGGAATCTGAGCACTCACATACATCCTACAGCTGCAAATTCAAGGGTCATGAAAAAATTTCAAAACACTGAACTTCTGGCTAAACTTATTTATGAGGCAAAACAACAAAGCTTCCAAAACATGCTTCTTATGCCTCTGAAAAAAGCTGGTTGCTAAAGTAGGACTTCACCCCAGGTTTTGAATTCAGCAAGGTTGATTCTCTGTTTGTACTGATATGACAGCCTGAATGTGACTTATTTTAACGCAGAAATATGAAACTTCAACCTGAATCTGTATTTTGCAGCATCAGAGTATACATTTATAAACAGCCTGAGGAACTGAGTGTTCTAGTGGTGCTCCTGGTTAACCCCTTCCCAAATTATTGCCTCCCTAAAGAAACATGCTTCTGCCACCCATCCTGGAGATCTCAACTATTTGGTGTGTTCATCCAGAGATCTTTCTCACCCTTCCTGCTTCCCTTCTTACACTGGAGCTTCCCAACAAAGCTGCTTTAGGCTGTAGGTTAAGCAGTGAGCCCTGTTTCATTCAGGTCAGAACACTTGGATTTTACAGTGAAGGAGGAAGATGTACCAATCCTGCACTAAAGACACTAATCCATGTCACTTCCCATCTCTCCACTGCTTTCTCCCTGCCTCAAGAGCTGATGGATTTTGATGCAGCCCACAGGAGGAGATCTTGAGCAGGTGAGGTGATGGCAGCAAAACCTGAGCCCCACACAGGTACAGCTCCTCTCCAGGTTAGATCAAAGGGCAATTGCCTTACCCAAATGATAACACACACCCTCACATGACCCTGCAATAGTCATCCATGTGGAATCTGAGAGGTTTGCACTTTCTTAGACAAACATCTACACTGCTGCATCTCCCTGAACTGTCAGGGCATGTCAAGGAAGTCATAAAAACCAATATTGTCTAAAATAACTGATGCTTCCTAAGTCTTTATTTTCTGTTTTGAAAAGCATTTAATTGCAACCATATGTTAACCTGTAGAAACAAAAGCACTGACTTCTGTTCTGACCAAGGTCAGTTTTTCCCTTTCCCTAATCTTTTATTTACTATTTTCAAAATTACTCTTTTAAGAAAGATCATAGTTCAGTAAGGAAACTACAGTACTGGGTATTCCAAACAAAAAGTAACACAAAGCTTTACAAAGATCCTCAACAGAAAACAAAACTCCCAAAGTCAGATCATGAATTTGGAAATTGCTGAACCTCCAGACATTTCAAGTCCAAGCTGTCCCTTTCTTCAGATCCCTGGGCTATGCAAGCTGGGCATATACAAAACTTGAAACACAGGTGGTCTTTGAGATGGAGAAAGGAGCTACACCAGCTCAAATTCACTGTGAGGGTGGTGAGCCACTGGAACAGGTTGCCCAGAGAAGCTGTGGATGCCCCATCCTTGGAAGTGTCCAAGGGCAGGTTGGAAGGAGCTCTGAGCAACCTGTTCTAGTGCAAGGTGTCCCTGCCCATGGCACGAGGGTTGGAATTAGATGATCTTTAAGGCCCCTTCCAAACTGTTCTATCATTCTATGATTTTTCCTGAAGGGCCCTTCTACTTGAAGATAAAGAATTAATTCCCTGACAAGAAGAACAGCTCTGCACTTCTCACAGGATGCCCTGAGGCAGAAGAGGCAGAAAGCCCAACATGAAAATCTGGACAGTTTTTGACACCAAAATCAATCAGGAGAGTGTAGTAAGCAAGTAGGACCTCTGACCTCAGCACTGGCCATCACAGGGAGCATCAAACCCCTTCCACATTTGTCAGAGACACAGGAGATGTTCTAACAGATCTGCAGAGTCTTGCCACTCTCTCCTGAAACCCAGTTTGCCATCACCAAGGTACGAGTGAAATCGTTCCAGCATCCCTTTAGCTGCCATCTGTGCTCCCACAGCAAGGGGGGCCAAACTTGTCAAATGCCCTGAATTAAAAAAAATATCACCTCTTACATAAGGAATGGCAAGAGGTGGCAATTTCAGGATAACAGCCTGAAGCCGCTGGCCATCAGCAGAGCACACTGCCCATAACTGAGCATGAAAAATGGGCCCCTGCAGAATCCAAGTGTAACAACTGCACTGGGGAAAGCAATTTTTGAATATCCACACACTAACAGAAAGACTCTGAAACTTAAAGTGGTAAGTTCTTTAGGAACAAAAATACCAGTCTGAAGGACAGACGAAAAAGGGGGCTTTGACTTACAGCAAATCTATTTTCTGTTACTGGCCCTACCTCATTTAAACAGCCCAGCCCTCATACAAGCCAGGATGTTCTCAGTCAGGACGGGCAAAAAAAAGAAAATAATAATAACAATAATAACAACAACAATAATGCTGCCTGAATTTGAGAGGTTCATACATATTTTCCAACCATTTCAATGACTATTTGAGGATGGGCATTAGAGCCCCTTGCAAAGCCCATCCAGTTCAGTATCCAGCTGGACAGCAGCTTTTCAGAATATTGATGGTCTTTTTGTCTAGCTGTGATTTTTTTAATAATCTTTTACTCCCACTTCAGAGTATGCCCCAAACATTTCATGTCCCTCAAGGAAACTGGTGTTCCAAAAGGCACTGCTGGTAGCTAATACTCTTCTGTCTAATGAATAATCTCACACCCACTAAATGTTCCAGGCCATCAGACACTGCTGGAGGAGATCATATCATATATCAGTAAGTACAAGGCAAGGCTGGGCCTTTGGTCTTTTTTTCTTCACTAAGACATGAAGGAGTTTTCTAATGATGAAAGCATTCAGAAAGCTGCTCTGTTCCTGTGTTTCAGTTCACTCATCTCAGCCAGGTTTGCCTCTGAAGATTTTTCCCTAAGAAGCAGGACTTCTTATGTTATGTAGCTTATAATTAATTGGGGCACCCCAGACCAGAAGGTCTGTTTGCTCCCCCTAAATCAGCTTTTGAAACAACAAAAACATGCTTAGCATGTGGCGGGGATATGGTTCAAAAGTTCATTTGGGCTTAGCTTTGTACAAGAAAAGAGTTTTGACATGTAAATTTAGGCAGACTCGTATTTAGCAGAGGTTCAGAAGCCTAGAAGGCATTCAGAGCATGGCTGTGCCTGCTGTGGATAACACATGAGCCCATTTCAGGTTGTTCCCAAGGAACTCTCATAGCTGCAGTCAGAGAAAGGATGACTAACACTGAGCACATACACAAACAGACCCCTGACAGGGTCACAGAGGAAGCTGAAGAATTTCAGCTGTAGAATCACCCAAAATATGTACCTGTAAAAGCAGGGGGATCAGAATAACCAGATCAGAAAGGTTATAACCAGATCTAGAGGTTATCTGGTCCATGTCCCTATTTAAAGCAGGGATGACTTCAAAGCCAAATCATGGTGCTCAGGAGCAAGACAAAAATAATTTTTGAGATAAAAACTGCAAAGACAATTCAATAGCTGTGAGGAGGGGCAAGCAAAGTAAGACATCAATATTTCAGCAAACAGTGGAATGCAGGTTTTCTGACTTAATGCTTGCAGTGCAAACCAGGAGGCACTTGTGAACCTGCAAGGTAAATGCCAGGCAGCAAAACAGCCTGTGAGCCACTTGAGCTATGAGTCAGCCCCTGCCAAGCCTCTGGTCTTCTCTTCAACATAATTCCAGCTCCTAGTCTTCATATTGTTTAGTACTAACACATCTATTATGGTGTAACATAACAACAGCAGCATAACTAACATCTCTTGGCTGGAAACCACACACTGAATTAGTTTCATTGTCTGCAGCCTTGCCTCTCCAGGAGAGGAAAGCCCAGCATGACCAAAGGCATCATTTGTATCTCCTGGATATTACAGCT
Source organism: Zonotrichia albicollis (assembly GCF_047830755.1). Lineage (NCBI taxonomy): Eukaryota > Metazoa > Chordata > Aves > Passeriformes > Passerellidae > Zonotrichia > Zonotrichia albicollis. The sequence continues at coordinate 21,624,232 of NC_133822.1, forward strand.
CTGAGGACACTGCAGTGTCTCCTGGCTTTTTTATCTATGGTCATATACAGTAAATCATGCTGATTTCTCACTGGGAAGCCACAGTGAGAAATCAGTGTGATTTTGCAGTTCCCTGCTTGTTGTGAAAGCCCAAGAAAAAAACACGCTGCACAGTTTCAGTGCCTTTCCTAGCACAGCTGCATCCCAAGCAGGACTTAGGCTAATCCCTCCCCAACAGCCCTGTTGCTGTGCCTTGCCACAGAGCAGCCTGCTGCAGCCCCTCTGACATTGGTTTAATGCTGATTAGTCCCGACACAATTCTGGTTCAGGCTTCCTGCCAGGCGAGGGAATGAACAAAATTGGTTTGCGCACAGACCAGACAACAGCTGCAGTCACTCCAGCTCAAATCTGTTGAATAAGGACCCTTTTCTTGTTTACCAAGATGAGGCTAAATTAGCCCAGCATGAGACAGAAGGACAGAGCAAATCCTAAAAGCCAGTGATGCCCACCTGGCTCTGAAGGTGTGAGATGAAACTTGGTCAGGCCCCATCACTTGGGCTCAAGGAAGCCACAGGGGAAGTGTATGCTTTGTGTTCAGCAAAACCCCAACCCAGGGAAGAGCTGCAGTTTTAAAAAGAAAGTATTTTGTGGGTAAGATTACAAGCAGAATGCCCCCAGATTCTTTTCAGAGCCAGAGCGACAATCAGTGTGTGCTTTCTTGGAGCATATTTTTCCCCATCCCTTTTTCCTCCAGCCTTCACAAACCCTGCTATCCTCACATTGCCTTTGTTTCTAAAATGCAGAGGAGTATCCTGTTAGGAGGGTTTCCAGCTCAGGAATGATCTATTGATTTGATCTGCAGTATCACCTGCTTGCAGAACGACACACAGATCTCTTGACACAAATTACAGAATCCAACACCTTCCCAGAGGCAGCACATGCACAGAAGCATGAATGTGAACTGCTTGCACAAACTTATTGTCAGCAAGCCTGGTATTACTCAGGCTTTTACAAAATGGAAAAGTAGCACTGTTGAGCTTTCTGGTCTTTGAAAAGTCTTTAAACCCATATCCAAAACTGGATACAGCACCACAGGATTTTCTTTCTATGTTTAAGAAAACCCTGGTTTTTGGCACTCGCAGGGTCGGCTGCTCACTGATTGGGGCTTTATGGATTTGTTAAATAACTCCTCCTTTGACCTGGGCACCTCAGCTCTGCAGGATGGTCCTTCCCATCACATTTCCTCCCTCAGACATCAGAAACAAGGCTCCTGCCCATGTCAGCTACAGCTGAGGCATCCTTGGTTCCCAGTCCCTGCACAGTCTGATCCAGCAAGCAAATAAGCTTCAAGTATTTTACAAGCATCCTCACAAAATGCAGCTACAGCTTTGTGATGGTTTTGGCTGGGATAGAGGTAATTTTCCTCACAGTAGTGAGCTATGGCTTGGATTTGTCTTCCCAAGTCACCGTCACACGTGCTGGAGCCCTGCTGTCCTGGGGATGGCTGAACACCTGCCTGCCCATGGGAGGCAGTGAATGAAATCCTTTTTTTTTGGCTTTGCTTGCACAGGCTGTTTTTAGTTTACCCATTAAGCTGTCTATCTCAACCCTCATTTTCTCATTTCTACTCTTCCAATTTTCTCCCCCATCCCACCAGGGGAGAGTGAGCAAGCAGCTGTGTAGGGCTGAGTTGCTGGCTGGGGCTAAGCCATGACAAACTTCTTTGTAAGGGGCTGCTCTAACACCAAATAAGAGGTAGAACACATGCCTTCAGGCATGAAAAATGTGTTCAATTTTCTGCTTGCTGGAGTGAGGAGAGACTGCATCTAGATTTCCCTCTCCTGCTTCCCAAAAGAGGTGATATCAACAAAAAACTGCTTACTGCACAACAAAAGAAATCCACCATTGAAAGAAGACATGCAAGAAGAATCCCAGCCATTATCCAGCTGGATTTTCAGTCAGTCCATGAATACATTTGGGATCTGCTCCCTGCCCAGATTCACACGCCCTGGGATCCTCCTACCCACTCCTCATTTAACAGGAGGCTCTGTGTGGTATCTCTCAAGTGGTGAGTCTAGCCATCAAAGGAGATCCCAGCAACTAAAGGCATCTAAAGAAAGACATTAGTCATTTTAGGTTTACTTCATATGTCACTTACAACACTGCAAAACAGCAATATGTCATCTTTTGTTAAAAAAAGAAAAAAAAAAAGCCAACACAAAATAACAAAAGTGGTGGAAACCAAAGGAACTTTGCATTTAAAGCCACTTGGGGAACTGTGCAGAAGGACCTGGCCATGCAGAAATAGCCTCAGGTCACAATCTAAACACCTTTCTTTCCTTCTCAGCTGATCAATAGTTTTTACACAGAGGGAAAAGCAAAAACCAGTCTTACTGATGACTTGAAAAGAAAAAAAAGGAAACTTTCTTAAAAGACAGAAATGGACACAGAAGGGAAGGGGAGGTACAAAGTGAACTTTTATACATCTATATATTGACAAGACAGAAGTGTTACTAATTTTAAACTCAGAATTTATTTGTGCAGTTAACAGTTTTTCTCAAGTTCCCCATTTTACCACCAAGACTTGCTGTGTCTGCATAAATATAACTGTATCAAAGACTGAAGAAGACTTTAAGCATCTGAAGATGAGCACCAATAAACCCCCAGTTTCTGGAACAGTAGTTTCACTTCCCTGAAAGCAGCAGACAGGGCAGAAAGGTCTCTTAGCAGTCAGCAACCGTCAATAAACAGTTCAGTAAATTTACCATGGCAGAGTTATTTACTGCACCCGTGCTGGGAACTCACTTCTGCTAAAAACATTATTACAGATGAAGCTTAGCAGAAGTCTCAGATCCAGCACAGGACAAGCAGTGCCTCCACTGACCCATCATCCCTCAGATAACAGGCATCCCAATGAGTCTGTGCTAATAATCCCTTTGCTCCACTATTCCCTGTGACCAAACTGTACCAGTTACCTCTAAACAGACCTGGAGTGACTGATCAGAGCCGCTGCTGGTATTTCCTGTGAGCAAGATGTTACCTCTAAATGGAACATCACCTGGAGTGACTGATCAGAGCCTCTGCTGGTCTTGAGTGATACGTCAAAGGAGGCAAAGGATGGATCACTGTTACATCTCACATAGGTTTAAAAGATTTGATATGGAAAACTCCAGTGATTTGCCATCAGCCCTTTAGGACATAAGGCTTAGCCAGGTACCAAACAGCCCACAGCTGGCTGGTTCTTGGGGAGATGGGTTAGAGGGATACAGGGATATCCAGAGCAGGCAGGTATAGCCAGCTGTTTGGCTAAGCAGAAGGCATCCAACAGAACTCAGCTCTAGTTTTCCTTTCACCCCTGTTTTTCTCAGCCTTGCAACTGTATTGTCTGCATTTCAACCTCGTGATTTATTTAGTAAAATAAATTTAAAACAAAATATCTTCTATGCTGATCTCAAGCTGCTTCCCATTAGAAAAGGTTTCAGGTCAAGCACTGGACCTAAGATATTGTCTTTCTTTGGTGTTGCTATCCCAGAAATGACAGCATCAGAGCACCATCACTGTATGAAACCCTCTGTCCTCTGGATATTTGGAGTAACCAGCACAGCCCTGAGGTGGCGGTCACCAGGCTGTGCAAGACAGGACACAAGGGGCACACATAGGGCAGGGGGGGAGAGAACCCTCTCAGTGATATTTTTGCCCGACGTCCAGGAGGAATGATGAGGAGGACTCCATCTTACCAGAAGGCTAATTAATTACTTTATTATACCATATTATTCTATATTGTATTACATCTATACTACATTACATCTAAACTGAGTCTGCCAAGCACTCAACTGCACTCCCCTGCACAACTTGTGATTGTGAAGCAACAGTCCCAACACACACACATGGGTTCAATTGGTCAGCGAATCAAAACACTCACACCAGAATGCAATTACTAATTCCCTTCAGGTAAACAATCTGGCACAATGCATTCCACTTGTGAACAACACAGGAGCAGTAAATGAGATAAGAATTGTTTTTTCTTTCTCTGAGGTTCAGAGAACGTGAATCCCAGCAATATTCTTGGCAAGTTGTGCCTTGCTTTTCTCTGTGGAGAGAAATGTGGCTACAGAACCCCAGCCCTGGTGCCAGGTAATAGCACAGGCTGGAGCCAGCAGCTGACTCAGAGAGCAGAGTCCAAACCTAAAGCAATAAATGCATCACAAAGCCTGACTCCAGATAAGTGTATATTGCTACAGTCTGTTGCTTTGCTGCATTCCCTCCCCATATCCCAGCAGCTTGTTGCTGTTCCTAACCCCACAGCTCCAGGTGTTCCTGACACATCACCAGCAATACAAAAGCATGGATTGCCTCAGCAGGCACCATACCATGGGATACAACCTGAAATTATTCAGAGCAGGAAGCAGAGCCCCAGTTCCCAGTTTGTAGTCCTCCTGCTTTCCCTTCAGTCTCTCCTAAAAAATCTCCATATTTCTTTACTCACACATGGCCTGCGTCACAAACAGCATTACAGAGAGCAGGAAAGCTTGCATTATGTCATTATAATCAGATTTTTTTTGCTCCTTGTTTGCAATGATCTTCTATCCACCCTTTACAATGATGTAAAAAGCAAGGCAAATTCAGTCATCCAGAAATAAGCTGGAATAAACATTGTTCTGTTTTAATGTGTGCTATTAAAACTGCTATTTATAGTAATGTCTATTTACCCTGAGTTTTTTGCAATACAAAAGCTGCCTTGGCCTGCACCATGCCACAGGCTTGGGGATGTTTGCACAAGGGCAAAGCTTTTGAACAGAAAGTGAAACCAAGGAGACCACTGTGCTGCAGCCCAAAGGTGGGTGCAGGATGGGAATGAGACAGGGAGCAGGATACCACAGCTCCCACCTGCAGTGCCATGTGTTCCTTCCCCCAGGAGATGGGACACAAGGGAAATCCCACAAAATGCCCCAGCTGTGAGGAAATGCTTGTGCTCATTCTCAGATGGCAAAAATCAATCATGCACAAGGCAAACCCACAGGAGACCTGGGCTCCATTTGTTCCAGCACTCAAGGAGCTGATGGTTGTTTGCTTTAAATATGTATTATTTCCACACAATAGCAGTTAACATACCACTTATTACTCCCAGCATCTGATAGGAAGGGGTACACTGATGCTGGCTCACAGTTCCCATGCAAGTCACCTTCCAATAACACAGGATCTGTCCCTAGAACTGCACACAAAGAGTGCTCTGCAATTTAAGTTAACTGGTAAAGGGGGAAAATATAAACCCCCCTGCAAGCAGAACAAAAGAATCTTTCCAGGGGGTGTCTCCATCATCTGCTGCCTACTGTTTTCCAACAGTACCTAATCCTCAGAAAGATACACTTCCACTTAAAATATTGCACAGAAAATGAAATAAATTGGAAATTATAAACTTGCAATAATGACAGCAACTGCTACTAGATTTTGTCTGCCCTTCTGGCTCCTACTTAGCAGGTGTCTGTTCCAGTGTAACCATAGGAACAGCAGTGAAGAGCCTCATTTGAAAGCCTTCACTTCAGCTGGTAGGTTAAGTTATGAGACTGCAGTGGGCTTGAATATTAAAAACATTCAAACGCCTCTAAAAAAAGCTCAATTTCTATTGCAGGAGAGAGACATCTGTGTTGTAAACAGACACAGTGCCCCACCAATAAATAGAACAAACCAACCCTACTGATGGAGGTTACTAAAAATCAGGCCCAAGAAACAGGTTAAGAATACAAATAATGAATTAACACACTAAACAGGTTAAGAATACAAATCATGAATTAACACACTAAAACTGACACCATATGTTTCCTGTAGCTGGTTTTTTGTGTAACAGACCATAGCAAAAGAACTGGATAAACAATGACAGTTCTCAGCAACACGACAACTTCACTGCAACATTCACCCAAACATGTAAATTAAATATTCTAAATTTTACTTGATCTTTCAAAGTAAAAAAAGATACAGTTCTAGCACATCATCTTTCTTTTGGGAAATATGAAAAAACACAAGTCAGCTATCTTAGAAGAAAGCCACAGGAACCAAGCCAACCAAATAGCCCAAGGACATAGAGATGTTAAAGGAAACACAAATAAGAGAACCTAGGTAAAATAAATAAATTAGGAACCAAAAAGGTCTACCTTGGCACCTGGTATCTATGCACTTACACCTTTTTCCTAACAAACTTTAGATAGCCACTGCCCTGAAGCATCTGTTACTTTTCACACACTAGCAGTGAGACTCAGCTGAAAACAGAGCTGGAGACACATTCAATTATTCAGCAACAGCTGTTTAAAACACTGTATCACAATAAACAACTGAACAAAAACCCAGATGGGAACGTGTTCATGCTGTATTCAGTACAAGGGACAGGCCTGTACATTATGGGAAAGCATTATGTCCATTTTTCATAGATTAGTGAGTACCGAAACCTTTAAATTATTATGCCCATAATTCAAAGAAAAAGTAACTAATCTTTTGGTACTTATCTGTGTAAATTACTGCCTCAATTCAGAAAGAGTATTGACATTTTTGAAGTAGTTACAAAATGTATGTAGATGTACTGAAGCTTCATTTGAGGAAACAGGATGAGCTGTCATTAAAGTGGCTGCAATCTTCTGCCTAATTTCTTATCCCTGCTCCTGTTCCATGGGCTCTGGCTGGGAAAGAGGCAGGAAGAGATGAATATTCTGTTCTCAGGGCTGTCTTAGCATCTCTTGTCAAGTCTTCAGCAAGGATCAGACACATCCAGATACTTTTTCTTCCAACTCCACTCATTACCATTTCACTGGCTTATTTACAATTTTCTGTCTATTGCTGCTGCTCAAACACACTCTTCAGTCTGTCTTGCACACATTCACTTTTAACTAATGCTGAGACTTTGTTCCCACAGGCCACCCTCTGCTTTGCCTGCAGTAATCACATTTTCAGGAGCGTCTGGGATCACATGGATCCCTGCAAAAGTACAGCTGACATGATAAATAACATGGAAAACCTCCAGCACTTTTATGTTCTCTTGTATAATATTGGCCATCTCTAATCAGAGCTCCAGAACTATGACCTTTGTAGCATTAGAGAAACTGAATAAAGCATGCACATGTCACTGGGAGCTTTTCACAACTAACCCAGAGCTAGCAGCCTTTACTGGCTGGACTGTTGTCAGGAGATTACAGGTGTTCTACCAAGAACATTTGTATGGGCTATAAAAAGGTACCACAAACTGTGCTTGCTAATTTTGGCTTTATTTTAAGAGGGAAATCAAAGTTTTCTATGTCCTGTGTCCTTGTTCTGAACACCTGTTATTCACAATTCACTTTGTTATGAGTGCCACAGAAACTTGGACATCTCTGTTCCTCGTTTTCACTTCTTTTTTTTCATTAACAAGTCTTGTTATTATTACTAAGCCCTGTGCCTGACTTATTTACACATGGTAAATTATGCTATATTCAGATCCACAGATAAATTTTTCATGTTCAACATCTGCATGGTAATTATGATATAAAAATCTCCACAAGATCCATGGGAGTCTGTGATGCCTTAGAGGTGTTTTCAGCTTCTTCTGTTATAAAGACACCTGGAGGATGGGGAGGATATAAAGAAAATAAAACAAGCAACACCAGCTTTAAACACTTCAGGGAAACTCTCTGGGTTTCCTTTTTAAAGGAAAAGGGATTTCCATGAGCACTGGTTCAAAAACACCTATGCTCTCTAGAACTTGAGGCCCCAAATTTGTGAAAGAAAACTACTAGGACACAGAAGAAAGGAAGGTAAGAATGAAATTAGTGAAAACCAACCTGAAATGTGGAATGATGAAAAATATTTAATTACCTCTTTTTGAAAAAAGGTTCCTATAGCTACCTTACCAAAAGCTGGCTTATGAATGAGGAATTGTGTAGCCAGCAACTCCCTCTTAAAAGGATACTGCTCATTTCCCCCCTCCCTCCCACACACTGCAAAGGCAGTCCAGTCACATGCTGTTATTGGACATAACTGCTTTTATAATTTATATCAAGGCAACCACTACAGTGAGAGAAACCTGCACCTGAAGAGCCTGAGGCTCTTCACTCCTTTAGAACAGCCTGTGACAAGCTAGGGACATCATCTTGTTTTTTAAAAAATGTATTCATTGTTTATTTGTTCATTTGTTATTCATTCATAATTGCTGCAACCAAGAACAAAAGACCCCCTTGGAGATGTATGAGCAGTGCTTGAGTTCTCCATATGGATCACCCAGCTGCAAACAGGGTGCTCCAAAGCACCCAAGACAATCACTACTCACAGTCCTTCATTAAGGATTGAGGAGTGCTTCAAATGGTGCCTTTGACAACACTTTAATAAAGGAAAAACATCATGCCTGGCTAAGCCAGGAAGCCTGTAAAATGGCCACACAGACCTGTAAGGTGGCTGTACCTCCACAGTTCCCTGGTGACACCACTCATCTCACTGGGCTGAGCTCAGCATTGCCAGGTGAAACGCCTGGCCCAATCCTCATCTGGGTAAAACATGGGGACAAATCCTGGGAGTGTGGAAAGGGATTTCAAACTCATGTTGAACGGAATTAAAGTTCCTCTCGAGCTCTGCAGCTTTCCTTAGATCACACAGATTTATGAGCCCCATTGAGAAGGTGATGAACAATTGCTTTTTCCTTCCTAGAGGCAAGCTCTTTTCTGGACACAACCTAGTGACTTAAATCCACGCATGTTGCTGTAGCTGGCACTGCTGATGTCACACTTCACTTTCTGGTGCTTCCTCTCTACTATTCTGAAGAGGAAGGGCAGGGGAAATCCTGTTCACATGTATATTTCAGGATGATCTTTGCCTGCCTGAACTCACACACTGAACATCAAATTCTAACATTTTAATGCGGTGGCTCAGCCGTGTTTGTTGTAATTAAAGATTAACAAGTTTTTAAAGCAAGATTTTAAGTTCTACATTAATATTTCACAACAAGCTGCATTACCTTGTGCCATGCCCTACCAAAGACTTTATACAACTTGCAAAAGCCTTCTGTTCAGCCAGATACTGCAGTTCTCCAAGACTCAGCAAAGAAGTGACCTGTCTCCTGCTCTAGGAGCGTGCATTCCCTCACACAGCCCCTTAGGGCCACTACTGGCCTTACATCACAAGCAAAGGTTTGTCCTTGTAAACTGAAGCCTTGGAAAGCAAACTGCTGGATGACATTGAAAAGACACATCAACTCATATTTTACACCATAAGGATATTTAATCTTTTAGTCAGCAATGACTGGGCCAGGAGCTGCCACTCAGAAATCAGACAGAGCATCCAGACCCAGCCATGCCATGTGCTCACACAGCTTCCACAAAGATTTCCCACCCACCTCTTTTCTTCCACAAGAGACTTGCTGTAAGCAACCATCACAGACTGTGGGACCTTAAACTTTACAAAAGTAGCCAAATTACTTCATATCCCCTTTGTGACCAGAGTTTTGGCAAGAGGACTTGGTGCCTCCTTGGTCCCACAGATACTGCACACCAACCACGATATGGAAGCAGTGCTTTTATCTAGAGGGCCAGCTCAGGAATGCTGCCTAGAAAGCAGAAGAAGCAGAAGGGAAGGGCGGGGAAGAGCACACAGCCTGGGAACAAACAGGGCTCTGGAGGGGAGCCCTGCCAAACCTTTGCCAGCCTGTGCCACTCTTCCCAGGTGCTTGGAGGTGGAGATCGGCTGAACCCTCAGCCAACCACAACACAAAAACACAAATTAAAATGGGACCTAGAGGCTCTTTTAGCTCTTCCTAGAAGGATTCTGGAGACCCTATAGGGAATTTTCTAAAGCAAGCTCAAATTAGAAGTCTATAAACAATCACACGTATACTGGCAGATATGCAAAAAAACCTGATAAAAACTAAGTTTTGCCATACCAAGCTGCTTCCTGTAAGACTGAGACTGTCTGGTGAGAAGAGCTGCATAACAAATGAACTGGATAAAATGAATGCATCAAAGATCAACATATTGATGGACTCATTTGGAAATCAATTAAATCCATACTGATGAGCCCACCACTTTGTTTCAGCTGGTTTTGTGGAGAAGGGCATCTTTGATTAATGCAATGATTGCACTCAGCTTCTGCCTTCTTAATATTTTATTTCTTCATATTCTTGCCTCTGTTTGAAGGACCATGGCTTGTTAAGCACAAGTAACCAGGCACTGAGGGACTGCTGTACCACTTGAGACAGGTTTCCAGAAGGGCAGGGCACACCAATCCCTTTTGGGGCAATCCATCTTCCTGAGCTGGAACAGTTTGCCAATACTGTATAAAACAGCAGTAAGCATAGTCTTCAAAAATGCCAAATCTGCCTGCAATGGGAGTCTTCAGAAAGTTAATCTGGCAGCCTCAAGGATGCAATCCAAACAACAGTCTCCTCTCTCTCACTTCCAAAAATATCATCAGCTCTGTTGTTTTCCTCTGCCTCTAAACTGACTAAACCACTTTCTAAAATCAGGTTACAAGTTGCAATACAAAGGTTATACAGCGATGGGGATAAATCATCTCCATCAAACAAACTGAACAAAGTTACACATTAACTATTTCACATGCTGGGGATGATCAGGAAGTGCACAGAGGACAGCAAAACAAAACCTGACTGATTACAGCAGAGAATGAAAAGCCATTGCCCATGTCTGCCACCACAGCATACCGAGCACAGCAGAGGGATGCCCGTGCACACAAACACAAGCACCCTACCATTTCAGTATGGAAATCAACCTTTCCAAAGGGTTACCATGAAGGTGTGTTCCATGCAGGGGAGTTATTCCATAACACTGTCCATGAATCACACATCACAGCAACAGCATACACCAGCTATTAGGCAAGATGGACAATGCACCTGAGCAGGACTGGAATTCCCATATAAGAGTTAACCATCATGAGGGAATGACAGACAGCACTCTGAACCATCTCTGGCATTAGGCTGGCTCTTTGGCAATCTACACAAACATTGATGCAGCACAGAACAGCATTTGTAGCTCAAGCTACTTAATAAACACATGGGATTGCTTGAATGAGACATCTTAGTTTTTAATTCAGCCTTCCAACAGAATTTAACCCAGTGATACAACATATGGCCACAACTGCAATTAGCTGTCTTGCATTAAATTGGTATGTTTCAAAAAGGAAACTACTTTTCTTCAGAGATGTAGGAAGGTAAAAGAGAAGGCAAAGAGAGTGGAAGACCCTTCTTGGTTAAGTATTGTGAAGATTTTCACACAGAAGTTCTCTACTGTCAGAGCAAGTCCTTGGAAGCCTCTTCCATCACATCTCTCCTTGCAAAACAGGCTTAGAGACCCTGACATAAATACTTCCTTTTTGTTAACACTTTTGTTAAGAGATTGGAGGATGGGAAAACTTCTTTTGAAAATTGTTTTTGAAGGAAAGAATTTCAGACACCAGTGAATGGACAAAGATTTTGAAAACTGTCAAAATCTGCTCCCCATGAGATTTTCAGCACGCTAGTTTGGCTAAGTCTTTTTGTGCAGTTAAGTGTCCCCCGATAGGACAGTCACAATCAAGTGATACATCTCCCTAGAATTTGACAAGCACTGGCTGCAGGAACAAGAGAACTGCTTGCCAGTGCTGCAGTAACAATCAGCACTGCCAACTCAGTCCTCCCTCATTGCTCCAGCAGCAGGACAGCTTGTGCAGCCTGGTCCAGGAGCCTTCCATCACCCTGCAGAACTCTGTGGTATCTGCAATGCAATGACAAAGATGATGCAGCCCTGAAAACCATCATCTTAGCTGAAAAGACTCTACCTGCTTGGAAGCTTCAAAGAGAAAGGAAAACGCAATGCTGTCAGCCACAAGTTGCTTCTAAATTCACTGAACATTTTACAGAACTTGGATGTAAGTGAGCTCATGCTTCCACAGCTTTCTGAATAAGCTTGGGGAAATGACTCCACATCAGAGCCCTATCACAAAAAAAATATAAATGCTGTACCCATTTACAAAATACTGTGATTTTGTCTGTCAAAGGTTTAACATTAGTCCATCTTGCAGTACAAATATACATCTATCCATGAGGTAATCCCTATGTGTCATCTAGCTCAACAAATCCTCTTAGAAACATTTATCTAAAGCACTTCCCATTTATGTCTTTTTACTTCTTACCTCATAGATTTTGAGGTATGGATTTTATATTCAGAGCCTTAAGAAAGTTAAGAACATTATCTTGAGTTATCATGAACATACATAGAAACCAACACACACAAAAAGACTGATTTCTTGTTCCACATTTCCACATCTTTCTGTTAGTGGACCAGAGGACAGAATGAGGGAAAAAGATGCCAAAATTTCTCCTGTTAGCATAAGTGAAAAGTTTGGAGAGATTTAGAAGATCACTCCTGGTGGAACATCAGGATCTGTGGAATTCAACAAGCATTAGAATTGGTTGCTATTAAAAAAAAGAAGAAAAAAAAAAACAGCAACAAAACAGTGCCACTGCATATTCTTCATGTGCAAGAGCCCTGGCATGAAAACAAGCAAGATGCCTCACTCAATCACTCATTGGACACCTTTTGCAAAAGATTACTACAATTCTCTGATCTGGTGCAGAAAAAATGCACACAAGAAGCTACCTGGCTTCCAGGACTCTGCTTGAAGCTGTCCCTATTGGCCATCAAGGTCATTGTCTCTCATTTAGGACAGTCAGAAACAACCAGTGAATTGCCATTAGTGAGTGGAAAAGGGTCTCATACAGCAGTGAACCAGCAGTGAGCCACTTCCTTTTCTAACAAACCAGGTTACGTGGGGCTCTTCTGTGATGGGAAGGAGTAACTTGGTCCGCACATGCATCTATGTACACACACACAGAGTTCCCCACTGATCTGGAGAAAGAACAGCCACCAACACCCTCAATTTCCCAGGCACTGTGCAGCTTTGCTTTGACTTTCAGCACCCCTAACTCATCACTTCTGTTTGATAATCTTTCTTGCCTTATAACCTAAAAAAGCTACTTTTTCTCTTACTGGTTTTGCTTATGTCTCAAGCTACAGACTTGTTCTCTAGAAATTTCTGCAACTTAGCTTTTCCAAACAGTAGTCTGTACTCAAGTATTAGTGTGCATTTTAACCTCAAGCTTTGTATCTGAGCTATTTTCGTGCAGTGCATCAAATAAAAGTGAAACTTACCTTAAGTTAGAAAAAGACTTCTGCTCATTGCCTTCTATTCTTCACACACACCCAACACTATTCAAATCACTTGAAAGTCATTTCCTCTGTCCAACAGAAGCACACACCATTGCCCTTAATCCAGGGCATGAATCTCACCCACCCACTGGGGCACACCCACAGATAAACTACATCACTCTGCCTCTTGCTGCATTAAATTCCTCCTTTTTGTCAGGACATCTTACTAATCAGCATTTCAGATAGCACAAACAGAAAGCTCTCATTCCAGGACTGGGAAAACAAACCCAGCAGAGAGTCTGTCTGTTTCCTCAAGGAAGTGACACAACCTTCTGTCTTGCTCAGCTGGGGGAAACTGGCCTTGATTTTCAAAGGCAACTCAAATGTATCCAAATATTGTATTCAAATATACCTGAAAAGCTGAAGTCTGCTTTTTTTTTACCTTAAGAACTTTGAAGAATTATCATTTACCCTGAACCAGAGAAACATGCATTTGACAAGGCTATTAAAACAATCTTCCTGCTCAGGCTTGAGCCTGTGCCCTCCAATTTCCTTCTCCACCTCAATTTATCTTCCTCCAATTGAAATCACTGTAACAGCAGATGAGGTTTATCAAGTTTATCAAACAAAAACAGCAGCTCCTACATCCAAATGAACTCAAATGGAAGGCATTCATTTGCACACCCCTCCCCTCCTTCCCAATTCAAGTAACAACTAATTCGGTAGGATGTGAGCTCCCCACTATCTCACTAAACAGGCTGGGACTGCTCATCACTGAACTGGTTCAGAACCATCCAGTTGTGTGTGCCAATGACTGCAGCTTCCACAGCCAATGCTTTCAGTGCCTGTACAAATAACACATTTTTCCCAGTAGACTGCAGGAATGACAGAACATAAAGCTCCTTAGGAGCTACAGTCAATCCACATCAGGACTTGAAATTTAGGATTTAGGCTCCTCCACTATAACCCTTATGCTTCCAGACAAAAGTAATGCTCCTTTGCAGTGCTATGTGAAAATTCCTGCTTTACTCCTGCAGCTCCCAACTGATGTGAGCTTTCCCCCTCCACAGAGGCTTGATCAGATCAGATGCATTCTCCAGAGCACAGCTTGTCTTGCACAGGCACTGAGTGCACACACAGACCTCTGCAGGGAAGAGAATCCCTGAGGAACACAACTCATTTTTGTGTGTTGGGCATGTGCCAAATGTCCCAAACTGACTCAGGAGGAGGAAATGACCATCACCACCAGGTCAAGAAGGCATTGCAGTGCTGACTTTCCAGTTCACACGGCATTTGCTCAGCATTTTTCATCACTTCTCTGCAGCTCTGCATGCTGCTGACTAGCAAAGGCAGGGGTTGAAACTGCTATGCCAGGGCTTGTTCCAGCTTGGCAAATTCAATTAAGTACAGCAGAAAAAGTTCTTCTCTGATAGAGCCAAAGATTCTTTGGCTAAGCTGACTAAATAAACTGCTGTATCTACAAATGACAATCCCACCATTTTTGTCCTCACTCCTCAGAAGTTTATTCCCTGCAACTCCCTCCTTTTTATTTTTTTAAAGGTGTAGAAAATACAAAGACTACACAAAAAAGATACTGAGGCTCCTACACCTACCATTTCAACAAATTTGATAGTTCCAAAGCCGCAGTATATACACATTGCCAAAAACCTGGAGTCCACAAATGGACTATCAAGAACTTGTTGGCTTCTCAAACTCAATACTCATTTTAGATATAACACAGCTACCTAGAAGTCCTTGATGCAAATTTTTCTTAAAATCCTTTCAATTTTTTTCTGATCCTCTTAAGCTAATGGCTGCACTTCTGTGAAGCTTCTGTGTCACCCTGTATTTTAGTGAAATAGAGTCAAAAAAGTCTCAGCTTTGGAAATTTAAAATGAACTGCATGAAAATCATGGGCTTCCTCAAGCATACTTCCAAGGGTCCCATATAGGTGTTGGGACTTGACACCATGGCACTGCTGCACCTAAAAGGAAACAGAAGTTTTTCTGCTGCTTGAAAGGAGCTTAGAGGTAGCTGCATGGGCTCACTCCCAGGACATACATTTTATCACTGAACCATCATCACATCTCCAAAGAAAACCATCAGCATCAGCTATCCAAAGCTGTCTAGATTACATATCCAGGCATGACAAGCCCCTCCTTGGCAAGCTATTTAAATTCCACAAAAGAGCCAAGTAGATGACCTAGGAGCCTGAATCACTAGAAGCAGCCTGTGTTCAGACTGCCTACTATGGATCAGCTCTCATCTTCATATAAGAGCTGGGTACCCCTCATTTAAATTAATCCTATTGACCAGGAATGTCATTTTTCTGGGCCTCAGGTCTTTGTCAGTAGTGTTTTCCACCCTTCAGAGGAAAATTTGGCAGAGGGACAGCCTATCAGCTCCCTCAGCAGAAAGCTCAGTACAGAACCAGGCCACCACATCAAAGACAGTCATTTACTCCTTTAATTCCCTCAAAAAAAAAAAATCCTCTTTTCAGTGCTGCCTGCACAGCACTGGCTCAGGCACAGCGCTGTGAGGAGAGCCAGGGCAGGGAAGCAGAGCTGGTTGTGCTGTTTGCCAGCTGATGACTGTGTTTCCTTCTGCCAGCAGGGCAGGGAAGCCAGCAAGCCCCTTCTCCCACACCAGCCCCCAGCACTGAGCCACTTGCCAGGGCTGGGAGCAAGTCTGGAGAGCAGGTTAATTCCAGGAACAGCCAGATACACAGCACTTGAGCAGCAGGAGCACGAGTCCCAGTGCAGCCTGCCAGCTCTCTGCCAGTGGCTGGCACACACTGGTGTGCAGGAGGGTGACAAGATGCCTGGGGTGCCTGCAGAGGCACACCTTGGGTGCTGTGTTTGGGGGCAAAGGGAAGGTGCCAGTTTCCTTTGGCTGCCATCACAGTCTTACTATGACATTCAGCAGCAGCATATTAACTCACTTGTCACAACACAGCACTTCCAGCCCCATTTCTAGTGATGTTTCTGTGTACCTGCACAGCTACTGCAGCCACACCAGTCACTCCCCTTAATAAAAAAGAAAAATGCATTGTAAGAGTGTTAGGAAGGACTGCACCAAGAGAGCAATGGGCAGGACCAGAATCCAGGATCTCTTTATAGTGCTGGAGCTCCTGTTCATCTCCAGCTGTAAATAAGAAAACTGCAAAAGCTTTACTTGACTAGTTACATTTGCCAAATCCTGCAGCAGGATGCCTTCCTGCCCTCCAGACCTGGATTGTGCAGCTCTGTGCTTCCTCCAGTAGTTATACATAGAAACAATCCATTAACAGGTTAAGGCACAGCACATAAATAGACTGTATTTGTCAGCATGTCTGAGCCCTACAGGTCGGCTGGTCACTTTATTTAAGAGACTCTGCAGCAGACTCACTGCAGGAAAGCAGGAATTTCCACTCTGGATTATAGGGGCAGAATATGTTCAACTGTTTTTCTGCTGTTTTTAAGGAAGCATAAGACAAAACTTCAGCACAAGAGAAAAATCAAATGAAAGCTGAACATTATTTCTTCTCCAGTCTGTGCCTTACATGCTGATGTAGCAGAATAAAGGCAAACAACCTGAATGCAGCCAGATGTTGCATTTCAGAATTTGGGTGGGGGCTGAAGAAAAGAATAGAACCCACTCTGGGGATCAGCGTACACATTCTAAAACACAAATATTTTAGAAGACGCTAACACATCACTAATGTTATTTGGATGTTCAGCTTGCCTGAGGGAGGGCAAAAGGGAGTCCTGCTATTAATAAACTGTGTTTAGTTTTGAAATTTAAAGCTCAAGCATAAGGGCACAGCAGTTTTGAAGAAAAAGACCCCTACTTTTTCAGCATGCAAGCTGCATCACTTCTCCACCAAAACTTGCTTTTAGGAACAGATGGCAGCCTGCAAGACCTACAAATCCTTTGTCTGGAGTGGCAAACTAGGCCCTATTGCCCATCAAAGTCAACCATCACATTGTGAAGCACTGACCCTAACAAATCCATTATGTTTCTTTCTACCACAACGCTAAACCAAACAAAATGAGTCAGACTTACTAAGAAAGGGTGAGGGATTTTAAATCCCTTTCCCCACCGTCCCTGCAAAAATAAAGACAAAGGGGGGAGTCTGCATTGACCCTCCACTGATGAGCCCTGCCATGAGAGCTGCCCCCTTGGGCTAGGCTGCCCCAAGGAGGATGGATTTGGGACTGGAGCATTTATAGGGCACAGTGCAATGGCTTTGGGATCAGCACGCTCTGTCAAACTTCCCACACAGGCAAAAATGAATATCCCAAGCAGGAAAGAAAGGTCCTAATGCTGGCTGAATAATTAGATCTGATGGGCTTTGTAGTTTCTCAGCCCTCCCTTTCCAGCTCTGCTGAAGTGCTGAGCAGATAGAGATGGGGAAAGCTCTTCACAGGTACTGCAGGGAAGAGAATATAATGTTTTTCTTGTCTGCCAGCTGAATCCAGGCAATGTGAAAACACAGGAGCTCATATCAAAGAGCTGCTTATCTTCAGGCAAGGGAGAAAACAACAGAGAAGCCTACTGAGGTGGTGATGGACGAGGCGATGATGTGGAAAGGATGGAAAAGCCTTTTCCCTGCTCTGGCTATTTGGTGCATCCTGACACACAAAAGGAAACACCCATCAATGGTGCTCTCAGCAGACACCTCCCAGCAAGGAACACTTTTATCAAAGAAAAGATCTCTCCCAATAGCAGTGGGTCCAGTTTATGAACAATTCAAATCACTTTCATCTCACATATCAAAAAACAAGAGACAACAAGAAAGTCAGCATCATCAGAGCAACAGTTTGGTTGGATTCTTCACACCCTGATAAAAATTGCTCCCCATCCCCCTCCTTTACTGGTTTGCTTCAGCATAAAACAATCTCTCAAGGACATGGCAACAACGACACTGAAATTCAAAGTATTGAGATCAAACACATGAAGCTGACGCTCATTAAGGGTAAATTATGTCACCTATCCAAAGGCTCAAGCTTATTATTTAAGACAATACAACAGTCATTAATCACAGCCATTGTGTACTGCTCCAAAGGCTCTAGGAAGCTAAAGAATACAAGGGAGATTTATTATGCTACAGCGCCAGATTTAATTACATGGTTTTCTCCTCAGCATCTCGCCACTTGTAGTTCACCACCTGTTTGCACCAGAGGACCTGAAATAAAGACGTGCTGCCCTTGGGGCCAGGCAAGAGAAGCTTGTGCTGCACTCTTCTGTGGCTGCTGTAGCAGGACAGACATTTGGGGGATGCTGGCAGCCGAATCGCTTGTGCTGAGCTACTGTTTTCCTTTGGAAATTTTAAATTTCCAGTTCCTTTTCATACGTGTGCATATGCAGAAAAAGCACACCCTTGAGCCCAGGAGCAAGGAGAAACAGGTTGCTGTCTTTTTCCTAAAGCTGCAGCACAAAGATCCGTGCCCTCACCACCACAACAATGTATTTAAGCAGTATGTCTGTGTGCTGGCAGCCCTCTGAGTTTGCATTTTCTTCTATAAATATTTAATGTAGAAGAACTGTTCATGTTACCCACTCTGACCGAAGTGTTTTGACAGCCATGCTCACCACATGACAATGATGCTCTATTTAACACTGCAGCTGCAGACAGGAGGATTTGGTTTCAGTTTTATACAATATTGTGAAACTGATGACCTCCTACAAATAAACCACTTAATACATTTTTAAGGAGCAGAATTTAAATGCATTAGCAAGACAATTGTTAGTAAGCCACTACAAGAAAGAAAAACAGAAATTTCATTCCTGAATGCAAAAGCCTGCTTAAATTTAACTGTAATTCCTTTCTTATTAAACCTATTCAGATGGTGACAATTAAAGACAATCTAGTCTGCAAAAGCTAAGTAGCCTCCTGAAACTGTTTCTCTTATAGCTAGAATAATTCCCAAACTTTCTGAACCACATATTGTCATCATCAGCCCTCAGAGGCCTCTAGACAGTTTACCAGCTAGTTAATTGAATACACACAGATGATGATGATGGCTCAGTGGATCACTGGGCTGGTCCCAAGGGAGGTTTGATCCCAGCCTCTCTCTAACATACAAAGACCCAGCATGGTCTAGCAGCAACCAACCAAGAGCCAGTGTTTCACATCTGAAGACAGCAACATTTTTTCAAGTAAAGAAAAGTCAGGGAAATAAAAAGGCCTAAATAACCCAGCCAGTCAAACCCACACAAACAGCTCTGCTACTTTTAGCTATGCAGAAAGGCACTTTAACATGGAATCACTTAAGCACAGTTTGGGGGACAAAATGTAATATAAGAGCAAGAAACTGAGTCAGCAATGTTTATCATTCCCCATATCCCTGGGCCCCCGGGGATCGTCTCAGTTACCCAGGGGCTCATTAATGCATTCATCTGTTACAAGCTTGCTGGAAGCATGGAGCGATGCCACTTTGGGGTGAGCAGATTAATCAAGCACAGACTGCCAACCCTCCACTGCAAGGCAATGCCATCTCCTTCTGGGCTATTTCAGCAGGCAGATTCAGCTGGATATTGTCATTTACTTCCAAGACAACTCATAAATGCCAAGTGATTAGCCATCCCTTGCAGCGCCTTTTACTGGAGTTACTCAAAATTTAATGCACTAAATACAGTTTTTATGACTCCTAATGCATCATTAGCACTTTAATATATCAGCACTTTAATATTGTCATTCTGAACAATATGATCAGAAAGGTCAGAATAGCATTTTTGAACAATAAAGCATGAGGATGAGCTGGTTTTTTCTTGAATGTAGAAAGAGGGAAGATAAGAAAAGAAAAAGATATTAAAGAACTCACAGAAGCAGAATATGCTGGGGAACAATCTCCCATTCAGTATATTTTGAAGAAATACAGAGGTGTTTTTCCATAGACACATCTCTGGATGTAATAGTACCAACACAGTCAAGCTCCTACATCCTTTCATTGGGGCTGAGGAAGGACTTGGACCCTGCAAACAACCATCTGAGAACTGCTATTTATTGCCAAACATAGCTTTGTTCCCACTGCCTGTTATCACACTGTAGGAGCTGAGACTGAGCAAGAAAGACTGAGGACAATGGCTTTAGCACAGCTGTAGCCTTTCACAGGTAGGGGTGAATAGCACCAGGAATTATGCAACAGGATGGCAGGACAGAAGTCACGGTGCCCTCATCTGCAGCTCCTTTTGCTCACACAGGCCTGCTAGCTCCCATAGTCCTTCCTTCCTTTCCCCTCAGTACCAGGGGCTACCTTTGGGAGGAGGCAGTGCATGCTCTGCTTGGATCCCACTCTGGGGCTGCCAGTTACTGCCAGGACTCCCTCATGGAGGGGCCTCCCTTGCTTTACAAAGTGCTGCTGCTTTTCCTGCAGCCTTTGTGCTATTGTGCTGCAGCATATGTCACAGCTGAGACGGCCAAGACACACAGAGTATCACCAGACAATTTCAGAAGGTTTTAAGCACTTACCCAAACAGAGTAACACCAGTGCACATCAGGCACCTACCCATACGGAGTAACACCGTACCACATCAGATTTTAAGCACTTGCCCATACACAGCACCACCATGTCACTTCACAAGGCTGAAAGTATCTGCCCTTCTTGCTCGCCAACCTTTTATAGCCATCATCCTGCATGCTTTACACCTGTGTGCCCTCTGTTCCCTCTGGTGATTGGTCAGTGCCCCTGGGCACTCATTGCCCTCAATGCTGCTCACCTGTCCTGCACAGCTGTAGCCCACAGGGGATGAGGCTTGGCCACAGCCCCACTCCCAATTACAACAAACCATGTACCTACACTATTGGAAGGTTAATTAGGATCTCTGCTCTAGCTGCAGGGACTTCACAAAACAAAACAAAAAAATCCTCTTTGTTTTCCATTCCATCTCTGACAAAATTAAATTGACATGTGTGCTCAGAAGTTGGTAGATAAGACTGGGGGGAGGATAAGATTGGTTGGGGGAAGGGTTGGTATTTTGACTTTTTTTAATAAAAAGGAAACAAGCCTGGTGTGATCATGTTATCAATCACTCAAGCTGAGTTTTGAGTGTGATAACACTGCACTATTAACAACACAGATGGTCTCCTGCTTAGTTAGCATCAGCTTCCCTTTTGAGTTATTCAGTGCATCACAAGCAATACTGGGACACGGTCAGAAGTCATTGTCACAAAGTGCTGACAAAATATGAACCAATAACTGAAACCCAATACCCACTTTGAATTGCAGATAGCTTTCAGATCATTATCACCATCATGTATGATCTGTATCTTGGACACACCACAGCAATGACTGCTCTGAGTGATGCACTCTCAGCTCTGGGGCAGACCTAAATCTGTGCCTTTTCTCCCTGGTTCCTGGACAAATGGCTCTGCCAGCACTAGCACGGAACTGAAGGGAGGAGCATGAATACATCCAGGCCCCCAGACAAATGTTTTGTCATTCTTATTCCCACTGAAAGCACAAGAGCTGAACTAATCGGGGCCCCGAGCTCCTGGGTCACAGTCAGGGCACCCACGCCAGGGACCTCGGCCCTTTCTCACCTGCTGACAGGGACAAAGCAGGGCTGAGGGGCCTGAGCTCATTAAGGCACAGCTTTCATGGGAAGTTCAGCCCACATGAGGCTGAAGGGATTTTTTTTGTTGTTGTTTTGATGGTTGTTTTTTTCTTAGCAGTATGTTACACTGGGCAAATTTCAACAGGGTTCTTTCTTTCCCCACTCAACTCACCACCCTGTGGGCAGCTCCAAGTAGAGAGAAACAAAGACATGGGCATGGAAATGACAGTAAGTTATTATCCAGAACTGCTGTAGTGAAAGTTAACATCTCCCACCACCATTCCCCTTTGGCTGAGTGCAATAGCAGACCATGGTTACAGCTGCCTCACCCCATGCAGATGTTCATATTTATACAGGAAAAAAATGATTACTTAATAGCATTCCCTACACCAGGATTCTGTAATTCTTAGTCATTCCCAAATTTCAGACACAAACACTAGACAACACATCCCTGCTTGAATTAAGAGAGTCAAACAACATCTGCTGTCATACTCACTAAAGCCAGAAAGAGTCAATATATTTGCAAATATTTCGTAAGAAAAACCCATCTTGAACAGCATCATCTTGGGAAAAGGCTAAACACCCAATCCATCCATGCTGAATAGCTGCTATCCTGATTTCCAGAGAAAAATCTTCTCCCTTAATAGATTCATAGCAATAGTAGTTACAGACAAAGGCTGACAACCCCAGAAGGGGTGCATTAAAGACACTGTAATATCATTCTTCCTGGCTTTGATATTTCTGCAGTGCTTACAAGGCATCACTACAGCAAAATATACCCTTTACACACAGCTTTACACACATCTACCATCAGTCATTTTTATAAAGCACCTGGCAGTTTTCAAGCAATGTGAGTCATGACCAACATTTAATCTTCAAATCCTCACAAAATTTTAGGAGGGTTGGGTGTTTTTAGTGTTTCTGTTAGGTTTGTTTGGATTTCTTGGTTTTGGGATTTTTTTTTTTAACCAAAAAGTGGGAATTCTTCCTCAAATACTTGGTGCTGTGTATTTTCATACACCATACTGGAAGAATAAAAGTGAGAAAGGACAAAATCTACATGACAAAAAAGTCCCATTCTAGAAACAGTGCAGCAGCCCTTTATCTCTTCCACACCAGCCAGCATCACAGCTTAGACAAAGTCTGTGTTAACAGAACTGGTGTTTTGTTTTTAAGCATAAAATTGTTCTTCATTTTAAATTCATGTCAGAGTATTGCACAGCATAAAACAAACAAGAATACCAAGTGGGAATGCTGATAGAAAAATAGTATTGTCTGAATAACTAACTCATCAGCAAATCCTCCCCTCCCTCAACAATGAAAAGCCAAATATTTATTCAATTGCATATTGCATTCTTTGCTCAAATACTTCATAATTTGAATTTAAAACAACAAATCTCAATTTTCTTCTCTGGGCATCTCAGGGGAGACCAGAGGGCTCAGCAGAAGGTATTTACACCATCTGACTGGATTAATCTCAGCAGCAATCTGGAGAAAAAGCAGGAGAGGGGGGCTCTTAGATGATTTAGACCCTCCAGGCAGAACCTGTCATACACCTGAAGTCAGGGTAAGCAATACCTATTTGGACCATGACAGCAGCATCCTCTTCCAGAAGGCTCCAGCTGATTCCAGATGCTGGTCAGTCCAAAACAGGCTGCTTGGCCCATCTAATCAATATTTCATTCAGGAATTACCAGATAAGTGAGTTCTGGGTTTCATCATTTCATTACTTAGAGTTCAGCCCTCTTGTGTTTCAGTCACGAGGGACTCAAAGCACCTCTGACACCTGGGCAGCCTCGTGTAAGGAGCAAACATGTAAGGAACAAAAAAAAAAAGGTGATATTTGATTTTCCCTTGTAAGTGCAGCTCCTGCTCCCACAGGTGACATGGCATCACGTGCCACCGCATCCAACCCGCTTGTACGTGCCAACAGCTCTGCATGGGAATGAGCAGGGCTTTATAGAGATGCTGAGGAGAAAATGCAAATTTACACAAATAATTGCAGTCATCCATGAAAAGCAGCAGCCACTACACACCCATGGCGGTTGAGCTTGGCTCTTTTTTTTTTTTTTGTTTAATCCTGTCATTGTTTACACAGAATGGCGTTTCAGATTAAGCCCCCTTACCCTTCCACATGTTAGTCTTTAACGTGATAAGAGAATACCGAGAAGGGGGTGGACAGAGGATACTTCTGGCTTTCATGCTGTGCAACTTACCACTCACACAGCTTCAAAGCATGATTTGACTCCATATCAAGCTTGATATAAAGCTTACTGGGTTTTCTTTTAAATGCTACTAGCTCCCACAATTATTATTGCAATTTGATGGTTAAAATGACTGCAAAGCAAACTCAAATTCATGCTCCAGGGTGAGGGGGATGCTTACTCTACAAGACTGACATACTTAAACATTGCCTCTGAACACAAACCAAGAACAGCTGACGTGTTTGTAAGAAATTGTGAAGAGAAAAAGATTTCTTTACAGATCCACCAAAACCAGATCCTTCTGTCCAATATTATATTCTAGTAAGAGTTAATTTTTGTACTATCACTTGAGGCAGGTCACTGAGATCTGGCAAAGCACTTCAAACCACAGAAGGACTCTTCCTATTCCTCTTTCCCATGGAATATTCTTCACATTTCACTGTTCAAGCATCTGCTTGGTTGTTTTGATGTTATTTTTCATGGCTTGGGTAAGCATGGAGGTAGAAGCAAGATCTCAGACCTCAAAGGAGAATGGCTTCATGCTTTCAGCCAGGCACCTCCACCAAGCCTAGGACACCCTAATGAGAGAATCTTCAGCTGATCAGGGAGATGATTAAAAATGATCTTCGACTCCAAGCAGCAAGCACAAATGGAGTTGTTTATATTTTCATACTGGTAATCTAACAGAAATTTCTTCCAGCCATGCCTATATCTGACACCTCAGCAGTCTATCACACATTAGTCATTCTCCCAGAATGTTTCTTTTACTATGATGACCCATCCCCATTTCTTCACTAATTACTTTTGGGATTATCTATGTGGCTAATATGATCAAAAAACCACAGTTGAAAGCTTACTGCTTCCTGACCAAATTTGGTTTTCCTCAATGCAATTTTTCCTACTGTATATATTTTTTTCTATTTGCTGGTTAAGAGGTAGATAATGAAAATAAAACAAGAGAAGAACAAAAATTGTAGGCTATTTACAGTCATGAGCTATACAGAGATTCACATATTCCACACAGTTCCTCTCCATGCACTCCAGGGGCAGCTCAAGAAGAAACTCTTTCCACAGAGGTAAGTGGTCCTACATGATCTCAAACAGCACCAGCCAAAGATCACAGCTTTAACTGCATCGAAGTGCACGCACTGTTTGTTTTTTCCCCCTTCATTCACATTTCTCCTTGACTCCAGCCCTCATTGCAACAGACCAGAACTGCAGCAGGAGCAGTGTGCCAGCCACACACCCAGCACCAGCCCACGCAGAGCCTTTGTGGGCTGTACACTTGCCAGCATGTTTTAGGGACAAGCTGGCATTAAGGACAACTTGATTAGCCCATGACAAGCAGGTGAAAGAAGGCAGGCAAGAGAGCCCTGACACCCCTGCCCTGCTGGCTTACATGCAGCTTTCCTGAAGCAGCTGATTTTGGAGTTATTCCTGCATGGAGCTCTGCATTGGCACAGGCGAGCTGTGGGAAGGGTGTCAGGGCACTGGCACAGCTCCTGCAGCACTGGGAAAAGGCTCTGGCGAGGACACGGGAAAACAGCTGAGCAGAGAAATCAATATTACAGTCACGCACCGCCCTGAGCAATTCTGACATACTTATGGTTACTGCTATTCCGTTTGCAGGGCGGTGGGTATCACCTTACCCCTGATGCCACCATCCTCCAGCACCCTGAGGACAGGACAGAGGTGGACACCAACACAGGAGCCTGTCCCCTGGCAGCAGGACCTTGATCTCAGGCTCACACCACCACCACATCCATACCCTCCACACTGACACACAACCCTGCCGAGCCCGATCCGGTGCTGCTGCCACACTCCCTGGGACGTGCCACGTTTGTGCCACGTTTGTATCCCAGGGCTCTGTGCCCCAGGCACAGGCTGTGTGCCACCTTTGTCTGCCAGGGCTCTGTGGCACAGGCTGTGGGCCTGGGACCCCGTCTCTCCACAGCCACCGCAGCACTAAGCCGCCAGGATGGGGCCAGCAGTGACTTCAGGCTGCTGCGCAGGAACAAGATTAGTGCTGGATTTAGGTCGTTCTTCTAAAGGACAGCAGCTCAGCCATTCTGCCTGGCACTGCTGTGATCACTGCTGCAATTACAGCGTGTGAAGGAAAAGGGCTGCCTCCTGCAATACCAACGGGGCAGTTCTGGGATCCTCTCTGAAAAAGCCCCCTCACGTACACTCTCACACCTTCTGCTTCTCTGCCGCTGCAGCAGCCACTGGCAGCCAAGCAGCCTCCAAGCGTGCAAGAGGCTTTAGTCTGTCTAAGTGGAAATCAAAACAGCAGCTTATCTGGCAAGCAAAGTACAAGAAATTCTCTTTGGTTTAGCATTAGTGAGTCAGTGCTATTGATAGGAATAATGATGTTTTTCCAACGCCATCAGTACCTTATTTTCAAAGGAATACAATAGAAAAAACTTAGATGAAGGCAAATGTGTAACAGAATAATCACATCAGGGCTGGGTGAGCATTTAAATCCTGAATTTCTCTGGCATATATGTAGATAGAGAATGGAAGTGCTATTGCTGAAACACAGCAATACATCACAGCCATCAGCAATTCCACAAACTGGTGTGTTATCCAAGCCAGCATGAGAGAGTTACTCCTTATTAAATGGAGATCATACTTATCAATAATATTGACAGTTCTTTATAAAAAGCACTGACTCCTTTGGCTGCAGAAATCCTCCTACAGGAACTAAGTCTTTAATGCATAATTCAGATATTTTTTTTTAAATAAAATTAAAACCTTTGTGGTATTACAGTGGAATTCTGGTTTCCTCCAATAGCAAAAAAAGAAGAATGAACCATTACAGCAATTATCCATGTCGCCACCTTTGAAGATGTAGAAGAGAGCAGAAACATTATTTCTGTTTCAGCGTCCAATTTTGGTTTTCCAAAAGCAGGGATTATCTCCATGCTCCTTTAACTAGAAAAGCAACACTTTATATATGCAGAATAAGATTTGGTTTCACATGAACAAAATATTAACCCAGCTTAGATTTTTCTCAAACAGCTTTCCTAAATGAATGCCCAGTATTTCCCTATTATTAAGACAGTTCACAAAAAAATGACAGTTACTTCAATAAGCTGGCTAGTCCATCCAATCCCTAATCCATGAGACTTGGTTTTTTCCAGCTATAATGTCAGAAGATTTAGTGCTGCATTTGAGCATCACTTCTTAAGGGGGGCTGGAGAAACTCTTGAATTCCATTCCTCCCACAAGCCCTGCAAAGATGAGAAATCCTAAGCAATCGACCTCAACTGCTTCTGAGGAGCAAGTTAAGCTTTGTTAACTTGAACAGCATAAACCATCTCTGCCTCTACTTGCACCATTCTCATCCACATCCAGGTTACTTCATCTGGACAATCCCTCCAAAAATTTTGCTTTCAGCAAATCTGGACTGCACTTAAAAGTGAAAAGCAGAACTTCTTTGGCCTGCTTTCCATTTGCGTCAGTTGCGTAAGTCACGAAGAGGAATCGCAACTGATCAGATATTCCTCGGCAGAGGGAAACTTCATCTATTTCCAGCAAACTAGGAAAAAATCCAACTGCCTATTTTCAGAAAAGCCATGCACATGAGAAGTTGTATGCCTGTAGTAATGCCACCAAGTTTTCTGGCAGCGCACAGCCCTGGCACGGAGGAAGCGCGAAGGAGAACGGCGCAGGCAGCGGGGAGGCTCCGCGGGGCGTCAGCACGCAGGTGCCAAGCACACACAAGGACAGAAAAGTCTTTTAGCTTTCTAAAATTAAGAGCCTACTAGATAAGAAGCTCAGTTAGCCAGACTGCAGCATGCCCTGTTTGGATTTTACCATTTCATTGAAGGGAAATTAATTACCAATATGTGGATATTTTGTAGGGAAACAGCATAAGGTAGAAGAAATGTGCATTTTCCCCAAGACATTCAGCATTTTCAGTCAGCATGACCAGTATCCATTCTCTGCTTTGCTGGCTATTAAAATAAAGAATTTGATCTTAACAGTAGGGTAATGAAGCTCCCTAGAGTTTTCAAGCATACACCGAATAGGACAGTAAGACATTGAATCTTTACACAATGGCCACAACTAGACAGTGTAATGTAACATTTACAGCTCATATGTGGAGAAAAACCCTATAAAAATCTATAAGCAGCAGACAGGCAGCCATAACTCCACCAATATTCCCATTCTAAGACAGAGAAGGCGCCATCCAACATGGTCCTCCAAATCCCAGTTTCCAAGCTGGCTTACTGCACCTTCTCTTCCTCCGAACTGCACGCTCAATGGAGTCCTTCCACTTCAGAACAAAACACCCATCCCTAATTCTCTCCCTACTTTCCTTCAGAGCATTAAATTACTTCCCCAATTAAGTATATTTCATGTTCTTTTAAATTGAATCATGTGTACTCTGGATTTTTCTAAATTGTGGTTTGTGACACTCAAACAAGATACTACAAAATTTAACATGTTCCCCAAGCAAATGGTAAAAGCTGCTACAGCCAGAAAACCTTGTGCCCTGCACATATAGCTCACTATATATGAACATGAAATTCACATAGTATGAAAAAACATATGACAGAAACAATTTAATGAACAATTAGGTCTTTTTGTTAAATGCAATGTTAAATATTTACTATAACAAATTCATTTGAGCACATGCAATTCCAAGGCTGATCGTCTCAAAATGGCTTTACCTGAAAGAAGCAGGCATGAAGAGGAAAGGGAACTGAAATTTATTTTCCATCAGCCCTACACATGACAGAAAAGCTCCTTTTACCCTATTTTAGGGGAGTTCAACAGGGCACTGAAAGCAATACTGAAATTTTCATGCTTTTCAAGATATTTAATATCAAATATCCTGCTTTTCTTTTATGACCCCTCCAACTATTAAATACCAAGAAATCCTTAGAGAGTTTCCTTTTCTCCTTTAGTCCCTGGAAAGAGCCTGGAAAAGAGTCCCTGGGGAAAAAAAAAGGGTGGGTTTTTTTTCCCCTCCATCCTTGAGTGAGAGCTTTGTGATAAGGGCCACAAGTGTTTTGACAACATCATAATCTACACACAATTTTGTTGTGTGCCTGGATACACTACCAAGTTGAGTAATAGGTAAACAGCTTTTAGCTGTTCAAAATTAGTTCACTTAAAAACCCCAAATCAGCCATCTGAAGAGCCAGCTGTGGAGCAACTCACAAAAAAAAAAAACCACCATCATGCATGCAAAAGACAAAAAATAATCTAAGCAAAATGAACTGTTTGCTTGGTGGAAAATTCTCATCTACCAAGCTTATTTCAAGCATGAGCATCCATTCAGTGGAACAAGAACTATAAACCACAATATTCTCCCCTAAAAGCACGTCAAAATGCTATACAACCACAAATGTTGATTTTATTTCATTTTCTGAACAAACCTATCAACACTACAATAATCAGAAAAGCAGTGTTTTCACAAGTAACACTGAAACATTTCACTTCCTGCCTGATGCAGCAGATGATGATTTTTTGGTGCTTTTTGCTGTTTTTAATGGAAGAGATGTTGGGCTTCAGGCAAGGAAAGCCTCCTCACAGGGGAGAGTCCCAGGCTGTCCCCAGGCAAGGCAGGGCACGGGTCAGGGAGCTCCAGGTGACGCCAGAGCTGACTCACAGGCAGCCCCTCAGCACACCACGTACCACGGAGAGCTGCCCGAACATCACCACAGGGTTCACCTCAAATCCTCTGAGATTCTCTAACTTCTGCTTCTCTCTTCACAGGAGAGGCCCTGGGGCCTCCAAGGCAGCAGCAGAGCTCCTCTTGTCCCTTCTCTCAAGGCAGCTCCGTCAGTCAGAGCTGGGGTGAGCAGGGTCCTTGTGAGCACTGGCTGCCAAGGGATTCACGGGTTTGGGGATAAGCAGGTTCTTGATTACTTTTTTTTTTTTTTTTTGCTGAACTGGGGATGATCTGTGCAGCAGCTTAAGTCACAGCAACTTTTCATTGATGCCTTGTGACTTACCTCAACAAGCTCTTTAAGCACAAGGACAGCAAGATGTAGCAACCACAGCTACATAACACTGAATGAACAGGGTCATTCATGTCCACAAAGAATTTTAAGAACGTTTTTAGAAAGAATAGCCATTTGTGGGTTTCTTGTGATAGAAAAGACTTTCTGCTCCCTCTAGCATCTTTCTCCCCACCCATTACAGCAGAGAATTCCATTTTAGTACCTTGGTTTTTGAAACCTGTAGCACAGATTTCTAGATGGGCTCTCACTACCACCTGCCTACAGCAGCATCAGTACTCCCCAGGCTTTAACAGAAATGTTTTCTCACCTACATCTCCAACCAGAGTTAATTTTTCCACGGCTGTATTGTATTTGTGGCTCACAGCACTCCCTGTTCCTCCCCAGCATTTCCCACTGCTGAGCTCCCAGCTGATAGCAGAAAGCTCGTGTCACGAGTCCCTAAAAATATAACATTGCTCAGTGGCAATGTTAAGTCCCATCATATTTCTGTTACTCCACTTCTTCCTCTATCACATCTCAACCCTCCTAAGGTATTAAGAATGCCTCCAGAACTGGCATTACCAAAAGTGTTTGTATGTCCAAAGCATATTGCGGGATCTTGCCTAGTTGAAACCAGTTACAAAGACATTGCTTCAAAAATTACTACTTTTGTTAATTTCTCTTTGAAATTATTCACAGCTGCACTGTATTTTGTAAATGGGCATATCCTGTATGTGTCAAAATTACTTTCTTTCACTGAAAAATGAAGAGGGGGATTATTTTAGCTTTGAAATCTGCTTAATGTTGCTGGAGCAGTCCATCCAAACCTACTGAATGACCACAGAAGAGCCCTGTAGTCGAGGCACTACATTTGCACAAACCCACCACACTCAGGCTGTCCTTGAGCAGTGCTCCCCAAGAACACAGCTGGGCACCTCCCTGGAAAATGGTGCAAAAATCAGCAAAGGACAACTTGGAAAGTTTGAGTACATCAGGGAAACACAGCCTACCAGCCAACACAGCATTAAAAATAGTTTCTTTTCAGATAGATGACTCCAAGTTTAGGTAGCTGAAACCCCAATAGGTCACACCATGCAAATCAAACCCTGCACACCATCAGCTGGGAGGAGGCTCCTGGGAGTCAGGAGTTTTCTACTAAAAGCAGCAAAACTGAAAACACACAGCTGTGGTCACAAGTACATGCGAAAAAACAAAGATGAAAGTACATTTAGCTAATGCTTCAACTTGGAGACCCCAGGGCTACCTCCATACATCAGTGTGTGCTCCCTGCCAAGGGTAGAGACTTCGTTACCCTGCCTTAAGGTAAAGTTCCCTGGAAAGTTGTTCCTTGGAAGCATACGTGCATCCACCCCTTTCACTGGTGAAAAAAACATGAACTTCAACCAGTGTGTGTACATTGACCAGTGATACAGATCATCGTGTCTTTCTCTTACACAACTAGAAGGCAAGGTACTTCCTGATGCAATAGCTGCAGAGACCTCATTAGGATGCCATCCCCAGGATCCCACTGCCAGGCAGAGGGGCTCACAGCTGCCTTAAACTCCAGCCACACACAGCTCCTTTGCCTGCAGTGAGAACGCACGGGAATGGGCAAACATTGGCACTTAAACACTTCCAAACTCGGAACTCCATGAGGAAACGCTTAGCTTCCATGCAATTAAGCCCTGTTATTAAGCCTGAAGTTGATCAAATTTTATATGTAAAAACCTGACTTAGTTTCTCTTGCATAAACAAAAGTGACATTGAGGAAGAACTGCTGCCTTATGCCAACATAATCAGCTCATATCCAGTCATGAATCCACCAAAAATAAATATTTTAGAAAATGTATTTGAGCCTACAGCAATAGTTGTGTTCCTTTTTTCTGTAACATTTTTGGGGTAGAGAGGGAAAGAAGAATGCGGGAAGACTATTTCTGAATAGACATAAGGTGCGAATAAACATAAGAAAGATGTGATTCCATTAATATATTCAGTTCTCCCCAGATCCCTCCCCCTCCTTTCCAGCGCAGAGACTGAAGAAAACCCATCTGCCCCGGTAGAAAGCTCGGTCGTTCGGCTCCCTCCAATTCCGTAGCCCTGGGTTCCCTTCTGTGCCGGCGGCACCCGCCGGGGGCTGCCTGTCCCCGCCACCGTCGGGGACCGGGGCCAGCGGGGTCAGCGCAGCCCGGCCTGCGGGGATCGGCGCATCCCGCGGCCAAACGCTCCCCACCACCCTCGGGGGATGCTCCACCAGCCCCTCCGGAGGAGGATGCTTTATCCTCCAGAGTCGCTTCCTCCCAGCGGCTCCCACCGGCGCGGCGACCCCTCCTCCTCCTGCCCTCCTCGGGGGGAGCAGACATTTTGAGGCAGCGCATCCCGCACGCCCGCCGAGAGCCGCAGCGGCGCGGGCGAGGCCTCCAGGCTCACCTGCCAGCTCGTCGGGCTCCAGCCCGCTCTCCGCGTCGATGCCGCACAGCACGAAGTAGTGGGCGAAGCGGCAGGGCGCCGCGCCGGGCGCGGGGTTGCCGCTCCCGCTCATCCCGCCGGCGGCGGCTCCGTGAGGCGGCGGCAGCAGCGCGGCTCGGGCCGATCACGGCGCGCCGCCCCCCATCCCCGGCGGGGCCGCGCAGGCGAGCACCGGGCGGCGGCACCGAGCACAGACCGGGCGGGCGGCCCCGCTGCTGTCAGCTGAGCGGGGCGGGGACGGGCGAGACACACCGCGCCGCCGGACCGCCCCCGCGGGGCATTTAAACCCTGCGCGGCCGCCCCCGCCCCGCGCCGCGGGCCCGCGTTTCCGGCGTGTGGGGAGAACCGCGGGCGCCTTTGTCACCCGCTGTATCCGCGATGGAAGCCTAAAGCTCCCCCGCGTGTGAGCCGCAGAGGTTGGCTTTATTTAAATAAAGCAGGAGACGGTGCCGCTTCCTATCGGGAATGCCTCTTCCCCCCGCCCCAGGACGGAGCTCCGCAGCCCCGCTGCCGGAACGCGCCGAGCCCCGCCCGGCGCTGAGCGCTTCCTGCGGGAATCCTGCCGGGGGAAGCGGCTGCTTCTCCTCCCCAGCCCAATGTGCAAGCAGCAGCTGCCACCCGCGGCGGATGGCTTTTGTGCGCTCTCCATCCCCGCGCCGTGATGGATGGCACCCGTGCCACCTTACGGGAGAGCTATTCCTTGGCTACCCGCACTTCGTTTCAAAGCAAAAATCTAAAATGTTGCTTCGTTCCTAGTTTATTTAAGATTTACTAGCCATTGTGCCGCGTCCAGAAATAAAACAGCATTATTTTACCCCCGCTGCTTGAATTCTCCTCGTTAGGATCACCCGATGCCAAAATAGTGGCAGCTCTGTCCGCGAGCGGCACCTACTTCTAAAGTGGTAGAGATGATTCTTTTGAAGTTGTGACTTTTTCTTCTCCAAAGTGATAAGATCCCCCCCCCAATATGTCCATAATTCTGACATCTGTATATCATAAGGATATCATATCACTCAGTATTTTCACTTTTATCCTTTTGTGTTTCATCTGTTTGTTAGTCTTGGTCCATGCCACCTGTAATAATTACAGTCTTGTCATTTTCTTACTGTGGTCTCCTATGACCCCTTTATTTTTCCTCTTAGCAGTGTGAATCACGTATTTTCTTTTTATGGTTTACATTTGTCATTGTTTAACAAGTGCCTTTGATAAGAAAATGTCTACAAGGAAACTGATAATTCATCCACCTTGTGTCATTTTATGAAGGTACATGGAGTAACTGTCTGACCTGGAAGCCACCTAGGTCAGCATCTCTCTCTCTCTCTTTATCTCATCAAATTAACAAATTTCATGCTCTTTTATTTCTTAGCTTCCTCTAGTGTTCTAGTGAAAGCAGACAGGAGCTAAACTCATTTTTTCCCTTCCCAATAACTCCAATCTCCAATAAAAAAAAATTTTAAAAATTAAAAAGAAGACAAATCCTCTTTCACAATCCCCAATTCTTCTTGTTTTAGCACTCAGTAGCAACCCGAATCTTTCTGGAGCTGCAGAGAAATTTTCTGTGAGACTGGTAAATTTCTCGATTTTGCACCACAGCTAGGTCCTTTTATTTAGTTTGGTTTGTTTATTAACTTGTATTTGCTTATTCAGCTTTGGGTCAGATGGTAAGAGCTTGACAAGTCAGTCTCTGACTCTCATGCAAAACCAAGTGCTTATATTGTAGGTATGTTTGTTTTTTGAGGCCAAATGGCATGGATGTCTCCAGGAAGTCCAAGACAGAGGCTTCATCAGCCCCTCTAAAGGATGCTTCTAAAAATAACCCAAAAATTAACACAATAGTTCTGACCTTTTTACCTTAAGTAAAAACCAGCTGCTAGCTGGTTCTAAATTGTTTTGCTTTAGCTGTCTTCTGTACAGGGCATTTTTTTCTTTAATAAAGTTCAGTTCACAGACACCTCAATATCAATAAAATCAGTAGTGCATATAGCATTATCAAGAGGAAAAAGCACAACACATGGGATTGGAGGTGTAAAATTAATAAACTCATTTTTCCTGGGCTAGCTGTGAGGTTGAGCTCCCACTTCTATACATCTAGCTGCCACAGAACTTTTTTGTGGGGGCATTGATTTGTTCTCCTAAGACAACTGATCTTCTGGGCACAAAAGTCATCCTAATGAGGCCACTCAGATCTTTTGCCAAGCAGTGCCAGCAGACCCAGCTTGCCTGGGCTCTGGTAAGCCATGTTATGTCCTCAGGATTTTCTCACCTAAACCCCTCCCATCTAAGTTGTTCTAATATTTCCCTCCAAGCTGATCTAGCTTAGATACTGCATGTTGCCTTTGGGTATCTCTTTTCACTCTCACGGGTTTTTCTCCACTTCCATCCTGGCTCTCGACACAAAGAATCTGTAACTTTTATTACATTTTAGCAGAACCTAGGCATTTTGGTTGTCCTTTCACCATCCAAACCCACCCGGTGCTGATCACCAGTGCCTCCTTAAAAAGGCTGCCCTGCTTTCAATACTTCTGCTCTACTTGCAACACCGAGTGCTTAAATTTTACAGAAGTCACAGCAGGTCCACCAAGGTGCTGTGGAGCTTCTTGCCAGAGTGAGAAAAAAACAGAGATGAGGATTAAAAGCATCACAAAGTACTGCACATACTAACTAAACAGGCAAATGCCATGAGAAAACATTTGTACAGCCTGGGAGGCAGCAGTGCCTGATAGGATTGTGCCATGAGACACATCTAGGATGATCAGAGATAACTGCCTGGGATTATGAGTATTTTTTTTCTTTTCACCAACAAAAAGTGTTAAAGTTCCACAAGGGCTTTGAATAGGATGGGTGTCCTCTATTCAGATCACATTAACAATAACCCCGGGGAGATGAGGTTTGTCCCTGGCACAGCAGAGCGCAAAGCATTGTCAGAACTTCTTATGAGTTGCTCCAAGGAACAGGGATAAGGTAGGACTGAGGATTTCAGACTAGGACAGGCACAAAAAACTTCCTGGCATAGACCAGATCTGCCTGTGACCTTTCACTTTGGTCTGTTCTCCCATGGCAGCAGCTTTGTTCCTTCACCAGCTGGATTGCCACTGGTACAACAAAGCAAGGGAAGGTTTTTGGCTTGGCAGATTTGTTCTTCCTTAGGTACTTGTATCTCTAGCTGCCATGAATATTTCTCTCAATGTCAATTTGGTTCAGGTTTCCCTCTCAGTAATCTCTCAGTGATTCTTTGTTCCTCAGAACCCGTTAGTTTAAACTGGGTAAAATGCTAACAAGCATGTCAGCTCCCCCTGCCCCTAGGATCTGCCATAAAAGATCAGACCATCAAGATCTTTGTCCTACTTCTGCAAGAAGCCAATGCCCAATGCTTCACAGAGGTGGAAAAACCTGCAATTTAAAGGTTACGTCCCTTCCCCTTGCTGTGACACTCTTGCTTCACTTTCTATTTTCTTCATAGTTCTTCCATGAATTGGAAATCATGCTGCTGTGATGGATTGCTCACTCCTCCACACAGCTCCACAGTTCTCTCTCTAAGATCTTTCACAAGCTGCCAAGCCACACTGATTTTCCATTGAAAGCCTCTCCTGTTTTGCTCTAGTATCTATTGGGTCACAAGATCCTGTAGGATGGAAGGAAGGAAAACCACTAAGACGCAACATGAACGTTGGTAATGCTCAGAACATTGCAACCCTTGGCTGACTTTCAGTGGAGCAGTGTTGTCAACTCCTTCATGAGGATCTGGATGTGAATAGTCGTGGGATAAGGATGGGTTAAGGATGGACTGTAAGACTGAAATCCAAGTCATTCTGGCACAAAGTGCAGAAGAGTCTATAGCAGAAGTTGGAAAAAAAACAACAGCAGAAGATTTTATAAAGAGGTTCATAAAGAATGCAATTTTCATTCTCTGAGCTTATGCAAGAAGACTGTTTAGAGCATGGGAGAAGTGTTGGCTGCCTTAGGGTCCAAACCCAAATAAACCATAAGGCATAAAGCAAAGAACACTTCCTCCAGCCCAATCCATCGTTGCTTAGAAAGCAGATACTGCAGGGGCATATTCTAATATCTTATCAAATTATAATACCATTAAAGCAAGCAGCTCACCTTCTATAACTGCCTCATATCTATGAAGATTAAGTTTAAATAAAAGCACATGGTTTTCGTCTGCCACATTGTGTAATTATTATTCATCCAGCAGACTTACAGATAAAGTAAAACATGATTACTTTCCAGAATCTCTGCCACAGGACCTCTGAAGCTCCAGTGATTTAAAATTGAAGGTTTTAAATCTCTAATTCCCTATTGTAGCCCATTGCATTTTATTAATTTTATGTACATTCGTCACACACATGGCCTTGCATTCCAAACACATACAGATGCATTCCACTGTTATCTGCTTTCTGAGAGGATCCTTGAGGGAGAGGTTTCATGAGGCAACTGAAATTATGCAATAGTTTATTGCACCTTCTTCCCCTCTCCTTCCTGGGACTGGCTCTGTGCTCCCACTGCTTCCTTCACAAACAAATCTGCAGCCTTGTCTGCCTCTCCTGAGTACATCCAGCTCACCATCGGCAAAGAGATCCCAAAACACAGGCGGGGATGGAACTGTGTTGTCTGGTTTCATTCACATCATCATCCTGCTGCAAGCCAGGCTTCTCAGCATGCAGCTCACCCTTCTGCTGAGTGGGCAGCTCTGCTTCAGGGATGGTCTCTCTGGCCTTTCAAAACTCCCCACATCCTGAATCAGCCTCCTCAAGGGTTTAGTCTTGGAGGGGGGAAGTGACAGCAGCCCCTCAGGCAGATAGGGCACACAGAGGTCAGACTTCACACAGAAGCCACTCCTAGGTAAGTCCTGGGATTTGCCAGGCCTGGTTTCTGGAGGTTTTGGAGCTCTTTCCCCATGTTCAGTGGCACAGTATGGCAACAATCTGTGGTGATTCCTGCCATTTTCTTCCACTTCTGCCTGTAATTCTACACTGAGCTTGTGAGATGCACCTTCTCCTGCCAAGCAGGTGAGGGCTTGCTCCAGTCCCTCCTCACTCCATGAAGCCAGGAGAAAGATCATGTGTAACCATTACCTTTTGTATGGTTCACTGCCAAGATCCTTGGGTCAAAGACCTTATTTTGCTCTGAGTAAGGTACACTTCCTGCTCTTTGGGTGTACAAGACACAGACTGTTCCCACTGCTACTGAGATAAAACCTACTGAGCAAAGTACTGCTTGGATAAATCACTAGCATGTCATGCAGTGACGGAGGTGTTGTGCTGGGACCATCAAGCTAAAGCAGGAACACAGAGATTTCCATCTATCTCTGACAGCATCCCTCACTCGCTGCATGACCTTGGCCAAATTGCTTGTAACCTGACTTGCAGAAGCCCTTGTGCAAATCAGGTCACTGTGTTTCAACTGCCCTCAGGAAAAGAAAGCAAACACTGCCTGAACATCTGCCAGGCACAAAGCTCCATTGTTCCCCAGGCTGGCCCGATGGCGATGGCGTTGCACCAGGAGGCAGATGCACCTCTGCAGGGCAGCAGCCCCAAATCCCTCCAGCCACGCTTCCCAACACCATCATCTGCTGGCAGATGCCTTTCACACCAGGCCTGGGAGGAGGCAGGTATTCAGTGAGGACAGCAAACCTCTGTTCTGCATTTCAAACTAATTTCTGCTCTCTGCTGACGGTGTTTGTTTCCCTGCCTCTAAACTCCAATTCCTCTGTTTTCAGTTCTCCAGGACCCAAACTGTCTGTTGAAAGACCTGAGAAGGTGGAAGAGTCTTGCAACACAATACAGCTACCCACATAAAGTATGAGGAAAAGGCTGTGTGCTTCTTTCTAAAGCACTAGAGCTTCAAAGGCACATATTGTGGCAAGGAGAAAGGCATGAGGGGATCCTGGCAAGCAGCTTGGACCACATGCCCACAGCAATATTGTCTGCAGTGGCAGGGGTTCAGGCACAGCTGTGTCAGTGGTCTGTGCTCCCAGTTAGATCATCTCTGGCACTGGGAAATCTTCCAGAGAAGATACATCCAGGCTGTCCCATCTACCTGAGTAACACCGTTGTGTTCAAAGCCTAGTCACAAATATTGCCTGCCTTTATCTCAGCTACCAAAAATCAGATAATCCCATGTCTGCCAATACCAGTGGAAGCGTGAACCAACCCCACGGTTTCAAGTGCTCTGGACAAAATCTGTCCATGAACAGCAGGTAATCCCTTTGTCAAAATGCCTTTGGCATTATTACAAATGTAATTAGAGTCTGATTCAAACTTCCCTTTGAAGCCTCATTCAGTAAGAAGTGCCAGACACCCTGCATCTACATTACAATGCATCCTAGCACACTCGAAAGCCCAAGGGCGTGCTAAAGAAATCCAAAGCCATCGAATCCACAGCCAATATACAACATGCAATCAAGGACGGATGAAAAGTATTTCCTGCAATGAATATGCATTGTGAATTGTTATGTCATTTAGCAAGGACTGCCTTTCCTCTGTCCTCTGTGTTCACATCACTGCAGTGCTGTTGTTCTGAATGTAGAAGCAGTTCATACTCATCAAGGGTCTGTTTCAATTCCCCTACTAGTGCTTTTAGCAAAAATCTAAACATTTACAACCACAGGTCCAGCCATATCTCTCTGCCACCAGCACATGTCCTTGCAGTATTTGCTGCTCAGGAGAGTTACTACTGAGAGCAGCCACACTGCAGCTTTTCTGTGCTGGCTGTGCTCGTGTTTTACTGGAAATCAGCTCTGAGCCTACACAGAGGAGCTCAACCAGAAGGACAGAGATCAAAGCAGTTTGCTTCTCCTTGAAGATCATATTTCTTAGTGACTTCCTTGCAAAGCAATAGTCACAACTTCTTTAAGCCCAGATCCATGCTGAGCAATTCCAGCAGTTCCCATCAAGCACATCCTTTGGGGGTGGGAGCATTTGACGCTGCCTAATGTGGCAATGAGGTAGTTCAGTACCTCCCTCCAGACTAAAATACAGCTGTTACTGGGAAAACTCAGGAAAAAGTATTTTCCTAGCTAAATCAGAGCCATTGGCTTCCTGGTGCTCAACACTACCTGGCAGGGATGAAGGCAAGAGATGATCATTGGTGCCAGGCACTGTCAGAGTGTCTGGCAGCTCCAACTCTGATGTCAGCCCATGGGTGACATTGAAGGGACCCAGACTGGAAACACAACCTTGGGATGGCTTCCTGGGGATCCATGAATGGACTGGGCAGGACTGTGGGGAGCTAGAGACCAGCCCTACAGTGACATTGCTTGGGCAAGGACTGACAGCCCCAGAGGTGCTGAAATAGAGTTCTGGGCTGTGGGTAAGGGGTGGGGGAGAGCCAGGGCCAGTAAGACCCATTAGTGCCTTCAAGGCCCTGACACTCAGCACACACAGCTGAGATGTGCTGATTTCAGTGGTAGGAGTGCTTATCTTCTTCTCTGGAAGATAACAGAGCCTGTATGCTTCATTATTCCTGGGCCATTTATTCATATTGAGTATTAGTTCACCTTCAGGTGCTCCTGACCTGGCTCCCCCAGCACCAGTTCATGGTGCCACAGCTGAAGAGAGTCACAGTGATACTGCTGTCACAGTGACAGAGCTTTTGGGTCATGGTGACACTGCTGCTTCCACTCGATGCAGCTGCTTGCATTGGAGATTGCATAGCAGAAGGTTGGGGGCTCTCAGGTTCCCTTGCTGTTCAGAGCCCTGGGAGCTGTGACAAGGAAGTGCCCAAGCAGCTCCCCTGCAACCTGCCCAGCCTTGCAGGAAACAGGTCCAGCTGGAACAAAGCTGCTCCCAACAAGCCATTTGGGTTTTGGGTGTCACTGCACCGTGTCCTCTGCTGCAGGGAATGAAATTGCAGTGAACTGCCAACACACTGAACTTGCAGAAGCTTGAGTTAGACAAAGACATTATATGTGGGCTAATGTCAGTTTGATTTGTTTTGCAAACCCAGCCCATAGAATCGTTTAGGTTGGAAAAGACCTTTGAAATCCTTGAGCCCAACTACTTGTCTATTCACAAATGTGTTTGAAATCTATTGACACAGAAGTGACAGAGTTGCCTGTATCCTAAAGCAGAGGTATGGCAAACACCCCATTTTAGAGGATATGCTGCATAAATATTGGTGAGAATGCCAGTGGAGCTAATGCTTTGTAGATTATCAATGAAACTGAGAGGAGTTTCAAAGACTAAGGTTTTCAGCTCCTTAAGACCTTTCCATGCCTCCATGTGCATAAACAGCAGCTATTCTGTCCTTGGTCACATCCAACTTCAGTTTCACCCTGTTTATCACGTGAGGGAGCTGGCTGGTGTTGTGGGGGAGTTTTGTGTCCATTCCTTTCCTTGCAGTGGTATCACTTGATTTCCATGTCCTCTGGATATTAATGCAAAATAATGAATAGCACAGGCCCTGACATGGCATGACCCTGACTCACAACTACAGCTCTTGAGGACCCTGACACCCTCCTAAGGCATAACAGCAAACATCAGCCAAAAGAGGAAGCATTTGTGTCAGGTCCTTGGCAAAGAGCCTCCTCTAGATGCTCTAGAGAGTAAGCACCACCTGTCTGCCTTGTCTGTCTCAGATCTCCACTGTTTCCTCTGTCCCTGGGTCCAAATTTCTGGCAGACCAACATGTGGAAGATGAAAGGAAAAGTTCTGCTGCTGCCAGGATCTGAACACCAGTGGAAAACTAGAAAAGTTGAATTGTGAAAGCAAACCAGTTGCTGTGAACTGATGCAGCTCCTTAAAAATTTGATTTGCTTACCTTGCCCCTTGGCACCAACTGCTTGATCCTTAAAATCAGATGACCAAAGGTACCGTGTTTTCAGGATTTGTTTCTGGAGCAAGATGGAGCAATTACTCTGCCTGGAGAAAAGAGAAGAAATTAGTCAGAAGAAGAATTTGTCAAAGACCAGTTAGAGGTTTAAACACAGTAGTGAATCCAACCTGCCTGACAACACAGAGAGCCAAGACTGGGAAGCATCACTTGCATTAGGGCCCCAGCTGGTGGTCATGATCTCATGCTCCAGACTAAGTGTTGGCTCAGCTCTGGCCTTTGATGCTTTTTTTGCCTGTCTGGGAAAAGCTAAGGACTAATATATACCCAGAAATAATGAGATTTGCATATCACCCTTGATATATCACACATGGAGTGAATGTGGGACAAAGCCACAGGGAAGACAGATGGGATGGGTTTTACTGTCCCAGGAAGTCAGGAGGGATGAGGTCATGAAAAATGATTTTGTATCATTCAGGAAAACTTAGCTACTTGTTGTCTGGAGACCGGACAGAGACACTCCAAGGTGCTTAAGCAGCCTTTTTCCCTGGCTGCCCATATTCACTCAGCTTCCATCATCTTTCAGGGCTTTGCAGGAGCCACACACACAAAAAAATGCCTAAAACAATTACATAACCCCCAAACAAAGGCTCTGATGCCAGGCACAACCATTACTCAGCTGATTATCACAAAATATTGCTATGACCTGAAACTCAGGAGCCCAAGGGTCATTACTGCATGAGATATGTGAGAACAAAAGTCCCTCTAGCTCAAGGACAATTCAAAAAACAGGGCTAGAAAATATGAAGTTTAAGAGAAAAACAAGTATCTAAAAATGGACCAAAGAGAAGCGCAAGCCACCTGACTCTTTGCATCTCTCAGATCTTCATTCATGCTAAAAATGTACTCTCATGTCTGACTGCACACAAATAAATCCAGCCAGCAAAGGCCAAGAATACTTCAACCACAGACATGAACAAAAGACAAAATCAAGAATGAGCTCAGAGATAGTAGTTTTCAATTTCTCACTCTCAGCAATAAGGCTCTCACAGAGGAGAGATTTTCTGTGCCAGAAAACCTGAATTTACAGCAGCACAAGGGTCAGATAATACAGTTTCTCCTCACTTCATCCCACCTCCACTCTGAAAAATAGCTGCACCTTACAAATTCCCCTTCTTGCCTCCACTGTTAGAAGGCACTTGATGGCTTCATCTCTGCTAGCTGCTGCTCCTTCCTGCTCCTAACCTGGCAAGGCAGTGGAGAAAGGTAATCCTGTGAAAAGCACATGTAGTGCTTTCATCACAGGTAATATGTGATTGCTGTTATGTTAAGATGACTATTCTTCAACTGCAAAAGATGTACTGCTATTCTAAAATTGGATTGTAGCTGAAAGCATGACAGAATAAGTGAATTGCCTCTCCCTTACCTAGCTAGAGCTCTCAGCTTCAATTTTACCTTAGCTACTTGCACCAGCTACATTCTGATAATGACTTGCTTCCACAGCCTCTGGGCAACCACAAATTGAGCCTGATGTGCAAATCCTGACTGTTCATATTGAGTTGCTGGAATGCTTTTTACAAATCAACAGCGTCCTGAATCCATCCATCTTCCCCCTGGTGAATTTCCACTGAGGCCTTTTTGCCCTAGCAAACTGGAGCAGCTGGCCCTGTCACCTGTACCAGCTGGAAGAGTGACCTGGGGAGGTCACCTGGCTGCTGAACCACTGGCCAGCCTTCCTTTGAGTTTAACTTTTGTATCTGTGAAAGCTCATGAGTTGAGGGCTTGCTGATGTGAAGGTAGCCCCTCTGTGCCTTGCCTTCCTCTCTGTCCTTGGGCAGCTCCATTTCTTTGTTATTAATTGGCTCAAACAAGATTTCCCCAGACACTTGGGCGGTTGTAGCATCAGCCAGTAATCCCCTAATTCCCTTGGACACCCGGGAGTCCCCTGGGTGCTACTCCACAGCTGCATTTTGCAAGTGTTGCACTCCTCCATGAGACACCAAATCCATGTTCTGTGCTGATCAAAGACGTCCTTGTCCTCAGAGCAAATTCCAGCACACTTCTGGTACTTTGCACAGGATACCAGAAACTGTAGCTGAAATTCTTAAGATGTCACCATCTAAAGCAAAAAGCCTTTGGAAATTAAACTTGTTTTCTCATGGATGACAGGCTTTAATACTTTACTGAAATAATCAGCACAAAGCTTGTCCTGAAAGGTTAAGGGGTTCACCCAGACCCTCACAAGAAGCACAGCAGCTATCACTGGTTTTGGGGCTT
The DNA here is from genome assembly GCF_047830755.1 of Zonotrichia albicollis. Lineage (NCBI taxonomy): Eukaryota > Metazoa > Chordata > Aves > Passeriformes > Passerellidae > Zonotrichia > Zonotrichia albicollis. The sequence goes on from NC_133822.1 coordinate 21,667,576, forward strand.
TCTTGTGTCATGCTAGGAATCTGTACAATCACAACTAATTAGTTGTAGTTAAATGAGAAAAATTTCTGGTTCTAACATCCCTGCCAGTGTTACTGGGAAGCAAAGGCTTTACCCCTCCTTTTTCACCTATGAAATCTCTCAGCTGGGAGTTGCCAGTCAACTTCTTTGGGAGGCTGGAACTAGATGATCTTTAAGGTCCCTTCCAACACGAGCCACTCTGTGGTTTTATGATTCAATCCTTTTTAAGAGCCTTTTCAAGTGTGATGTTAGTCTGTATCAGACAGCAGTGACTTCACTGAGGTTCACATAGCTACTAAGTAAAATCATCTATCAGAAGTTCAGAAAAACCAGACCTGAGAAGATACTTGTTAAAATGTCAATCAAAGAGGCTGGTGATCTAAGTGTAAAAGCTTCCCTGAGAACCATGTCAGGCATAAAATAAAATGTGCAAGGTAGAGCTATATCATCACCTGTCAGCATCCTGGCCCCATATCTTCCATGGCATCCTGAGCTGATGTTGATAGCATCACTGAGTTCTTCATTCCTAGCATGGTGGTGAGTATCTAGAGGGCACAAGTTTTTATTAACAATTTTTATTTCACAAAATATTGCATGTTTTATTCACAATTTTGGGTGCTATGAGTGTTTTCAACATCTACCTTCTTGGAGAGGACCAGCAAGAGCTGCCGAAAATCCTTTGAAACTTCACAGTTCCCCTGGGGGCCCCAAGAAATAATGTCCACATTAAATAAATAATTTATTTGGTCCACACCAAATAAACCACAAAGGTCCACGTTTATACAATTTCTAAAAAGACTGAGTGAGGGTCTTGCTTCAGAAGAGTAAAAGGCATGCAAGTGTCTCTGTAGTTGAACATGTCTGTGGATTCCAGGCTCCTTCGTGTGGCAGGAGGACACCAGACACCAGCTTCTGTCCTGGTCACTCCACTGCCCAGCACGCAGGGGTCACCTTCTCTCGGGAGGCTGCACATCACCCGCATTTAAAGGGGAGATCCTGGTTCACAAGCAGCTTTCCGACCCCGGAGAGTACATTTTAATTGTAACAAGCTCGCAGATCACTAGATGGCCTCGTAACCTCAGAGATTTGGGCAGACCCTGGCTGGGGCTCAGGAATCGCCCGGTTTAAGCCCCTGGTACCCCAAGTGCTGCAGAATCATCACCTCGGGCAATGCACAGGAGCCTTTCAAAAACGCAGCGCGAGAAATTTGGTACACTTTGTCCCACCGGGGAGGTAGAGAACCTTTAGAAACTGCTTGTATTCCCTAAATCCCAGCAGATGGGACTGGAGATGGAGCAGAGACAAGGTGGGAGCTGTTGGAGAGTCACAGGGGTCTCAGAGGGAGGTGAGCCCGTTTGAGGACATCTCTGTGAACCTCAAAACCTGGGGAATTGGAGGGGGTGCATGTGGGTTTGGTTCCTTGTCCCACACCAATGAGTCCCAGTCACTGCCATGTGAAAATGTGGCCACTTCGAGGCCTCGGAGGAAACACCAGCGTTTGTAGTGTAGGTGTGCCTTACCTGCCTTACCGAGCTGTGCCCTCGTGAGGGACAGCAACAACACAGGGTGGGAAGGCCCCTCTCTCCTGTGCTCTCTCTCCAGAGAGGCTCTGGGGAGAGAAGAGAAGGGATCTTTGGAGCAGCAGAAATGCGAACGGGACATGGAACAACAGAGGAGCAGGGAGAGGTCCCACTCGCCCCAGAGGCAGAGCCGGCCCTGGGCGCTGCCTGTGGGAGCTGCCGCTATCTCCGAGAGGCTGGAGAGCTTTCCCTCGCCCCCACCGCATTGACAGCGCCCTTGATCTGATGCGCGAAGGGCAAAAAAACCCCTCATTTTCCCTGCCGCTCAGCTGGGCCGTGTGTTATAGCTCCTTTTCCCGCGCGGATTTTTATCAGCGTTTTTAAACGCAGGGCTCGCTCGCACTGACGCACGTCTTTCAGAAAAGCCTTTCGAACGCATCGGGAGCGGAGCAAGCCCAGGCACCGAGCAGGGCTGCGGACTGGGAGCGGGGCAGGACGGCGAAGAGCAGCGGCCCGAGCTGCAGCGGAGGCCGCGGGGCCGGCGGGGCCGGGCGCTCCGGCGCTGCCGCTTTAAGGGCGGGCGGGCGGGAGCGCGGCCCGGCCCGGCCCCGGCGCAGCGGCGGCGGCAGCAGCAGGTACGTGCGGGCCGGGAGCTCCGATCGGGCCGGGCAGCGGGCCCGGCTGTCCCCTGCCCCGGCCGGGAGCTGCCCGTGCTGCCGAGGCCTGTGGCTGCTTTGCTGGGAGAGCGGCGAGGGCGGCGCGGCGGCCCCGGCCGCTCCGCTCGGCCCGCGACGCGGGCGGCGTGCGGGGAGGGCTGGCATCCCCCAAGGGGAAGGAGCCGGGTGCTTGGGTTTTGGACGGCTCTTTCTGCCAAAAAAAAAAAAAAAAAGAAAAAAAAAAAAAAAGAAAAAAAAAAAAGAGCTTAAATTGCATAGAAATATAGAAATTGGGGTTTTGGTTTTTTTCTTTTGTGACCGGGGGCGAGGGGGAGGTGAGGTTTTTCATATGTGTTTTGCTAGGTTTTGTCTTCTGGTCCAAGTTCTACTCACCCACTGATTTATAGTAAGACAGGCAGTAGTGTCAAATGCAGGTTATCCACCCTGATTTTATTCTATGTAAAATGGACAGGTTAGGAGTGTTAAACACAGGGATATCCATGCTGTTATCCATCCTGGTTTATTCCCTGTAAGATGGATGGGCCAGCAGTGTCAAACACGGGGATATCCATCCTGTTATCCAGCCTCATTTTATTCCCTGTAAGATGGACAGTCTTGGAGCGTCATACACAGGAATATCCATCCTGTTATCCATCCTGGGTTTATTCCCTATAAGATGGATGGGCCAGGAGAGTCAACACAGGGATGGATGTCCATGATGCCTTCCCTCACTAAGCATTTAAGCTCAGTTTGGCATCTTGAATGCTGAGCTCTTGGCAGGTGTTTCTGTACCGACATTAATTTCAGGAGAGTAACCATCGTGACAGGCCATGCAAAATAAACACCACAGAATCTCAGCCCTGCTAATTTGCAGCAATTCGTGGAGAAAAGCCAGCATACAGCATTTGCTGACAAGATTTATCTCATCTCTCCAATTGATTGCAGTTAACATCATGCTTCCCTTAGGCAGATGAGGATTATAGAGATCTGCCTTCAAGAAGGAAGGCATTTGCTAATTGCATTCATTAATTACATGGACTCTGCTGAATGGCATTCTCCAGTGTGGAAAAATGCAAAATGTTTGACCATGTGTATTTGTTTGTAATAGAAACATAAAGCCTTTAGCCAATGATTTAAGCAAGATTTAGTAGGAATATCAGCCTAAAAAGCGAAGTGTGAAGTTCACAGCTTAATGTTTGAGCAAGTGATGAAACTAAAGCCAGTACTTAAAGCAGAGGCCAGCACACAACAAAAATACAGTTAAACACCGATGAATTTTATTCTAAAGATACAGACAAATAAAGAAAAACTGATCTAATTAAAGTGTTAAGACTGTTTCACTGACATATTCTTCCTGTTGTGCCTTTGTCCAGTTTTAAGGACAACCTGCACAGCTTGAAGTTGTCCATGATTCTGTTGTTGTGAAAAATTGCTGGGACTGGGATGAAAGTTGTTTTTCTTCATGCATTATTCTGCTGGTTCGTGAAAACCACTGCAGAAGAGAGAAAACATTTACAAAACAACGAGTTCAGTTTCTTGTTTGTTTCTACTTGCAGTCTTGCTGTTGTGGAAGCACGGGCCTGAAATGCTTCCCTGGTCATCAGTTTCAGGGGAGGTTCAAAAGCCGTGCCCTGAAGCAAGGAAGTCTGAGTTATTGAAAAGAAATTGGAGAGTAAGGTGAGGAAGGAAAAAGCATATGGAAATACTAATGGATGAGTTGAAGGAGATCTAAGCAGGGAGGATGGAAAACATTTCCTCTCCCTTCAGGCCCCTTCTTGCTGAGTGTACTCTCAAGATCAGTGTAGGAAAGGCCCAGGGTCTGCAAGAGAAGGTTTGGTGATAAAGTGCTGAGAGGCTCTTCCTTTGCCTATCAATGTAGTACCGTGGCTCTCCACTCTCCATGCTCTTGATTCTTAAATGAATCTAAACTCTTACACACCAGTCTTTCATTCCTTATTCATTACCTGTGTGAAGTGTGCTACACACCTTGAGTGGTGTGGCAAGGCCATCCAGTCCAAATGTTTGTCCACCTCTTAAAAATTAATTTAAATGTGTTGGGTTCAGTTCCTCTCTTCAGACAGCTTAGAGCATGTTTATATGGTGTCTCAGAGTGGGCTACAGGGATGGAGGTCTGCTTTCTTCTACAACTGACAGCATCCACATGAGACTATTGCACCATAAGACTAACCAATCCTTTAAAATACTGGCTGAAATGCAGTGAATTAGGACTACTCTGGTTAAGATCAGTTTTGGATTTTTTTTCTATTTTTGTCAATTTTGGAGCTGGCAGATTGATAAATCTTAAGGAGAGAGAGGAATGCCTTTAAAATAATGCTTTTGTGTAAGGATTCATCACCATTATAAAAAAGGTAGTTAATGGTGTCTCTTCAAACAACCTAGTGATAACCACTGCTATGTCCACAGGCCCTGCAATGCCAGAGTCTTCTGCAAAATCTGAAGATTCAGTGGAAGAACCCAAAATGGGAGTAGATTGCTGTGTGTGTATCTTGAGGGCAGAGGGAGAGAGATGTTAAAAGGTTGCACAATCAATTTTTAGCGCTGGCTGTCCCACTAACTGGTTGTTTCTCACTGGATAAGCTCAGAGTACTCTTCTGAATGGGTTCTTGATAGCTTCTTCCTTGAATACCACTTCTTTCAGACTTAAGACTGGGCAGGGGCAAGGCACAAGAGCACAGGGATCTCCTCTTCTTAAAGCCTTGAAGTCACAGAAGAAACATCACTGACATAGCATTTTTCTCCTTTCAGGAATTGTCATCCATCACTATGAACAACAACATCCTGTGAGTTAGTGTCAAACTTTCTTCCGAACTCTGCTGAGGAAGGCTGGTGTCCTTGGGCAAGCATGGCCTTCCGTGGCTGGAGGTGGCTCCTCCTCCTGGGCAGGCAGAACACCCTTGCCAAGGTGTGGAGAAGCAGGAGGGGAGGCCCCTCTGTGTGCTGGCAGCGCTGCTGCCACTGGAGCTCGGGCAAGGCTCTGGCCCCCGAGGTGAGAGCGTTTCTGGAGGAGAACACCGAGGTCACCAACAGTGGGCACCTCACCCCAGAGATCCGGCTGCGCCTGCTCACGCCCCGCTGCAGGTTCTGGAGAGAGAAACCTGACCTGTGGCCTTATGGGGACCCATTCTGGGCAATTTACTGGCCAGGAGGCCAAGCCCTCTCCAGGTATGCAGCAAAATTCACCACAGCTGATAAGTGCAGTGTGCCAGGATGTCAGACCTGGCTCTGTTTCTAGCAATTCCTAGTGATGTGTGATTGCCTATTATAGGTGCGTTATTCATCCTCCTCTCTGCTTATACTGGAGTGTCCCAGTCCCTGCTGGCTGGCAGCAAGTTCAGCACCTGTTGTGTAAAATAACTTGTGTCTTTTAAATAGAAATTTGTTATAATCATGGCTATGCATGTGCTGGCAACAGGGCTGAATTTGGATCCATGAAAGGGCTTGCATATGTCATGAAAACCTAGTGAGGTGTTTAATTCTATCACTCCAAACAACAGGATTGCAATTTTGTCATAAAGTGTATGGGTTTTTTGTTGGAGTGTGGATGTGCCTCTGGTCTGTTGAGAAAAGTAGTTTAATGCTGATGCACTTGGAGTGTTGGTTAGCCTGAATAACTCTCCTCATCTAGGATTCAGCAGCCTTATTGTTGTGACCTTTTATGGCTTTTAGTCACATCAGAAGGCACATTTTGATTTTGGCTGCTGACTGTCAAAATGTCTTTACATGTTCCTGATTCAGAAGAACTAGAGTTCTTTTATTTTGTGAAATCAAATCTCTCATTTAAACAGCAGAAAAAAAAAATCTTAATTTTTACAGCAGAGAACAAGCTGTCAGAGAGTCCCCACATAGATGAAAGGGAAGAATCTGAATTGGGGCGTTACTGTTTTTCTGCAAGAGAGCATAAATAAGAAGGCAGTTTTGACCAGGTAAAAGATGAGTCTTACTGTTAAATTATGAGTTGATTATGCCATATAGATGAACTAGAGTGCTCCTAAACATTGGGTATATAAAATAGATTAGCTAATTTCTAAATTTTCTTATAATTCATATACTTGGATATTTGGGTAGCAGTAATAATTATCTAGCATTTCACTACTTTATTGTCTTACTGTTTATGCACTGGTTTGATGTATTAAGAAATGTCAGAAATCAGTTGCATAATTTGGAAGAGTGAAAAGGGAGCACAAAAACATATGGTTGCCTCCATATAACTGTCCTCCTATCAGAGCTGGCATTTCCACAGCATCAGAAATCTCCTATTTCACACTACTCTTGGTGTAATTAAAGATTGCTCATTAACCCAGGAGGGCAGAGACACTGTGTGCACTGTGCCAGGGGACACAGCAGCATCCAGCTGTCCTGAGTCACCCAACCAGCAGCAGCAACTCAGGAATCACTCAGCTGGAAGCAAGGCATTTGCAGCATTAGGGCCACATCACACCCTACACAAATTACTAATGGAAAGTCATGGCCAATCCCAGAGGGGCTCCTAGAAAGGAGAAACACAGCACTTCTGTGGAGATCCCATGCCTATCCTTGGTCCTGGTGGTAAAGTGGGGGCTGTACTTAGAGGAGTGATGGCCTTGGGGAATGCTGTTAAACATCTGAGCTGCTGAGCCTGGACACAAATGTCATGCACTGGACAAGCCTCTTGCTGCCATTGCTGCTGGTGCTTCCAGGCCCAGACATTTCCATCCATCCATTCCCAATGCACACCAGTCTTAACATTTCTGTGACACTCATCTGCACTGGAGTCCCCCTGCAAAAGTTGTGCTCACCTCTGACCCCTGTGAAGAGTCAGCCATCACTCTCCCTGCCAGAAGGTAACACAAATGTAGAATTCTTATTTCTACTTCAAAAGTAGTTATGGAAATTGATAGTAAAATTATGGCAGTCTGCAGTAATTCATTTCACCCAGTGCTCTTCTCCCTGACACCTGGGGCTTTCCCCTTGGCAGCAAATTGAATTTCATGGCAGTTGTTAAAGTTTTGAACACTTTGCAACAGTTACAATACGGTTCATAGTATTTAACAATAACTGCTACTTGCCTTCTGTCAGTTCTTCACTTTCAGCCTAGAAGTTTTTCAGGATTTCTCTTGGCAGGTGTCAGCAATTAGATGAAGATACCTTCTCTGCTCACCACAGCTCTATTCTTTTTCTCATTGCTACTCAGGAACAACACTAAGCAGTCTCAACGTATTTGCATCTTTATCTGCATGGCTCAGGAAAAGAAAGAGGAGAAAATCCTCTTCTGCCAAGCAATTGCATAAGCAGTGTTTCAGATTGGTGGTGGGCACCGTATTCACTATGAACACATCATGTTTTTTTCAGTCAGATTGTTTTGAATTTCTCCAAATCCTTACTTCACTATTTCTCATGGATTCTGATGAATTCTAGTTACCTAGAAGTGTCTACTTACCAGATAAGCTCACCTGTCAGAGAAGGAGCTGATTGACATAAAATGTTGCTTACTTGGCTGAATTTCTTTTTGTTTGTGGGTGGGGGAGGACACTAAGGGACAAAAATTATGGCTCTTGATTTCTGTATCATCTGAGACAAATAAGGAGTTTCATGGCAGCTGCACATGTGGAACAGTATTAAGGTACCATATTTCATTACATGTTTGGCAAGAAACTCTTATGCAGTGTACTGTAAATCTGAGAAATTTGCCTGATCTTGTTCATGGCTTTAATAGCTTTTCTTTTTCAGGTATATTTTAGATAATCCACGTGTGGTTAAAGGGCGATCGGTTCTGGATCTTGGAAGTGGATGTGGAGCAACAGCCATAGCTGCTGTGATGAGTGGTGCATCCCAAGTCCTTGCCAATGACATTGACCCCAGTAAGGCTTTTTTCCATCTCTGTGTAAAGATACTTAATCATTTTTAAAGCACCTTTAACACAGACTTTTCTTTGCTCCATTTGGGAAAAATTCAAGTTCCAAACAGACTCCTAAGAATGCTAAAAAGAGGAATGGGTGTTGCCAATACTGGAAGCTGGGTTGTACCAGCCTCTCTTGGCCCAGGTATCTTTCCATAGCTCCTTAGAACAAACAGCAAATTTTCTGCCAAGTGTTGCCCATACACCACCAGAGCTGGTTTGGATGAGAACTCCAAGCACAAGCAGCAAGTTGGCTTCTCTGTAGGACCACAGCATTTTCCTGTACTTTCATGTACATCAAGGCTTAGATTTTGCCTTTTTCTTTTAGGCTTTGCCTTTCCCTAATTGACTTATGAGTACAGTTTATTCATCATTTAATTACTCATTAGAAGTATATCCATAGATTAAGGCAGTTAATATATTCTACTTCAATTCCATGATTGGTTTCCAGTGGTATCCCTTCTAGGAAAACTTCTTCCCTGTGTCATGGTGTAACGAGGAGAAAATTTCATCATTTCATGCTAGATTTTGACTCATAATAAAAAACTGTGGAAGCACCCTAGACAGGATGAACAACATTTAAGAGAAGAAAATTAAAAATTTCATCACAGAAATACATAAGAGGGTTGAATGACAGAATCCTAAAATGTAACTTTAATTTTACTTTGACTTTTCTTCAGTTGCAGGAATGGCAATGATCTTGAACTGTGAACTGAACCACTTGGATCCCTTCCCCATCACCATTAAGAACATCATTAATTCAGAGGCTGGCAACTGGGACCTCATAGTTCTAGGAGATATGTTTTATGATGAACAACTTGCTGATGGTCTGCATCACTGGCTGCAGAAGTGCATCAGGATTCACCAGACTGAAGTGCTGATTGGTGACCCTGGCAGACATCAGTTTTTAAGCCACAGCATTCACAGCCAGCTGCACAAAGTTATAGAATATTCACTGCCTGAGTCTACAAGACAAGAAAACTATGGGCTAACATCAAGTATTGTCTGGAGTTATCAGCCCTCAAACAGCTTAGATGATTCTTGAAGCTGCCTTCCTATGGGATTTTGTCTCACTTGATTGGCATTTTGCAGGTATATAACATGAAAATGGGAATTGAACAGTAAAGCAGCTTACTGTACCTCCACTGGACTGATTTCAATCATACTCACAGAGGCTTTTGCTCAATTTGATGTAAAAGCTACATGCAAACTGTATTCAAAGGGGCCTGCACTGAAGTGCAGATCTACAGACAACTTACACGTAGGAGTTTGCATGCTTGATGCTTCCCATGGGTATTTGTGTCCTGCTGACATTACTGTGAAATGTTTTGGATGTCCAACATACTGCTGTGGGGAGAGGGTTGTGGCTGAAGGACTACTGCATTGCTTCTACAGGCTTCTGTAGCTTATTTATAGAAAATTTCTAAATATAGAAAATTATTGCTGTCCTCCATAAAATTCTCCACTAGATTTTTAGCTCATAATATGCTCAACTTGAAGTGCCTTGCTTTTTTTCTGGGTATCTCTTCTGAATGTCAAAGTAACTAATTTAAATCTCCCCCTTTCCCTCTATAATAAAAATTTCCTCTTCCTTGAAACAGACAGAGTGATTATGTAGGAGTTGCACCCAAATTTAAACTCTGCTTCTTGACTGCCAGCCAGTGTAAAAGCTGTAATAAATGGAAAGTGAATAAATAGTACCAGCTATGGGGTACCTTTGTTCCCTTGAGAGTAGGGTCAAATGATCTACACTCCCTACATTACCCTTTGCAAGGGTAAACCAGGTAATCTGTCACCTTAGGAAGCTGCTGGGGGATGAAGAGGTCTTTACTTCTGTGACAAACAGAGGGCAATGAAATAAAAACAGGGAATGCAAGTCTGATATAATTATTTTGCTCTTCTCCTGAGGAGATGCTGGACAAACTCCAGAATCATTCTCAGTTTTATCTGCCAACTAAGAACCAGTTTCATCTGCCAAACATGGTACAAAAAAAACCTGTTCCTCAGGTAAGATGCTGTAACTGTCGCCATCTGAAGAAGAAACCAATCTTTTCAGAGCAGTCTTAGAGGAAGTGTCAACTTAAGCAGTCAGTCATTGAACAAGCAGTGATGGGCAGCTATAACTGCACCACAGCCCATAGTGGTGCCAGGTGCTGTAGTGAAAGCTTACAAATGTGCAATAGTGTGTGGTACTCACTCAGAAAACCATGGCATTCATGAAGTAGGAGGTTTAGGAGCTTAGTCAGACATACATGGTTCTATAATCCAGCAAGTTTTCAGAACTATCCAAACAGCCAACTTCTAAACTTTAATCTTCATAACAATATGTGAATGTTCTGCAAGGCTCACAACAAGAACAATGTCCAAACAATAGAGAATATGAAGTGGCAAGCACAGCCATGAGGTTCTTCTCCCACTTCACCCAGTACTTGTAAACATTTGTTGGAAATTACTGTGAACCAAAACCACATTCCAGCAGTGTTATGCAAATACTAAAAACATAAGCTCTAATGGTGAAAGATTTAAAGTAACTTTAAAAATAAACCTAAAATTACAGTGTTACCTCGTTGCAGTGTTGAACAGCTTTTTAAGCACCAGGTGAGGATGTACCACTAAGTTACACATTGAGAAGAGGCTGTAGGGGGAAGATGGTAAATCTACAGGAACACTTAAGGACACAGTATAAGCTGCACTTGCCTTCAACATGATAAATCCAAGGTTATTTTAGTACAGAGAAAAAGGACAACTTTGCCACTGAGGTTAGCAGTAGCATTGTTTCACAGAGCTGCCTAAACAGTTGTATGATTCAATATCAAAAATAGTGCAACACATTTATTGTCCAAGAGTTCAAAGGAATGATGGGTCCTGATTGATCCCAGGGATACCACAGGGCATAATAAACTACTCCTCAGGGAAAAAAAAAAAAAAAAGGGAAATAAAACCTGGTAGATTAGGTTATTAGGCCTCTATCAGGTGCAAGGATTTGCTGCAGTAACAGCTGCCAGATGCTTGTGGCTACTGTGGCAAAATCAACTCCTTGAACCAATGGTTTATACTGGTGCAGTTACATCCACAGAGATCACAGGAAAATATTCATCACTGGCTGAGCCATGCAACAAGACTAAGGGATTTAGGTGCTGGTCTTGGAAAAATATGCTTTTACTGACACCTGTACAACCTTTCTAAATACTCTTGCACTTTCATAAACCATATAATCAACAGAAGAACAAAGGTTATTGTCAGACATCATAATATCATTTAATATTGGCAACAAAAATTACCTTCCATGCAATTAGGCCTGAACTTTAAATACATTAATATAAGACTGGTTTATTTCTGCAACACTTAGGTATGGCTATGACAAGAGTTAAATGCTAAAGTAAATATATTCCTTATGGTTGCCTAAACTCTTTAGGTTTCCAGATGTCATCAAATCCATGTTAGACCACTGTAGCTAAACCCTTCTACTTCCAGATCCAGAGGATGAACCCAGTGTGCTCCATGCCCTTATAAAGCTGAAATGGCTGGCATTAAGGAGCTTCATACAGAAACCCTAGAACTCTGACTAGAGGTTATGCTGGTTCAAGAAAGCCAAGGAACATGACTTACAATTGTGATGAGAGCACTGCTCCATCATGTAATAAACTCTACAGTTCAAAAATTATTTTTTTAATATTACTATAATTGAACAATAAATTTATTTATATTTTCAGCTTCTGGGGGCTGCTGAATATGTAATGAACTGCATGCAGCAGAACACACTCTACCATCCTGAGATTTATGTGCTCAGACACTACATTTGGTCCTATTTCACTCACAGATATGCTTGTAAGTACCAGTGTTTTGTTCCCTAAAAGGATTTTCATGTAGAAACAGGCAAAAGCCAGGTCAAATTAAATATTTGCCCATGTATAAAATCCTGTTTCTTGGTCACAGCTACTACTCTGAAATTTGTAAAGTCACCATAACAACTCCAAAGCAAGTTTATGTTCACACATTCACAGGCTGTACTTCAGGATGTGTAAAAATCCAGCAAGTATTTGATGGTAAGTAAGAACAGAAACCTGCAGCATCAGTAACATCACAATAAAGGTACCTATGTTTTTTACTCCAGACCTAGCAAACATACACGGTGAAAGGAGATTCTTTGTTATTACTGCAAGTACATTTGTCTCACTGTTAATGCCACCTCCATTCACCAGTTCTGGCTGCTGCTTTTTTTTACATTCAACTCCCAACTTCACAGACACTGCTGTGTGTCAATGTTAGATTTGAACTGGGTACTTTTAAGTACCATCCCAAAATGCAAACTCAGAACACACACTTACCTAAACTGGGTTTGTGGCTAAATTGCTAATGGATGCTAAGTAGCAGCCAAATCCAGCACTTCAGGAAGCCTGAGCAACAGCCCTGTAATATTAATTATAGTTTAACTTTGCTCTTAATGGTCAATGCAAATACAGGGCCCCAAGGAAAGTCAATGAGGAAGCCCAGGCTCATGGGCAAGGACTGGAATGGCAACGGAGACCTCCAGTGGGAAGCAGGAGGGATGCAACCTACTGGAACAAAAGTCACCAGCTAGTTCTCCGAGGTGCTTGTTTACTGAAGGAGCTCTCCACCTGTAAACTCGACACTCACCTATACAGGATAAATAATCAGTAAACAGTCCATGTTAGTTGCTTGATTTTGTTTGATATGATGAGTTGCTCTAAAGCATCTCGGGACCGATCTGAAAAACAACAAAGGAATTTCTTGTTACTCATTCAGAATATAAAGGTGCTATTTGGAATAGGCACATAACACAGTAAAGAAATTCTATATCTGCATTTATATTTATTTTGCTATCACCATATCACATTTCAGATACATCTCTAGTAATCCAAACCCTCTTGGTTCTTTTTCCAATCATCTAACTGTAAAGCATCACCAACTGTAAAAGACACCCATAGGCTGTCCTACTCCATTCCACTTTTCTTGAATGGGTGCTGTTCCACTTCTGGAATAGAGTAAGGGATTAAGATGCTAATATTTTTCTGAAGTCTTTGAGTCTTCATCAGCATGCTGAAGGGGAAAAAACCCACAATTTTCAAACAAAAAAAAAAAAATCACCTCTCTGAAGGCTGCTGCCACATTTCAAAGCAAAACTCTCAGCTTGCTGTGAAATCTCAGTGTATGATGATTATTTTATCCAGTAAGTCATTATTTGTTTGGGATTACTTATGGAGTACAGTGTGCTTTTCAGAAAGCACTTGATTAGCAAGTAATTATCTTCTTGTGATTAGACCTACCTGTTATCAGTGGGCATCCATGGAACAGGAAAATGTGTATCTTGGGACAACAAGTAAGGACAGCTTCGACAGCAATGTCCGTCAGATTCACACAGCGCTCCATGTGGATCTCCTGTTAGGAAAACAGGAATGACAAGAGCCTATCAGAGCAGCCAGAGTTTTAGAGGCAAAGCTTTCCTTTGCCCAACCCATTTCAGAAATCCCCAACCAGAAGGAATTATAGCATTGACCTCATATGTGGTCCTGTGCAGAGCAGGAAAATACCCCGAGGAAAAATAAGACAGCTTTTCTGTAAAGAGGCCAAACTAAAAACAAAGTGTAAGAGCCTGAGATGAGAGATGTGGGACTCCAGGCAGCTCTTCAAAATGCTGTTTATTGCATAGGAGATGTTACAGCAGTCTCATGGCTAACAGAGCCATGCCCACAGCTGCCAGCTACAGCTATAGGCAAGCCTGAAGCCCCTTTAGTTCTGGTTACGATGTGTTACAGATTTTTCTTTGCTGAGCATCTTAATACATAACAACCAATCAGCATCATACACAATACCTTTACTAGTACCTGTAGCCTATCACAACTACTATCATTACCACATTACAGTCATTACTATCCAACCACATGAGTTAGTATGGTACAGTTTCAGCTTTAAGTTGTTTTTCTGTTTTCTTGCAGTGGAAAATTCTTAGACCTTTTTTCTACTTGCCACATTGGCATGTTTGTTTACCCATGGTATCTTTCCTCTTTTCCTAAGACCTATTTCTGCTTGGTAAAAACATCTTTTTTGTTTGTGATCAACAAATCCTTTGCTCTAGCCATAAAATCTCCTTCCAGCTTGACTCAACCTTTGTTTTCTTAGTTGTCCAGTAACAAATGGCTCACCAATTCCCAATTTAGACATCTATTGTTCTTCTATATCAAAACTTGCTTCCATCTCTATTCTGTTCTCAGGTTCTACATTCAGAGAGCTTTCTGCCAAGCATCCATATCTGTGAAACTTTGATCTTTTCCAACATCAAAGGGGAGTTTTCCCAACACACACACAGCACTCGGGACATCTGAGTGAACTCTTCAAGGAGATTCCATGGTGTTTGAGTCCCATCACTTTGCCTATGACATTCTCCTACCAACTGGTTTCCAGGAGAACAGAACCCAAACTAAATTCTGGTGTTTCCCCAATTTTCCCAAAACAGCCTCTGCTGAAGTTTCTGGTATTTCTGTTTATCTACATGGCTCCTAAAAGAAATCAAAGAACTTCTTTAAGATCAGACTAAGCCCTGCTCTTTTCTTAATTTCTCTGCAACTGTATAACTGCTGCCTCTTGTACATGCTAGGAAAAAATGAAAAGTAGAATAACAAAACAGGTTATTACCAACTTTTTTTCCCTGCTTTTGAATTGCCTTAACGATCAATAATGAGAACATGTAAGAAGAAATGTGGAAAAAAAGACCATCAAATCTAGTTAAATTAGGATTTGGTAAAATATACTTTGGAGATTGTAGGATAAAAGAAAAAAGCCATTGTCTTATTGCCAAGTCTTTCAAATTTATAAACTCCAAGGATCTTGAAAGAGGACAGAAATTAAAGTCAGTCAGTAAAAACCCTCCCTCCTAAGTGATGCTGCTGATAATAGTAATTATAATTCTAAAATACAGGTATTTTCCTTTGTTCAGCCCTTTGTTATTAGGTTAAGTCAGTTACCTTTAAATTTTTTGAACATCTTCCACTCACTAGTGCTACAACGCCATCATCTGTTACCTGAGGGAAAAACCACAATGGATTAAAGCTCAATTTTTTCAAGCACAGCTATTTAGATGCAAAAATCATATTAATTTATTCACTCCCCGCAGTCAGTGAACACATTTAAAGCTACATTTTTTTCTTCCCAGCTAAACTACTAGAGAAAATTATCCAAGGTGGGATTTTTTTCACTCTATTAAATACTGCTTCATCTTCCTGCCACCTGATCCAGCCTGGCTTTCTGCAAGGATAATTCCAACTGTGTAACTGTTATTTCTGCAGCTTCCTTGTCTCATTTAACAGTGGGTACACTAATATGGTCAGAGCATAGCACTTGAAATGTATAGGTTTAAAAAGCATTTCTGCTCTACCTAGACCAATTTGGGTTGGGGAAAAAAGTAATCATAGCAGAAAAGTTTAAAAAAAAGTGTCAACATGTAGTTACTGAGGAAGTTTTTACCTCATTTAAAACACACACAGGGAAACAGCTGTTTTCGATAAAGGAAGAGAGGCAAGGAAATAAAAAAGCAGTGAAGTAAGTCTGGAGAAATAAAAGTTAAAATGGCAATAAATAAAAATTACCAAATGAAATATTAAGACTTTTTTGATACCCTACTTCTAGAAAAATCAAAAGAAGAATAGCATCTAAAATAAGAACCTCCTATATGATTTCCAGACTGACATTTCATTGTGAATGCTCAGTACTGGACTCACATTCAACATAATTACTCACCATCAGTGTCAACTGAACGCTACACTTACTGCAAAAAACCTTTCCCTCGCTTCATTATCTCCCTGTAATTATGAAATACATTACAGGATTGCTTTTGCAGCTTGTCTCCCCCTCCTCATGCTAAACACTGTTGTTAAATCTTCTTCCCTGCCATTTCTGACATTTAAAATGTCATTCTTTCAGTGTTGATTCTGTAATATAACTCTGACAAGCACAATCACTCCTAAAATATCATTTAATTATGGAGTGTTTACTCCTACTAGGGGCTTGTATTGTTTGACATCCTAGACTATTACCCACATCAGTTTGTCCTAAATGAAAGCAGCCAATTATCTGTCCAAGATTCTACTTGCTTTAAATTGAATATTTTGGATTACTTTACAACTTAAGAAAATTATTGCACTAAATAGATATGCTAAAAACAACTCCAAGGTAGATTTTAACAAAAGTTTATCTCTAGTTCACCATACATGCTCTAATACCAAAACATGTATTTTTCCAGTCACTAATAAACAAAATATACCTTTCCTTTTCCTTAAGAGGCAGAAATTAGAAATAAACTATGGTCCTAAATCTTGTCAAGAGTAAAGCTACAACAATCCCCTTTGAACTTTATCATGACAATCTCAAAAAAGAAACAAACAAAAGTCAATTGGCCAAGTGCCACTGTAGCTACCTGAGTAGATGAGAAGTCCACACTGTGAAGAAATTTGCAGTTTGCTCCCAGTGCCTGCAGAGATGCATCCATGATGCCTGAGCAGCTGCCCAAGTTGACTATTTGCAGGAATTGGCAGTTGAGTGCAAGAGCCAGAACTCCACTGTCAGTTATATCACAGCACCTTTTGAAAGAGGCTTCACGCAGGTAGGGACAGGACAAGGCCAGTGCTATGACTCCTGCCAAAAAAACAACATTTGAAAGAGTTTTTCATTCTCTAACATAGCCACCATGCTGAGTCCAAAGGCTCTGAACAGGTTTTGAGGAAGGAATAATTAGGATAAAGTGGAAAACATGTTGAGCATAGCGGGGTTTTAGCAGGAGAGTAACCTGATAGCTCTCTCCTAAGATAATTTGTGCTCTAGGCCTGAAATTTACACCACCAGAGAGACTGTTAATTAGTACTGGGATAGCACTGGGGATTTAGTTTTTAAGCAATATTTACCCTAGATATATTCTTTGCAATTTATTCCAATCTAACAAGAAAAATAAGCCAGAATTAAGATCCCAGTTATCTGTGCACAGATAACACACCTTCTGAAGTAATTCCAAATCTGTTCTCCTTGCAAGAATTTAAGTTGATTTTTTTCAGCTGCTTGCAGTTATAAAGCTGCAATAATGCATTGTCTGAAATATCACAGTCTCGGAGGTCCAGAGACTCCACAGCAGGGTGCAACACCTGAAATGAAAACCCACCAGTTCAGTCAATCTCTGCTTTGCCATCAAACACACTTTTATGCAATTTTATAGCAAATACTTGTAAGATTACACATCACATACAAGTTTGCAGTAGAGGGTGGGGTTACTGTGGTGGTGTTCACAGGGGACCCAGGATGAGGGAAGAGATGAGCATGTTGACTCCATGTTTTAGAAGGCTGATTTATTATATATATTATATTAAAAGAAAATTATATACTAAGACTATACTAAAATAATAGAAGAAAGGATTTCATCAGAAGGCTAGCAAAGGAATAGAAAAGAGTGGGATGTGAAAATCTTGTGACTGACCAGAGTCTGACACAGCTGACTGTGACTGGCCATTAATTAGAATCAACCACATGGAACCAATCACAGATGCACCTGTTGCATTCCACAGCAGCAGATAATCAATGTTTACATTTCTTTTCTGAGGCCTGTCAGCTTCTCAGGAGAAAAGATCCTAGCAAAAGAAATTTTCATATAATATGTCTGTGACAGGGTTACCAGTCCTAAACCCAAAAACCCAGGAACTAAAACCCAAAGAAAATTTGCTCCATTTGTGCAACAGTTCAGCTCCCACAGCACAAACTGTTTCTGTGACACATGGAACAGGAACACATTGATACTGCCACTCAAACAATGGAAATACAATCTTGGTGGTTCACTTGCTACCTGTGTACCCAGGACAATGCCCTCACACTTGCTAGCGAAACTCTGGGGGCAGAAATCTGCAGTGCAAAACAAAAAACACTGACTTTGATCAAAACTTCAACCTGCATAACAAATAAGAGTAATATTTAGAAGGAACTTCCCTCCTCATTAAATGGGATCTTTCACTCCCACAAGACCCAGACTGGAATTTTTGGAAATCTTTCCCAAGAGAACATTTATAAAAGTTGGACCCAAAGCAGTGGAAGGTAACAGATTTTAGTAACAACAGCCAGATACTCCCTTCAGCTTGTCACTCCCATCCTTAACTCCCAGGGACAGAAACATAAATTTCCATAAACTAGCAAAGATAACAGCACAGCTGAAAGGCTTGTTAAAGGCCTAGTCCTCCTGTTGTTCACTCTAACAATGTACAATAAAGACACTACAAGGCAAATTGGCTGTTTTGCAAATATATAAGATTTTAAGATAGACACAGGGTTGTCTGGATGCAGCACATAGAAAAAAAGACATTTAAAAATACAAGTTTATATTCTGTGGACACTTGCTGAATGGCTTTATAAAACTTTATGGTAAAAGGGATTTAGAATAAGGAGTTTGGCATGCATGTGGACGGCTGCTCCAAGCAAAAAGCAGAGTAAGGGGGGAAAAGATGCATGGTAACACAAATTTGGACAAGAACACAGAGGTGAGAGATTAAATAGAAGTACACACAAAAGTTCAGATCAACAATTTCAACTAAAATTTAACTTCAAGCAAAATTCTTTAAAAATACCCTTGGAAAACAGGAAAGACATGAAGGACATGATTAAATGGGATACTGCTAGCAAAGAAAGCTAAGGTATAATATGCCCAGGGAAAATAATGACAACAAAGGGTATAATTGCAGAAAACTGCAAGAACAGAGAAAGGAAAACACATGAAAAAAGAACCAGAGCAGAATTTCCTAGGTTCACACGGAAAACAGGCTCCAAGAGAAGGCACTGATGAACTGCTGAATGAAGACAAATACAGAGGAGACTTTAGAAAGAGACAGCAGAAATATCTGTAAATCAAGGTCTCTAGTTTATTTCCAGGCTAAAAATATCCTGATGGATTTTGTGCATTCATACACACACAATCACATGGCTTGAATTATATCACCTAGTATGATGTTTTGAAATTATTCCTTACTGAAAAGCTAGCCTAAACCAGATTTTGTCCAGTCAATTTTTCCAAAGAAATTGATTTTTACTCAAACACTTAATTTGTGTAAGCACAAAACCATTTTATCTAAAGCTAAATTATTTTGTTTCTCAGTTTTCCACAGTGCTTCTGCCTCTACTCTTGGCTCCACTATCATAACTCTGACAAACTGAGAATATTTGTCTCTTGAGTTCCAGGTCTAAGCAGGAATGCACAGGGAGTTGTTAATTTTCTGCTTTCACCAAGGCCAACCTTTGGCTTCCTTCAGTTCTCACCCCTCCCTTTGAGGCTGAACAAGACAACAGT
Organism: Zonotrichia albicollis; assembly: GCF_047830755.1. Lineage (NCBI taxonomy): Eukaryota > Metazoa > Chordata > Aves > Passeriformes > Passerellidae > Zonotrichia > Zonotrichia albicollis. Next base: position 21,686,995 of record NC_133822.1, read on the forward strand.
AAACAGATACAAGACAGATGTGCTGCTGTATTTACAGCTGAAGAAATGTCTTTAACTGGTGTCCTACTGAAACAATGACACACAGCAGCGTGCAAAAGGGATGGGATAATTTGAACTATTGATTCCTAGCTCTGCCATCATTATATTTCAAGGAACCAAAATTTAAATGAATTATATGGAGATTGTGTGCTTAGCGTCAACAGAGTTCTACCAAAAGAACTCTAACAAGCTGCTGAAATCCTTTATATAATATATATAACAAATTATGCATGAGTATCGTGAAACACACATCACTCAGGAACAGACTGGCGTGCAGGAGAGGCTGCTTTCCTCTCCCAAAACAGACAGTATGGATTCTTACCTCACTGATATTTTCATCAGTTATTTGCCCTTGCCTACTCATTAATTTGATCAGTTTATCCTTTATATTGGGTGGCAATGACTTAATATCTGCAGAGTATCTGGAAAGGTTCTTTGTCAAACACTGAAGGCATCTGAAATAAAGGAAAATGACAATACAGTCAAAAAGAGGCATTGCATGGTAGAACTAGAACAACCAATCCATATTTTGTCATCTTCTGCACCCAGCTATGGTTCCCTCAGACCTTATCAGCTTCAGCTGTTTCACATTACCACTGATTCAGCTGCTGCCCTTTGGGGTCAAGCTGATCCTGCTGTGAACTGCTCCCTAAGCAGCTGAGGGCAAAAATCAGCCCCTCAACCATTTTTTTCTGTGCCTTCCTCAAGCTGTCTCTGAAATTTGCAGTTGCGGTGTGAGCTGTTAAGTGTCTGAATGAAAATCTGAATGAAAATCCCTTGACTTGAACTCTGAGGACACAGAAACAACACTGCCAGGACAAGTGGCTGAGTGCAGGGGGCAGCAGCAGCCTGGAGTAATGCCAAATTAAATTCAGCATATAACCACAGCTCTGGAGTCCCCACAGGTAACTGGATTTGCAACGAAACTTTGTCTGGCATCAGAATGCCACCAAACTGCAGGAAATTAAACTCACACCAAATAATAACTTCAAAGACGTCAAAATATTAATGCTTTATAATCTGAAGGGTAGCACAGACTTAAGGCAGGAAAGAAGCAAGATTTCCTGCATGAAAGCACATTAAAAAAAAAAACTGAAGTTCATACAGTGTAGGACAATCACCTCTAGCAGGTGCACCAACTGCTTAGTTCAAATCCACAAGGAATGCTCCAAACCCGACCCAGATACATTGAAATCAATTTGAGCTATGCCAACTCTTACAATGGCATATTAAATTTACCTTGAATGGTTAAGATAAGTCACCTTCTTTTCAAAAAGCTGTTTGCTATTTTCATAGCACAATACTGATCTGCAGTTTACACAGTTAATCATTTAAATGAAAGAAGTTTTCACAGTAATTCTACTTCATAGGAAACTATAAAACACTTATTGGCTACACCATGGCAACTATAATCTTATCATCAGTGCTTTAAGGTACAAATAACAATCTAACTGTACTCTTTGCTACATATTCTTCTTTTATCTTTCAAATGAAATATTTTATTCCTGTGCAGTTTCTAACTTCCTCCAGAACACAAAGGAATTTGACATTGAAGATAATGAGGAGAACAGAAATTTTCAGTTCCCCTTTGGAGTTGCAAGACAGAGCTTAAATTACATAAATACAAATTAAATTACAAATTACATAAAATAATAAAAAAGTAGTCACACAGGATGCTAAATGTAGCTGCAACCAGTGGGTAAACAGACAATGAGGAATATAGTGGCTTTTGTGCAGAAGATATGTAACAAGAAGAAACTGCATGTCCCCAGAAAAGTTCAAAGCAATGTCATGTTTTGCAACGCTGGGGACACTTGGTGACCACCAGAGACCCCTTCAGACCCTCTAGGACCACAGTGTTATAAATGAGATGCTTGACTAGGCCAATATTCAAGCAGCAATCAATTTATTAATTAATATGGTAAAGTATGAGCAATACAGCACTGGGTACAGTGGGGGAAGTTTTCCCTCCAACTGCACACCAATAGTTACAGGTATTTATAGGGGTACTCCTCAGCTTTCTCAGCAGTTTCTATTCCCCATTTTTACATCACAATTCTGTACACTATTGTGATTTAGTCTTCTCAGGATGTACATCCTGAAAGGAGTATCCCAGCTGGTGAGGTCCAGCTCTCCAGATGTGAGTCCAACTTTTAATTGCAAGGACTATAAATCTCATAACGGTGATGTCCAGCTTCCCTTGGTCAAAACTATAAATCCTTGAGGTGATGTTCATCTTCCTTTCTCAAGCTGCTTTTTACTGTTTTAAGGCATGAGATAAGCATGCTTCCTTTTTATATAGTCTAAAGCTATAGTTTCAAAGATCCTTACTACAAGCAATATTCTAAAATTATACTTCAAAAGGTTATGATTGCAAAACTCTTTATGGCTTACCTACAAGCAGAAAACTTTTGTCAAAACACAACACCTTAAAACTTTAATTCAAATCAACTTAAGACTTATAAAAGTTAATTGTGAACAAAGGACAGATTCAAAGGCTTCTTCCATGCTTCACTTTGCTCAGTTATTTATTAGAATTCATCATTATAACTGTCCCATGGTCAGTCTCCACACATATCACAATCACAAATACGCACATTGCCTGTATGTACCTGACAGGAAACAGAGCTTTGTATTTCACAACAACAGGACTTCCAGTGAGACATGGATGCATGAAAATTAGTTGAAGGACAGTGATGTTTATGTATTAGCCAGCAAGCATGCTTTAAAGAACACGTATGGAATGGGCACTTGTAAAGTGTCTATAGAGCACTATGGAACAGACATCTTGTAACGTGTCAGGATACACTCACTTATAGGAAAAATCCTCCAAATGTGTCCAGTTATGCAATAAAGAATGCCTGCTTTCTAATACTTCAAATTGTGTAAGAAATTTTGTTTTCTAGCCAATTTCTGTATCAACACGGATAAAAACTCATAGCAAAACACCATTCAGTGGATTCTCAGGGGCCAGGAGAAGCCAGAGATCCTCAGCCGTCCCTGCACACCCGGATCCGTCAAGTGTCACATCCTGTTACACGCCTGCCAAACCTCGTCACCCCTGTCACCGGCCCTGTCACCGCTCCCGAGGGGGCAGCTCAGACGATCCCCGCCCCCTCTCCCGCAGCTCCCGAGCGCCGCCGGGCCCTGCCCGCCCCGCACTCGCTGCGGCCGCCCCAGGCCTGCCCCCCTCCCGGAGCCCCTCGCAGGGCGGGCAGGCGGCGGCAGCAGCGTGTCGGTGTCGGGGCGGCACTCACAGGTCCAGGAGGAGCCGGACTTCCTCGCCAGCGCCGTCCCAGCTCATGGCAGGGAGCGGGGACTGCGGCGGGGCCCGAGGAAAGCGGCGGGGAGCGGGGAGAGCGGGGAAGCCGGCCCGGCCCGGCGGTCGGTGCCGAGATGGCGGCGGCGCGCGGAGGATGACGGGAGATGTAGTCCTGATCCCGGCCCGCCTTGGGAGCGCCTCACGAAGTGGCCTGGAGCGCTGAAACACCCCACAGCAAAAAAAACGGGCCTCTCACGCCCCATTTCCAGAAGTTAATGTAATAAGTAGCAATACGTTTGTTCATTAATAGCTAGATAATTTAAATTATAAAACAACAGCTAAACAGCTCTTGATATGATGAGCCACATATGGTAAAACCTTTAACTTCGTAAGAATGGCTTTGTTTACAAACCCCCCTCATAGTTATAGTAGACCCTCTGTATTTAGATACAGCTACATCTGGTAACAATTATTAACTTCGCTAGAATTGCTTGGCTTGCAAATTCCACCCCATAGGTATAGGAGACCCTCTGTAACTAGATACCGTCAACATATGGTAACAATTATTAACCTCGCAAGAACTGCTTAGCTTGTAGAATTTCGACTTATAGATATGCCTTATAAGGAAAGCAGCCAAAGAGGAAGACTTGGGGCCTTCATCCCACAACCACCAGAAGGCAGAGAAAGAACCCCTAGCAACCAGAGGAGCAAGCGCAGGAGACAGACCACATCATCCAGAAATCCAGAAGAAAGGGACAATAAAAAGCGAACTTAAAGGGGGGAAAGGTACGTGCCTAAGAGGAGCAGGGACTCCTGGCTGCCCAGCGCTGAACCTTGCTTACTCTCGCTTGCATCATAATAAAGATAATTATACAATTCTTAAAATATCTTCTGTTAATGGGCCATTGACAAAACCCCCTGAAGTCTGCATGACTGATAAAATTCCACCAACCCATTGTGAGATGCTACATCCAGGGGAGGAGCCAAGCATTCCTAACTGGATATAATCTGAGATTTGGAACACCACAGTCAGCCTTTTCCCACTGGATTCCCAGAGGAGCAGCTTTCTTCTCCCTGGATTCCCAGAGGAATACCAGGCCCATCTACACCACCACTAGACCTTCAGAGGAAAACTACACCCTTCTACAGGATCACTGCTTCAACAGATGCTGATGCACGATGATGCTGCAAGGCCTACAAAATATATTTTATGATTGGGTAATTAGAAATATCCATTAGTGGGTAATTGGATGATTCAAGTTGTACCATTACAGTGAAAGCTATAAAACCCCCTAAAGAAAAATTGCTTGTATGTCACCAGTTTGACTGTGACACCTCATGCACATAATTGAATATTTATCCTTGCAATTCCCTTCAGTCATCATGAGCCAATTGCTGAAACAAAGGTCAACAGGCCAAACAACTTTTATCTGTTAAAAATGCATTTATTAAGCCAGCTGAGAGAAAGCATTAGAGCCCATGATCTATGAAATGCTTCTCTAGAAGCATTTATACTCCATATAGATTTCAGTGGGTTTATATAGCATTTTTACCACCTTTCCCTCTCTCCTTTTTTGGTTAGTGTTCAATAAGCAAGTGGTTAGGCCTACATTCCATCAAGCTACTATATTATTAAACTATTGTTGATGCAAAACCAGCCAGTCTTCCTTATCTCTTACCTGCACATATTGCATCCAGCTGCTTGTCTTCCTGTTTTGCCAGATTTGCTTCCTAAATTTCCTTCCCATTGTTAGCTGTTCTGTTATACTGAAATTATTGTCTATTTTGTTAAGTTTAGTCATGTCAATACTTTAATTCACATCTGCTAATTACAAACTCCTGGTTCCATTTGCAGGCCTCCCTGAAGGATCCCTTTCCTGGGGTCAGGAGACACGATAAAGCTGTAGCAAACTGTGTGGTACTGACATATTCTGAGTGACAAACCTAAACAGCACACAAGGACTGTGCTGACCTGAGCAACCAACTCTCTTCCTATTTTTCACAAGATTCAGTTCACCACTTTCTCCAGCAGTGAGTCTGGAAGTGGGTAGTGTTATGAAGTTCTATATGTCTAATTTAATAAACAACAAAATTTAATTCAGCAGGAATGTTAATTGAACAGCAATTTTGTATAAATGAATACAGTCAAGTATATTAAATATAATCAAGCATATACAAAAATTTGGCAGTGATTAATTAAGTGTGATTAAGGTTCATATAAAGCATAAGCAAAACCAGCCAGGGTACGGGGAGGGCTTCTCATCCTGCCTCACATGGGAAACAAAGGAACCCAAATCAAACCTTATATACTGTATGCTAATGCATATTCATCAATAATTTTCCATAAATCTGCTCCTATTTTCAATTCTTGAACTCTACATCACTGTACTGCAGAGCACATGCTCCACTTGTTGCTAAGGAATCTCCTGGCTTTTTGGTCATCTTTTTGGAGGAAGGCTTGCTGACTTCCTCGCTGTCCTCTGAATAACCTGGCAGGTTGTGCATGTGCATTAAGTTTGTGTTATGTAAGTAAGCATTATGTTCCAAGTAAGTCTTATTATTTCACAGATAAGACCATTACTTTAGATTCCATATCTGGAATCATCCCAACTTTGCTCATCCCAAGGCTGATTCTGTTTTAGGATCTTGCTCATCTCAACACCACATCCTGTATCCTGCTTCTCACATATAACATCTGCAAAGGGCAAATCTGTTTTCCCTTTATTACCTTATAGCAAATATTTTCTAAAATATTGATATAGTTACAATTTAGTTAGTACAGAACATAACCATTTATCACAGCAGTAATATGGCCAGGGTAGGTTTACTGTTCCTCAGCTTCTCAGCTGGAAGTAATTAAATAATTACCAGCCCAGGAGCTGTCTAACCTCAGGAGCTGCTTCTGAAGCAGGTGATGAACCGCCAAACTTCACACACCTATGCTCTGTCTCAAACTGGCATCAGATTATTCCAAGGAGCAGACAGAGGCTGCTCTTAAACGTTTGACTGCAGGCAGCTGCAGGAAGGACTCCACATCATCCTGAACACATGAGAAGCTGTACTGATAAAGCACCAGGATATAAAGAGTGACTCAGGAAGTGCTCTAACTTTCTAATAGATTCTCTGAAAACAGTGAGGCTTGTGCTGGCATGTGGGGTGATTCCTCCCCAGCTGCAGAAAAGCACTTGCCTTGGCTGAGCTTCATTAGGTTCCTACCTGCTGATCTCTCCAACCTGTCAGTTGTCCCTATTCAGAGGAACATTGTGATGTTGCCAGATAAAAAATCATCTGTACCCTTGTGGGCTAATACAATATCTATTCTTCAAAAACCACTGGCCTGCAGAACTGCACAATTTCCATTCTGCAAGAAGAGCTGGAAAGCAGCCAGCCCATTTGCCAACTTCTACCAGTTCACCAGACAATCAGGTATCACTTTGGGGTCAACCATCAGGGATCACCTAAGAGACTCCCAGGACAGAAGAATAAGTGCATAAAGGGGTGGGAAAAAGTTAATGATTTCAGGAAAACTTGTCCTCTGTATGTTGATTCTGGAAAAAAATCAATGAATAGGCATGTGAAATACAGCATTTAAAAAGGAGCTTCTCTTTATTCAGCATGCACAATAATTCAGAGGAGATAGCCCCTCATGCATCCAGCATTGAATAAAGAATATCAGTTTCATAATACTACATTGGTGTTAAGGGTGTTTTTTTATTATTATTTTTATCCATTTTTGGGAACAATGAATAACATCAATCACTATTTCCAGTTTTGAACCATCTATAAACTTGGCAGCATGCACTTTGCATGTGACATTGTCAAGGTCATTAAGGAAGATGTTATGTGATATGACCTTAGTGTTGACACAAGGGATTGGTCTCCAGAACGTCTTTGTGCTGCTGATCCTCTGAACTCAGAAGCTGTTTCCAATCTACCTCACTATATAATTATCCAGTCCTTACTGGGCTGGAGAGAAACCTGATCAAGCTTAATGGAAACCTGATCTGGTTAAACATGTGCCTGCTCATTGCACGGATGTTGCACTAGGTGACCTTTAAAGATCCTTTTTAACCCCAACTGGATTATAAAGACTAAGGCAAATATGGCATTCAGAACCTAACTCTTCCTACATCTGCTTTGTAGTGTGAAGTTCTGGTGCAGTTGAATCTCAAAAAAAACAAAAAAAAAAAAAAATCACAAGATGCTTAAGAGAAAAACATCATCATCATCTTATTGCAGGGGCTCCATACTATCATCTCCTTATCACAGAAGTTCCATACCTTCTTGGTGTTTCTCACAGGCACCTCTTCCAAGCACTGACTTATCCTTCTTCCCAAAACAGCCAGCTGACTCCCATTCCCTTCTCACCCAGCCACTCCACTCTTTTATAGCACTCTAATTCTGATTGCCCACAGCTGTGGCCTGTTAAAGTCAGGCCTGTTCCTAATCTTTGATAATTGGCCCAGCTGCAACTCCTTAGGGGTAAGATTACTTTCTACATTATCTTAATTTTCTTATATTCTGTCCCCCTACAGAAAAAGGTGTTTTTAAAAGTTAGTCTTATATGTCTCCTGCAATTCTGGAAAACATGCAGAGCAGCAGGACAATCCTCTCTGGTGGAGCCACTGCTGTGCAGCATTCTGTGGCAAGGCTCAATAGCCTCATTGTTCCTCACATCTTTACAGTACTCCTCCAAGTAAAACAAATCCATCCATCTCTTACTGTACAAACCAAATGTTCTAGAAGGGTACACACTGAGGTTTGCTGAAAGCATTTCACTTTGGAATTTGGAAGCATTTCTGTGGGAACAAGCCCTTACAAAGAGCACACACAGACTGCATTGTTAGTGGCAGCACGCATTGTATGCTAAGGTTCAGTGATCCCTCACGCTAACATGTGCTTCTCTGCCACCAAAACCTAAATTCTGCCTAAGTTCTACTTGAAGTCACCCACCTTTGCAGTACCGTTCGTGATGGCCCACTGCAGCATTGTTTTTTACCAGGTCCCTGTCTCATTCAGGAGTGGGTGCACATTCTCTATTGTAGAAGCACTTCTTATTGCCTTTTACATCCCTTGATAAGATTGGTTTGGTTTTCCTAACTCATCCTTGCAGAATTAGACAGTTCCTTCTGAGTCACCTGTGCTAATGTCCACCTCCTGTATGCTTCCTTTTCATGAGTTTCCTTCCTTGAGTTCAAGCTCTCCTTGCACATCCATGCAAACCCTCCTGCCAACCTTTCAGGTTCTCCTGCACAACAGAATAGGCCATTCTTGAGCTTGTAGAAAGTGAATTCTTTGTGAGATACAAAAAAATCCAACCAATCAAAACCAGTCTTTCTGCACCTGTTCTCTTTCCAGGATCATATCAAGTGGATTCACCAAAGTAGATCCCTGAATGTGCTGAAGCCTTTTGAAATCCAGGACAGCAGTCCTAGCTTTTGTCTTCTTTCCTCCTTTCAAGGTCCTGGACTCCATTTCAATGGAGTTCATTTTCAGTGAAAACATTGTTTTTGAAATCCAGGACAGCAGTCCTAGCTTTTGTCTTCTTTTCTCCTTTCAAGATCCTGTACTCCATTTCAGTGGAGTTCACTTCCAGTGAAAACATTGTTTTTAGTGTTGAAGGATGCGGAGATCAGCCTGACCAACAATCCTAAGTTAAACTCATCACAGGATGTGAAAGATAGATGTTTCCTGACAAAGACTGACACAAACAAGGATGTGAAAGACAGATGTTTACAGAAGGAGAAAAACAAACAAGTGACAATGTCTTATTTAAAAAAAAAAAAAAGCTGGCATATCAGTGACTAGCCTAGCAGCATGTTGGAATGCATGAAATAGAAGCCTCTGTGAGTTCCTCAGAGAGAAAGGAATGGAAGGCTTGAATTGGAGCCTTTAGAGAAATGGAGGTATGTTAAGTCACACTGACATGAAGTAGAAGTGTAAGTTTTAGTTTTAAGTAAGTAAAAATATATCTTAAGTGCCTTAAGAGACTGTGTTATCTAGTAAAAGGCCCTAAAGTCTAATTTAAAGGTCAGTAGTGTTACCTTTCACAAATTAACTTAGCTCCAGACATAACAAACACATAGCAGAGCATTGCTTGCATTTCTAGATGGAACAGATGGAACTATCTGCGTAAATAGACAAAATTATATGCGTAGATTTGGGGCAAAAACTGACATTGCTTTCGCACATTAGAATTAAGCTTAGATTGGTTTAGGAAGAATGTTTTAGAGTTGTGCTTTTGGCTGATTGGATGATTTATGAATAAAATCCCTGTATTGGGGTGAGAGAAAAAGTGGAAGAAGAAGAAGAAGAAAAAACTGTGGGAGCTGCTGCTGCTTTTGTTCAAAACTTTGGGACTGTATGCCAGAAAACTTTTAGCAGGGACTTTAATACTCTGAGCTCCTTGCCTTCTGATGTATTCATGCAATAAACAACTTTACTCCAACCAACATCTCTTGTCTCATTGAAGACCCATGATATCCGATATCCTCCTCAGCCACATATGACTGACACTCAATCACTTTGTGCTGTAAAGGCATAGTCCCATGTTCCATCAGAGAGGACTTGTGTGTGTGTGGAGATTCCTCCCCTAAGTGGGGAGGCCCCTCAAGGTTAATCCTTGAGCCTGAGCAAAATATATTTGCCCATGATCATCAGAATGGGTAACATCAATCTACTTGATAATTATTCAGATTTAATTTCAAAGTTTAGAAAGCAAGGGAATCCTTTCTGAATCTTGTGTTTATATGCATGTACTTCAGTGACAGCCAAGTTGATTATGAAGTCCCCTCTGTATAAGCCCTCATAATTTTCTTGATAACCTCATTCATCACATCTTCATTTGATTGTCATCCTCTCTTCCTCATCATTCTTAGTTTAAAGCTCTTACCAGCTTCACCATCCTGTTGGCAAGGATGCCCCTCCCAACTTAGTCCAGTGTATCCCAGCTCTTCCAAGCAACATTCAGGCCTCAAAGAGCAAACCAGGTTCATAGAAACTAAAACCCCATCACAGTTGACCAGCAGGGCTGAGGATACACCAGATGAGCTATAATTCCTCTTCACCACCACTCCAGAGCTCTATGTGTCATATTTGATGCTATCCAGGTCTCTCCAGTAATTAAGAGCATTTGATGCCCACATGAAAAAGCAGATAATAATGAGAGAGCCAGAGAGGCTTCTGCAGGCTCTCCACAATAATTCAGAGTCCCTGAAAAGCAGCAAAGTTGCCCCAGACAACAGGTCAGCAGACAGGCCCCTTCCCTACAGCAGAGGGGTCAGCACTAAGGGAACAGCCCTCCTTCTGGTGCTCCTGTGGGGCTCAGGCAGTTCCCTTGGCACAGCTCTCAGCCTCTTTTTTCCAAGCACAGCACTGAGCATATTTTGTACTTACAATGTGCAGGCAGAGCATAAGTGCTCCGCCTAGCAGGGGGAATGTCAGGCTTCCAGCTTTCACCATCCTGAGAGTTTTGTACATCCCAGCCTGACAGAGTCAGCCTGCCCTCCTTTAGTGCATAACTCTATGGTTTCTTGAAGCTGTAAGGCCTCAGAGAAGATCCAGTTTCTTTCACAACCCCTGATGATGCACAGCTGCCTCCTGCAGCTCCTTTGCTCACTGAAACATTTCAAAAGGTGTCTCTCCCTCTGCTCCACTCCAGCACCCATCTTCTGAAGATCTGTTGGGGTTGAGACCTCCAGCATTACAGGGAAAGCTTTTCTAGCTGAGGACAACAGCTTGTAGCACACCCCCACCAGTGCTGAGGAAGTGTGTGCTGCTATGAGATAAGGCACCAGCCCTTCCCACACCAAATGCCCCAAAAGGCCTGTGTGTTTTAGGTATCCCTCAGGCTGAGTGGGGGACATGACCCTCCCCAACCAGTGCCAGCTAGAACAAAACCTCCAAGGGCCCCTTTAATCAAAGAAGAACTGACAGTTCTGCCAGCCCTGCTGGCCTTGCTAGAAGTCAAGGCCTCTTGTCTATTCCCTACAGCCTCAAGCTTCCCAAAGGCGTCTTAGATGTCCCTTGACAATGATCCCAGAGGGACCCAGATCTAGAAGCACAAGCCCACACACTGCTGCTCTCACTGTTCACTGCCTCTTTTAGCTGTGCTTAATAAGGGAGATTATTGGGACTATTAAATTTTGTTAGCAATGGTGCCAGTTCTTGTTATTGCTCAGCATTAACATGACTGAGAATTATGTTGGCAAGGAACAAGGTACCAGAGTGCATGTTGGAATAGTAATTTAAAAAACTCTAACCAGCTGGAAAGGAATATTGCAATATCACCATGATCTGATCTGACTGGCAGCCTGTGCTGACATCTGGATGCAAAACAAGGGGTTGGGAGGGGACACAGCTAGGACAGCTGATCCCAGCTGACCCAGGGGATATTCCACACCATATGGCATCATGCTCAACAATAAAACTGGAGGGAGCTGGCTGGGAGATGGTTGCCCACTGCTCAGGACTGGCCTCAAGAGCTGGATACTTGATCCTACACAGGCATTCGTGGTTTGTTTTCTTTAATGATGGCAAGATAACACTTGCAAACAAAGCATTAAAGAATGCCAGATGGATTCTGCATACCTAGTTGTGAAACAATGGCACACGCATAACTAGTTCATTTTGGAACATAAAGGTCACACTGTTTCCAATGGTTGTTATACAATTCCTGACCAAAAGTTACATGACTCAGTGGTTGGCTGATATTCCAACAGGCAGTGCCTTTCTCTCTTAGACATCCTCCAAGATACAGTTTTCTAATAACACAGACAGTGTCTTGCAAATGTGGCATCTTAACAATCTTTGCTCAAGACACCTATGCAAAACAGACATTCTTGATTTAGGGTCAGTGAATAGATTGTGCATCCATTCTTGTCCAAGGTTTAATTTCTTTTAGAGACTATAAAAAACCACACACACACACACACACACACACACACACTGCTTTTGCATTAGTTATTACTATTTGCTTAATTATGGCAGTGTTACTGTCATAGTGATGTATCAGGTTTACCCAAATGTATTTGATTCCCTTCAGGTTCTGACACCAGAAGGACCTATGCTGAAGTAAGTAATCGAAAATCTTGGTTTGTAATTCAGAGCTCTGTTTATTGCTTAAGGAGCCAGGAGGTCACTGAGCTGTATATAAAAAAAGGAAACATTGACAGAGTTTAAATAGCAGTAAAACAAATTTATAGTTTTTACTCAATCTTGTTTGACAGCTTTTTTTTTTTATTTCACTTAGACAGTGATGGCTTGGTTATCCAGGCACAAAAGATGACGGGATTCATTCAGTGAGAATTTCGTTTTCCATGATTTTGAACTCATGTATTGTGTGGGGTCTTGAGAGCTTTGGCCAGCCCAGCTCAGCTGCAGAGCTTCAGAATGACAGCCACAGTGAGGAATCCCTACAGACATCCCTGTGTGGGAGACTGCAATTCCCAGAGGTGTTTAGTGCATCACACATACAGGGTGCCTGGAATGCCTCATTATAAAGGGTGAAATCTTTTCCTGTCTTGGAATAAGATGCACAGATAAAGGCATCTGCCTAAATGGCCTCCTAGCAAAAAAGGGACATTTAGACACCCCAAAGTAATTTTCAAATAATTATTTATTTACAACTGGCAGACTTTTATTGTACCACAGATTGAATCTTAGTCATCTATCATGTTCAGCTTGAAACCTCCAGAATTACTTCCATTTTTTAATACTTTAAATCTTGTGACTTAACTATCTATATATTACATACTATATAGACATAATATATACACAAAATATATATCTTTATCTTACACAGTGCCTTTTAGCTCATGGCATGTATTAAGGAGTTTCTAATTACTCATGGAAGTTCTGGTTTTCTTGGACTACGCTATATAAAACCACCCCAAGTTCTTCCAGGTGATGTAGAAAGTGTAACATATTATATTCTTTGAGGTCAGCAAGAGTGGTCTCACTGCATAATTTTATTTTGAAAACAATAGTTATGACACTTCCATGGATAGTTCATCACAGGTGTCACATGGTATGAAGAATGACAAAAAGGTAATCTGAAAATGTCTTTTCCAAAATTACCTGCTTTTTTGTTGTTGCAATATACACTTATCCAGAGATAGCATTAGACTGCTAGAACAATTCACCAAGGCAATGACATTTCATGGGGATTTTGAAAAATATTCCACCTTTCATTAACTTAGAGAAGGTAAACACACATAGAGGTTTATTGCTTTGGCTTCCCAGCTGAGATTTGTAGTAAGAGTATTGCAACTACTCTGAGTGGATTACAAATGTAACATTTGTATGTGAAAGGAGCAGGAAAAACAATAGAGGGAGGGTTAAAAGAATGCCATGTGTTGGTCTCTAAGTAGGAAGATGACTAAGAGCAGAAAAACTGTCAAGCATCAAGGAACACACTGTGTTCAAGGGTACAGCATGTACCTTATCTCTGATGCCAGAAGGTTTTGTGCCTAGCAGTCTCTAATTTCTGCTGGTATCTGGTTTGTTAGCTGGTATGAATTCTAAGATGCTCTTTCCATGCTAACAAGCATAGTATTTTTCTTGGGAAAAGTGTCACATTTAGCTAGTGTCACTTGTGTCTGATCAGTGGTCTCTGCCACTTGAAGCTGGGCTTGCTGCATTGCAGTAGGAGAGCAGACCTTGCATCCTGCTTTTGTTCCTTCAAAGGGTGACTGTAAGTCAGTGGTGGTGGGCTCAAATCACAGGTCATGGGCAGGTAAGGAGAAGGTACTTTGTACAACACTCATTTCAGAGCTGGAGCTGAGCTGGTATTTGTGTAGGAGACCACAAGCAGTGCTGGGGTACAGCCAATTCTATAGTGATCCATCATGATTATACATATTGATTACAGTGCACTTCCTGGAGAATACAGAAACATCACTTTCCCTAGAACTAATTTGCATGCATCTACCTCTTACTGGAAGTGCTTTAATGGTCCTAGAGTCTTGTCTGGAGGGGTCTCTGGTGGTCTCCAGAGTGGTCACTGGAGTGTCCCCAGGGTTATAGATGATTTTGCAATTAATTTCTCTTAGCACCGTTGTTTCTGACTGCACGGCTTTTCCACAAAAGCCACTACATTCCACATTATCTGTTTATCCACTGGTTCCAGCTACATTTAGCATCTTGTTTGTCTACTTCTACATTCTCTAATCTACTTCTTTGAAACTCATTTTTCCCATACTTGGATAAGTAAGGCATCATTATATTCCATTCCTATTACCAACCAGGAGTGTGTAAGGGGGGCAGCCCCCAAAATACTCTTCTCTCTGCAGGAAGTTGCTTGGTTCATGGGCCCAGCTGGGGGATGTAAGTTCCCAGTAGTGAGCAAGAAACAAAGTTTTGTGTGCTAAACTGTGGTCTAGATGTGTGGAGGCACTTCCTAATTGTTCCAGGCCTGTTACAATCAGTAAGTGCTCCTTGTTTTTTATGAGGCTGTAACTTAAGATGAATAAGATGCCCCTGCTGCTCTGTGTTTGTGGATGACAACAGGCAACAGCAAAGACACTATTTGTGGGGCAAATGTAGATCTACTGTCTGGCTTGCAAGTCTCAAACAGAAGCAAGGTAATGCTGCTCACATTGTGTGCAAAATAAATATCAGCTACTGTTAGGAATTATGTAAGCAGAAGTTAGACGTAATTGCATATTTGGCACACTGCAAAGGCTCTCAAGTGAAGTAAATATTAAAGAGAATACCACGTAGATATGTGAGGGAAGTGGAGAGTAATTGGAGTAATGCAGGTCTTTCAAGAGATGCATTTGGAAAGCAAAAGGAAAAACTATGTCTAAGAACAATATGAGGAGTTGGTATTGGTTGCAGGTGAGTTATTTTGATCCAAATCTTTGCAAAAAGTAATTTTTTCTTTGCTCTTTCTGCTTAGCTTGGAAACTGTCAAAGATGACAAAGATTTAAAATTACCCTAAATAAAGTTCTGTTCTTGAATTAAAGTTGTATATAACATAAACTGAACTTTCACAGAACACCCTAGAGTTTTCAGGCGATTGCAGGGGAATGGTTGGCAAATTCTGTTGGCTGACCAAGTAGTATGGATAGACCAATACTGGCTGCACATAGAAAGGAAAGAAATATGTTTTTCAACTTCACTGCTTCTCTGAGGATGGCATCCATCAGGAATTTCTGCACTTGTCTATGCTCCACTGTCCTCTGCTTTACATTTCTTTAGCTGAAGCTTAACCCTTTGAAACAGTTAGCCTGGCTATCCTTGTCCTTGCCCTTCCCCTTTTCACAGAATCACAGAATGACCAGGTTGGAAGAGACTGTCAATATCATTGAGTCCAACCCATGCCCCAACACCTCATCTAAACCATGGCACTGAGTGCCACATCCAGGCTTTGTTAAACACATCCAGGAGTGATGACTCCACCACTTCCCCAGGCAGACAATTCCAGTACTTTATCACTCTTATACTCAAAAGTAAAAAACTTTTTCCTAATATCCAACCTATATTCCCCTTGGCACAGCTTGAGACTGTGTCCTCTGGTTCTGTCAGTGCTGCCTGGAGAAAGAGACCAACCCCACCTGGCTACATCCACCTTTCAGGGAGTTGTAGAGAGTGATAAGGGCACCTCTGAGTCTCCTTTTCTCCAGGCTGAATACCCCCAGCTCCCTCAGTGGTTCCTCACAGGGTTTGTGTTCCCAGCCCCTCTCCAGCCTCATTGCCTCCTCTGGATGCGCTCCAGCATCTCAAGGTCCTTCCCAAAGTGAGGGGCCAGAACTGGACACAGCACTCCAGGTGTGGCCTCACCAGTGCTGAGTACAGGGGCAGAATGACCCTCCTGCTGGCCACACTGTTCCTGACACAGGCCAGGATGCCCTTGGCCTTCTTGGCCAACACACACTGCTGGCTCGTGTTCAGCTGGCTGTCACCAGCACCCCCAGGTCCCTTTCTGCTGGGCACTGTCCAACCCCACTGTCCCCAGCCTGTAGTGCTGCAGGGGGTTACTGTGGCCAAAATGCAGGACTTGGCACTTGGACTTATTAAACTTCATCTTATTGGACTCTGCCCATCCATCCAACCATTCCAGGTCTCTCTGCAGAGCCCTTCTCCCTTCCGATAGATCGACACACACTCCCAGCTTGGTGTCTCTGCAAATTTACCAATGGAAGACTCAATCCCCTCATCCATGTCATCAATAAAAATATTGAACAGAACTGGCCCCAGCACAGACCCCTGAGAAATTTTAAATCCAATTACCTCACATATGTTGTGCAATTTAGAGAAGTTCCATATAAACCATACTTCCAGACTGATTTGTTTCTGTTAAATTGGCACCAACTTTGTAGTGCTGCTGAGGAAATAAAATAACAGCAAGACAGGGAAAGGTGGATGGGGCTGCCTGCTCATGCCATACAGAAATGTGTATTCTGTGCCAGATTTCTGGGGTATTCTCTTTGAAGTAAAATAAAAGTTTGCAGAAACAGCTTTGTGCAATGTTTAGTTAATGGTTGCTGTAGGAAAAGCTGTTGGGATGTGGTTGTCAATAATCTTGCACTAGGAAGGAGATGACAGGAAAGTGTGTCATGGGAAAGAAACCACAGGAGAGAGATTTGAGGATGAAGGTCAGAGAACATATGCTCTTGGCTGCTTAGACATCTGTGTGATCTTTTAGCCTAAATAAGGAGAAGCTTCCTCTAAACTGCATAGTTACATAATAGTGAAACTTCAAATTTTTTTTCAAGTGTCTTTCTCTTTGGTGGTGGCAGGAAGGAAAGAAAGAAAAATAAGGAGCTAATGTATTTTACAAAAACTAACCACAAAAAGAAGTGGAAAAAGGGTACTTCTCCTTCAAGATAGATTGAGTAAATCTCATTTTTGAAAAGTCTAGTCTTATGACTCTTAATCAACCACAGACTTGCTCACACTCTACTTTATCTACTGCCTAGTTTTGTCTTGTGCAAAGCCACGTGTGTTACAACGCTTGTGTCTAAAAATTACCAGGAATACTATACTGTTAAGTTACAGGAGCATAGATGAGGAATACACGGAGTGCAGGCAGGCTGGGTGGCAAGGTGCAGGTTGAGCTCTGGGTGCTGGGAGCCCCAGGCCATGAGAAGTGACCAGTCCCAACCCTCTGCAGGACAAAGGGCACTCAGGGACATGAGGGCAGCTGGGTAACTGGACACCCAGAGCCATGCCAGGAGCCCAGGACTCAAAACCCCAGACTATAACAGGCTTAGACTGTGAGAGTATAAAGGCTCTGGGATTCTTTTTTTGGGATCCCTTCTTGGAGGCACCAGCTCAAGCTGTTACTTTAGCTTCTTCTCAAATTAATTGTTGCTGCACCACAATTAAGTTACTTGAAGGAACCAGAGGTCTGAGCCTGTGAAGGAGCCTCAGGCTCAGCAGTGAAAGCCTCTGGTGGTGGGAGTGTGACTGCCAGAGCGGCTCCTGCATGGTCACACAGGAAAGTTTTCTCAGTGATGCAGTAGCTTTGTATTCTCTGAGGTTTACCCTGCAGGACTGGGGTAATGTGATGAGCACACTTGACCCTACCTCTCCTTTGGCTCAGACTCACCAATGACAGGCCCTATTGTATTTGCATTCCCCCAGATGAGGGAAGGAATGATGGATCTGACTCCATGTTCTCAGAAGGCTAATTTATTATTTTATGATACTATATTATATTAAAGAATACTATACTAAACTGTACTAAAGAATACAGAAAGGACATTTACTGAATGCTAAAAAGATAATAATGAAAACTCGTGACTCTCTCCAGAGTCCTGACACAGCTTGGCCCTGACTGCATTGAGTGAAAACAACTCACACCAGAAATCCAATTAAACAATCACCTGTTGGTAAACAAACTCCAAACACATTCAAAAGGAGCAAAACACAGGAGAAGAAAATAAGATTATTATTATTTTCATTTTTCTCTGAGGCTTCTCAGCTTCCCAGGAGAAAAATCCTGGGTGAAGGGACTTTTCAGAAAATATGAATGCAACAAGGCCCGATGTCCTTGGGGTACACTTGCAAGCTGTTAAGCTCCTGCCTCACCTACAAGGGAGTGAAGGCATGTTGAAAATATATTTCAAAAGATGGTTTCAAAACCCAAAGGTTCAAGATAACCAAAGGTACAGAATGAGGTATCAGAGCTAAGACAGGATATTTGTCTTGTTATTGCTATTGACTTGCAGCCAACTACTTCAGTGCACAAGCACGGTCAGCCCATGCAAAGTGTTAAAACGAGACCAGGATCCTGGTACTAAAGTGATTTCAGCATTTATTATAGGAAAAAGAAAGCCCAAAGCAAGGGGGCCCCAGGCTGAGCAGGAGCGCTCTCACCGAGGATGCTGCAGCACCGACGCTGGGGCTGCTCAGCAGCAATGGCCCCGATGGAGTAGCACAGATTCAGTGGGTCAGAAGCCCCTTTTTATCCTGTTTTTTGTCCCATTGGATTGTTTTCTTTTGGATCCTTCATTTGCATGAAGGTTTAAGGCGCTGGATTGGCCCATTACAGTTCTGTCCAGGCTGGCTTGTTTCACCTGGGGGGTGCTGCATTTTGCTGAGGTGTGTTACAGTACACTGAATACCCTATTACTTCTAACTACCCTTTAAACCGCTTTTACAATATAATAACCCAACTAACACTACATGTTTAACAATTATCAACTATTTTACAACAGTTTCTAACCTATTTTTAACACAAAGCTTTGAGCTCCCTTTGCTGAAGCAGAGGCTGCATGGCAATGATACCTCCCTGAGGCCACTCCTTGGGCTTGAGAGATCCCATACCCATGACAGGTTCTCAGGAATGCACTGGGAGCATGCTGAACTCCTACTGTGAAGGATTGCTGACTTGTGTAGGTACTCAGGCATTTGTGTGGGTAATTCCATTAAAAGTGAACCTGATTAATTAAAAAATGTGGATATTGATCTAGTACCAATATCCAACTGTGACAGTCAAAAACGCTCTAACAGTTTAAACTTAGAAAGTGTATATTTATCGCAACACCAAGTAGCTTGCAGGATAACTCCCAACTACACACCACAATTTACAGGTGATTACAGAGTCCTTTTATCTATACAAGTATTGAATACCCAAAATAAAAATACTGATGCCGAATTTTGCCCCAAAAGGCTAGAATAACTGCCTAAGAGACTCAGCTTAAGTCAAATAGGCAGGAGGTATTTTATTGTGACGCGTCGGAGAAATCACAAAAGGGATTTCTCAGTATCCCGTAACAAAAGCAGGCCTTTTATACAGTTTTGGATGCAGGGTTACATCATATCATATACATAATCATGTCTTTGCATGCATATCCATAAGGGGCGTGGTGTAGGCGGAGCGTGGGCGGGGACATCTCTTTTGAGGATCATCTTGGTGGTCGTTCCGGTTGCCTTCTTCGTGGGCGGGGGTCTCCTGATGAGTCTTCCTCCTTAAACTTTTGAACTCCTATCCTAATATGGCCAATTCCCGGTGTACTTGGCTTGGTCCCCATGGCTTGGCAAGGTTCTTAGGGTCAGTTTGACATTGTTGGCTCCGAACATGCTTAGCCCATCAATTCCCCTATCCCTATCTCTCTTTCCTGTCATTGTGTTCCACGCTTTAGCCGATTTATTGCTCTATGTGTTTCCTAAATGCTATGCTTTCTTTAAATGCTTCACATTCCATGTTTTAACTCATTATTTCTTGAAGGCTATCTGTTCTGGGGCTTCAATACATATTAATGACTTTGGTACATCCCATTCCCTGCTTCTATGGTAATTAGTTTAAAAGCTATTAAGCATGTGTAGTTTGTTCCTTGAAATGGGTCGGTGGTCCTTTCATGGGGAGGAGTCCCAAAATGAGGAAGTAAATGAAGTCTTCCTCCTTCTGACCTTTCTACCTTTTCAATGCAGATATGACAATGAGCCCTTGTTAGAACTCCTATTCCCCATCTTCAATTGGTTTCAGAACAGAGGAGGCCTACAATTGTCTTATGTTCCTAAAAGCTATTTATCAATTTCTATATTCTGCATTATAAACCCAGCTAATCAAACATTGTGTTGACAAGCAATCAATTATTACTTAACTACTAAATCTTAACTCCATCAAGGCCTACCCATTTATTTTAATGAACCCATTTATTTTAATAAAGCTTATCTCTAACTAAAATCTTAGCTCCTCTAAAATCTCTAAATTCCTTAAAGTTTATGTCTCAAACCATTGATGGAATCTGAGACCAAGCCAGGATCCAGCTGTACCTAGGCTCTGGAAAGGAGTGAAGGGATCTACTCAGCACCTCATGACTCAACAAAACAGTCCTTCTTACTCTTCATGCCTCCAGTCCCTGTCTGAGCCATTCTAACTTAATTTTTCTTTGTATGTCTCCTCCATGCAGTAATTAATACAGTGAACTTTGTCAAATCCCATCAAACTTTGTCAAAAATCATTATTCTACCTCAATAAAACATTTTACTGCTTCTCTCTTTTGAGTGCAGTGCATCCTTCTTCCATGACAGAATCTGCAAATATTTAATTTAATTTTTGACAGGGGATCCGATTTGCTAGCCAGATTGTCTCTAAAGAGATGTACTGCACACTTATTATGAGCACAATAAAAGCAGTAGGGGAAGCTAGACGTTTTATTCACCCACTAAAGTTAAATTATTCTTCTTCACTGGTAGAAGTTCTGCAAGATTAATCAATAGAACTTTAATCACAGAGTTAGCAGAGCACAGTTTATTGGGGATTATAATTATTTCTTTTATTATTCTATGTTTCTTAATTGCTTTTTAACATATATAGCAGTAATGGCTCAAAATGGGGAGTTGCTTTTCAGTCATGATCTGTAGGGCCTGGGTCACCTTGAAACAAACAAATGACACCTTGTAATGTGGGGAACAGCTATCAGTTTTATTGATTGTGTCTGAATGCCATCGTATGAGCACACAGAACAGATTTAGTGCCCATCTCCTGACATTCTGAGTTCACTGCAAGTTCAGAGGTTGATTCCTCTAAGCTCAGCCTCCTTCTCTGCCAAGAAGGACTTTATTTCATCACACTGTTATATGCTAGAATGAAAAGTTGTACAATGGGCATCATTATTAATTGTTTTTCACAGTAGCAAGTATCAATAAAACAAAATAACTATTATAAATAAAACAAATTAAAAATTTGTTTCGTCGGGGTCCTGTTCTCCCTCATCATAATTTTCATCAGACCTGACTATAAAAATGTATGTATTCAGTTTGTTGCCTGCAGCTCTCCCCCCTTTGCAGGCCCTGTGGCTCAGCATTCATGTCACAACCCTGTATGACAAGAGTTAAGATGCAGCAGAAGCCTGAGAGCAGGTCAGTTCCATTAGCAGAATATTTTCCTCATTCAGATAAACACAAACAGAAGGGATTGAAGATATTGTTTTTGTGTATTGTAGAATGAAGCAAGAGATAACACATTGAAAAAGATTTAAACTAATACAAAACTGGACTGTGTCAGATATTTGATAAGTGTATGAAATTAGGCAGAAAATAAACCCCCCACATTCAAGCTTGTCCTCAGAGATCAGAGAGCCTGAGTGAGGCAGGTTTTAATTTCTGATTATAACCAATTTGGCACTATAGGTCATGATCAATAAGAACTTTCATCATCACAAATTAACAAAAAGTGTAGTTCATTCAAGCACCAGGTTATGGATTCTTGTTAGATTATTAGTGATAAATGCACTATGTCCACAAAATATGAGTGTGTATTGCTGTGTGGAGGTGTTCCCAGGTATACCCAATGCAGTTTGGTGGAGGTGCAGATCCTAACAAAGAGGTGTTGCTGCTCTGGGGAGGACAGAGCAGCCAGCCCACAGTCTTGTCTGCAAAGAGAGTTCATATTCTTGTCCTCCCAAAGTAGAGGATTTGAAATATAAAATTCATATTTTGGCAAAATGGAGATGTGACTATAGTCAAATATGATTGGTTCAGGAACATCATATCCTGCAAATGCAGGATTCAGTTCAGGAACAGCTGTTTTCTTGTGCTGATATTGGTGGGGATATTTTTAATATTCCAGTTAGAGACAATGAGGATCTTTGGTTACCTTTTTTGAGAAGGAGTTGTGTGACTTAGAGAGAAACAGAGACAGAACAGAACCGTGACACTTCAGCATCCTCCTCCTCCAGCTGAGGCAGCAGCAAAGGCCATCTGACCTTCCCCAGAGAGCCTTTACATCCTCATCTCCTCAAGGACAAGAGTTATCTCAATGAATGAGGGGGATGAGGCTGGCACAGAGACCCTGTTGTGGTTCTGTGCTCCTCAGAGACAAGGCTGGGCTGTGAGGCCTCTGCTTCCTCACAGACAATGCTCTCTTGTGGAGCCTTGCCCCAGCCAGGTGCACGACAAGCACGGCTTAGCTCATGGTTTTGGTCAACCATCCCCATCAATTCTTCATGAAAATTTTGGCTGCCACATTGCAGCAATTATCACTCCTGACACAGCAAGCCTGACAGATTTCCACAAGTATCATCCAAAAAGCAAATCAGAAGTGTGGATGTGAGCATTCAAAACTGTCATGAACATTTTACAGACGTGATGTGCTCCTATTCCATTTCTACCCACAACACAAATGAACCTGCATGGGTATATTTTATGTTTTTGAGATGCCCCTCTGGCACACAGCACAGTAGGATGGTTCCCTAACCCATCTAAATCTCTTAAAAATTAAATGTTGACATTTTGATATGTCGAATACCATGGGAATCAACAGAGTCCCTGATGAGAGATCAGCTTGCAGTGGGTTTCAGTGAAAAAGGTCATAGGGAAAATTATGTGATTAATCTTTGACAAGACCAATTGACAAATTATTACAAATAGTTTAGAATCATGATAGGTCATAACAAAGTAATACAGCTGCTCTAATATTAATGTTTTGTGTAATGTGTTAAAGATTACCTGCACTCAAAAAAAATAACCACATCAAACAAAAAACCAGTAAGTAAAAAGTCATTGTGTTATTTTGTTGTTCCTTTTTTAAATATAAAGGATTTCAGTGTCTTACCAAATTTGTTGGTTTGGGTTTTTCAACCTTAATGTTTTACCTTAAAATTGTGAGATAGTGATGGATAAAGTCACCTAGCCTCACTATCTGAAGCTAATTTTGCAGGATTTTTTGTTATTAATCAGTAACTATATCTAGGCAGCTGGGATTAAGCAGCAGCATTGTGAAATTTACAGAAACTTGTAGGCTTGGCTAATCTTTTGTTTTAAGGAAAAGGGAGCACAATCCCGAGATGAATGGGCTGTCTGGATGAGAGCCATCAGCAGTGAAGTCAGCAGGACTGAGCAGTAACTGGGGAAAAGTATTTCTAGCAGGGGAATTGTCACCACTGACCCACTGACCACCTCCTCAAAGTGGACCCCCAATGCAAAAAATGTCCACAAAGACTAATCAGCATCAGAAGTAGAGATATAAATTAGCAAATACAGGTTTCAGTGCTAAATAATGAAAAGCTATATAATTTCTTACCACTTCACGCTGAATTGTTTGGTTGTTTGTTAAAATGTATAAATAGTGCGAAGTTTTGATGACTGGGGAGTCAGCCCTTTGGGGGTTACCACACATCTCCCTACTTTGTGCAAGCTACAAATAGAAATATTTCTTTGGTGTATGAATTTGAGTTGCCCAGTGTGTAATGACCCTTCATTGGGGACAATAAAAGCACAATGAGGACACAAAAAATATGCTAAAACTAATATTTAGGGGCATAACTGTAAAAGCTCATTTGTAGGAGTAATGATGGTATTGTGAGGATGGAAAAAGGCTCTTTGAAAAGTGCATATTATATGGCTCTACACAGATATTTACTATATGTATTATGTTGTGTTGATTAGTAGTGCTATATTAACATTATAATAGTATGGTAACTGTACTTTTGTAGTTAAAATGTAGTTTTTGTAGTTGAAATAGAAACTATGTATGTGGGATTTTTTTTTAAGAGAGGAATTACTCACACCCGAAATAGCAGCCACATGACACCTAAATCTTTCAGAGAAAAAGAATTTATTGTTCCCTTATCAGAAGAAACTAAGTCTTCCTGCTTTGCTCAGCCCTGAAGACCCATCATGATTAAGAGGAAGAA
This sequence comes from Zonotrichia albicollis, assembly GCF_047830755.1. Taxonomy (NCBI): domain Eukaryota; kingdom Metazoa; phylum Chordata; class Aves; order Passeriformes; family Passerellidae; genus Zonotrichia; species Zonotrichia albicollis. The sequence continues at coordinate 21,711,386 of NC_133822.1, forward strand.
GTTGACACTGACCAGAATCCTTTGTTTGAACGGAATTTGTGCATCATGTGTGAGATGTATGAATATGCAACAGGCTATTGTTTTTAAGGGTTAATCCTCTGTTTACATGGGTCCTTTTTTGGGCTTATTTCGCCCAGAAAAGGTACCCAGACTGTCCGTAACTCTTTGTTCTTATTGTTTCGTATTTTCATATTGTCCTGATCCTAATTGTCCAAATTTTCATTACTCTAATTTTATTACTATTTTTATAACCATTTTATTACTATTAAACTCTTAAAATTTTAAAAACAAATGATTGGCATTTTTCACAGCTTCTCTGAAGTCAGTTGAACTGGAGATGGTCAGAAGCCTGGACTGACCTTAAGAGGGTTTGGTCACAGGAAATACTCGTGCAGCATTGTATGAACTGAGTAGGAAACACCCTGGTGAGAACTTATGGGGGTGACTTGGCTGGGAACAAACTGAAACAAACCTACTTTCAGTCCTCCACACATGCACCAGAGGTGTGTGGTCTCCAAGGAGGCCACCTAGATTCCACATACCAGGGCCTGGGTATTCAAGCTGTGTGACCACCAGGAGGGCACCATGACCCATCCAGGTCTCCTATCCAAAACTGTTGTGACAGGGAGGACAAGTGATGCTGTGTGTCAAGGATTCCTCAGCCCCTGGGTGGTTGTTAGCTTGCTGATTGTGGGCAGGGCTCAGTTTTGTATCTTCACAGTGGTAAATTGTGTTTCTGCCTTTGGGCATCATCAGGAGTCATTTCAGTTCTTTGTCTCCATGTCTGACCTTCGAATCTGGATGGTTCTTGATGAGCTGATAGCTGGGTGCTGTAAACACAGGCTCTTCTCCCTGATGGCTGCACTTGGCTCTCCCACACCCAGACATTCCCAACTATGTCCCATTCACACCAATTACACCCAGACATTCCCAACTATGTCCCATTCACACCAATTTTAGCCTTTCTATTACAGTTCTCACCATTAAGCTCCCGGACATGGACATGGTTGTTGTCAGCTGATTATGTTGCAAAGATAAGACCTAAGGCCAGGCCTAAATTCCTTTCCTTTGACCCAGAGCAGTGCTCATCACCAGGGTGGTTTTATTTATTTTGTAGTGACACAGCTGTATTGACAGAAACTAAGAAGCCTCAGCTATACTAACAAAGGAGTGATCCTGCCAGTGTACATATGCCACTTGATAATGAATCATTAAAACCAAACATCACAAAGACTCTCTAACTAATCAAAGTTAGAGAGTGGTATGTTTATTACACCTGCACAAGGATTTTTGCCTTCTATTTATTTCCCAAAATAATACATATGCACAACCCCAGCACATCCCATCCCCACTTTGTATTAAAATGAAGTTATTAGCCCTCACACATGCGCAATTCTTCTCTTGAATTGGGTCAATGGTCTTTAATTGGGTCAGTGGTCCCAGGGATGAAGTCAGGAACATCTTTGTCAGGTCTCTGACCCTCTGGCAGGATCCAAGGCCCCCTGCTTCATGATGGATTGACACAGAGTCCAGGTGCTGGGGGCACTGTTCTGCTGGTTTCAGTATGTTCCTAGAGTTGTTCCCTTGCTCCACTTCCTTCTACAAATGGGCTCATAATATAACAATTAGCTATAGCTGGAGCATCAAATAACCATTAACCTATTGTGTATCTAACTTTATTAGTGTATCTAACCTCAATATGAATTGCTTCTGTGAAAAACGCCAAGCACTTGTTTTTAAAATTTTAAAAGTTTAATAGTAACAAAATGGTTATAAAAATAGCAATATAATTAGAGTAATAATAATTTGGACAATTTGGATTAGGACAATATGAGATAACAGAAACAAAGAGTTACGGACAGTCTGAGAACCTTTTTCTGGGCAAAATAAGATCGAAAAAGGACACCTATTAACAGAGGATTAACCCTTAAAGCAATAGCATGCATATTTATACATCTCATACATGATGCATAAATTCCATTCAGACAAAGGATTCTCTGTGGTCAGAGTCAACTTCTTAATCCTGACAGTGTCTTCATAGCTGAGAGAAGCAGGAAGAAGTTCGTTTCTTCTGATAAGAGAGCAATAAATTCTCTTTCTCTGAAAGATTTAGGCGTCCTGTGGCTGCTATCTTGCTGTGAGTCCTTTCTTGAAAAACGTATCTCACATATATAGTTTCTACTTTAACATTATGTTATAACCTAAAGCTATATCTAACTCACTACTTAAAAAAATGAATACAGCATAACTTCCTAACATAACACATGTAATATTCATTTTAGTATTTGTGAAAAGCCAGTCATAAAATATGCATTTTCACAGTTCTAACCCTCAACTAAGATTCTAACTCTTTAAAATCATGATTCAAGGAAATCTATATGAACTATGCATAATTGTCTGTAGCTTTTCTTCATCTTTCTCTTATTTTTGCAATAGCTGTGCCCTGCTTTTATTATAGTTACCACGTAGTGTATATGTATCTGTTGTGGGAAGGATGTCGGCAGTTTTTTTCCTTCCAGTGATAACAGGACACTTACTACATGTAGCAATGCTGATCAGGATCCAGAGTTCTGCACACCCAGTCCTGGAGAAGACAGGAATCCAAGCAATGTTTCTTGCAGTCTCACAGCCACACTGTAGAGGCACTTCCACCTTTGCAGTGACAGTGGTTGATTTTTCTCTGGGAGTGGGGTTTTCTTTACCTTGGTGTCCTGTTTATCTATAGATTACCCAGGAGAATGCAGTAGCTAAGATTCTTCACGGCATTCTTGCTAATCAAGATAAGTTTGTTTACTTCAGATGCGGGACTAAGAGCTTTTAAAATGCTGCTGTAGGTGTCATGTTTTCCTAAGGGTGATTCCAATTCCAGATAGCTCTAATACCATTTGTTCTCTTGTACAGCTTACAGTTGTTTGTTATTTAGTTTACAAATAAAGCTGCAAATGGCTGGCAAATACAAATGTTCTTTCTCCTTCCCCGCCTTCTGAAAATACTTACCTGCTCTTTACTTTTTAAGTTCATCAAACAAAGCTGTTAAAGCCAGGGAAAATTAAATCAGAAAATTAAATCCTCTAAAACCCTGTTTGTCTGGCCTTCCTTCCAAACCTATTCCACCCTGATCATCCAGCCTTTCCCTTCAGAAATAATAAACAAGAATGAGCTTTGCTGATGAAAATTCAACAAATGTGTGTTGAAAAGTTTTGTTTTTTCCTAACAAAACTCCTGCGTTGCTGCCTGCTGATGCATTTCTGTGGTGCACTGAAGCAGCCCACATGGTTTGTGCTGAAAGCAGAGGAAAAGGTATGGGTGTCCTGAGAGCAGAGGTTTGATGGGAAGACTGATCAATGACAGCTCCAGAGGTGAGTCAGCCAACACAATTTTTTTCAGTCAGTAGCTTGAAAATAATTGAATGGGAAGAATTCATGACATGGTGTAGGCTCATTTTGTCCTACAGACAGGTGCTGACTGTGCAATGGGAAAAGCCAGGCAGAAGCCCAGGCAGAGGAGATGCCTGAAGTTTCTGAAGTGGTGTTTGGGTGGGCAATCACAGCTTTCAGAGAGTGCTTGTTTACCTGTCCTCCATCAGGGAAAGCCCTCAGAGTTTAGGCAGCAAAAAGAGACTCAGCCCTTTCAGAGAGAAGTCCCTTGACCTCTGCAGGGGCCTGAGGGACAGAGGTGCTGTGTCCATCTGCTCCATTCCTGCACAGTGAATGCATCTGTCCTTGGATGAGGGGTACCTTGAGATGCTGCTTTCTTGTGCAGACTGTGCTAATGCAGCCGTCGGTACAACCTTTTATATATTCCCACTCTTGATGCCTTGAGAAGGCTGACCTAGAACAGAGGCTAGGCACAGTCAAAGAATAAAGTGGGTATTTATTAGAAGGCCTCAATGGCTACACCTTGGGCAGCACAAGAGCCCAGCCAGGGCTACAGCCCAGATGAACCCAAAATGGTCACAAAATGCACAACTGGTCACAGGGTCTCTCACTTTTATAAGTTCTGGTCCATTTGCATATTGCAGTTAATTGTCCAATTACAGCTTTAGTTTATTAAGTCCCATCCTGCTTGTTTTTCTCTCTTCAGTCCACGTTGTTTGTGCTCTTGGGCCTGAAATTTGGATCATTTGTCCTTGGTCCCCAGCTAGAGAAGGAATTGTTTCCCTACTCTGTGAGGAGAGCTCACCATCCCCCAATATGAGGCTCAGAACTACACACCAAAGCAGCACGGAATCTGAAAAATACAAAAGCTGAAACCTGAGGCATCACTCTAAGATGCAATAAAAAGCTGCACTTTTTGTGGATTTCCAACAAGCCCTTTCTGTGCTGAGTCCTCTTACTACAGAGTAGAGAGAACCCAGATTTCCTCTTGGGGCCACAGTGGGTAAGAGGCTGAATGAGCCTGGCTTGTGCCTTCCTGAGGCTTCCTGAGGCTTATTGTCCCCTTCAGAAAGTGATCAAAGTGAGTGTGGGATGGAGGTCCACCAGCCTGCCATTTGTGTAATCCAAGTGGAAGGGAAGATCTTTGGGAATTATCAGAAAGACAAACATCTAATAGAAATAAATGGCACCTTTCCCCTCCTTAAAATTATATATAAATAACTGGACTTGATGGTACTACTTCTCTTAAGACATGAACCTGGATAAATGTATGAAACATATCCCATGTTTAGAAAGTTCAGCCTGAGAAAGAAAGTTCTATTAATCTGCTTTTTATTCAGTGCTTGTGTCACTGTGAGAACATGTAATGCATTTTTTCGGAAAGATTCTTCATTTGGCATAGTGTACATGACTGTACACTGCCAGTAATTTTGCTTATTAGTTAAATGAGGGAGTAAAAGACTGTGAGAATACTCTGTATACATTTTGGTTGGGCTTTAAAGCTCCCTTCCAAGCCACTCTGATTCTGTGATTTTAACATATGTGCCAAGCATTCTGGGAATGCATAACATTTGATTTAACAGGGTTAAAAAAGCGAAAGCTATCAGTACAGGGACAGAAGAGAAAACACAATTTAGCACAGAATAATTGGCTACTTAATCTATGTTTAAATTCTTGGGCTGCTTCTCATTTACACCTGATATGACCAAATACTGTTTACAAGAGAACAATGTCCAGCTACTGATCTGTATTATTTTGATAGAAGTGCCTCCCTAAATTCAGTGATAATATGTATCCAGGAAAACAATGGGATTTTGTCAGTTTGTTCCCATGAGATGCAAATGAATCACAGCTTCTCTCTGTGACCTTGCCTCCCCACCTTGCTTTTCATTCATCCAGGCAGAAAGGTTTCACACTGTGCTTGGAGATAGCATTGAAGTATGAATTAGCTTAGTTGTCCTTTAATGAGCTGGTTATATTCTGGCAAAAGAGCAGCTATTCACTCATGAGAAATCACAGCCAGATCACTGCTGTCCTTAGCACTACAGAAAACACGAGCTCAGTGACAGAGCCACCTCTGACACAGAGTGGTGCCACTAAATCCCCTGAATTCCTGGCTTTCTCCAACAGATAATCTTGGACTGAGAGCCATAAGTACATTCAGAGAGTGAAAAAATAAACATGGTTTGAGAAAATTCATTTAAATGGTACCTTACATGCTTGGGATCTTGAAAGTCAGGCTTGCAGGTTTAATGTCCAAATTCCCAGTGAGACACACAAACCATGATGGTCAAAATCAGTCTTACTTGACAGAATCAAACACAGGAACATCAATGTACAAGTGTACACGTTTTGCTGCTGGGCTCCTTGAAAATCATTGCTGATTTTATGAGTTAAGAGTTGCTGCTTAGAGTACATCCCAAATTGCTGGGTTATGCCAGAAGGTCAAGATACCCCAAAGAATCACTAAAGCATTCAAAAGCATGCCTAGGAACAATGACTTTGAAGGCCAGCCTAAAGATCTTGGCTTCAAGGTCCGACTCAAATCAGGAATATGAACTACATAATTAACTGCTTCGGCTCAAAACCAATGTCCTTAAAGAGGAAGTAATTCCAGCAGCAGGAGATTGTGACCACCGACTCAAGAAACCCCCTGACTCCAAAGATAAGCAATAATTATGTTGCCTGCAGGACCAGCTAGTAAACAATGAGCAGGTATTAGATAGAGAGAGAGAGGCAGATCCAAAGCATAGAGTTGTTAATAATGAATACTCCAATTTAATAATTAAGGAAATTTATTAAATTATCAAAGTATAAATTTGGAAAAAAGCACAAGTGAATCAACCCTGAGCCAGGTGATCAGGGTTGGGGAGACTCAGGATTTGGCCTCTATCACACCAAAGTCCCTGGGGGTGTCCAAAATGTCAATTTGAAGGGGTCTGTTTTGTACAGTCTTTTGGGCTCTGGAAGGGGGCTCTTTTTTAGCATATTTTAGCATATTATTGTAGTTTTTTCTTTCTTGCTGCCTGGAATTGGTGGATAATTCCTGGAATCCTGTCAGGTGAAAACTTTCTGGGAGAAACTTCTGATGATGCCTCTCAAATGCCTCCTGCTGGGGTCTTGTCAGATGAAAAATCCCTTGAAATATACATCCCTGGAGACTGTGTCCTCCTGGTGTTTGAATCTCCATTCTTTGTCACGTAGTCTATTACTGCTTGTTGCCCGACACTGGCTCAGTACACAAGATGCTGTGGTTTTAATTTCCTTTAGCATAAGTTATTGTATAACATATATCACACAGTCATGCATATATTCTTCAGGTGGTGTGCCAGCTTTATGGAATTGCTTCCTAGCACCCAACCTGAGCCTTCAGTCATGCAGCTAACACTCCTGCTCCTGTTGGATAGGGAGATGTTTGTCTGCAGCCACATAGCTGAGAGCCCCAGGTCCCTGATAAGGGCTTGGTGATCCAGCCCATGCACCCAGACCCCTGATGTGGCTCACCTCACTTCTAGCTCCTCATTTCAGAGCAACTGGAGTCAAGGTGCATTGTGTGGGATCGGACAGACCTGCTCTGCTGCCTTCTGCTATTTACATTGATTCTTATGGAGCCTTTTTATGTTTACTTGTGTGAGAAATAGCTACTCATTTTTCATAGTTTAGGAAGGTTTATTAAACCTTATCAAAAATGTCATAAATGAGAAGCTTGACTAGGCCAATATTCAAGCAGCAATCAATTTATTCATTAATATGGTAAAGTATGAGCAATACAGTGCTGGGTACAGTGGGGGAAGTTTTCCCTCCAAGTGCACACTGATAGTTGAGGCTTACAGGTATTTACAGGGTTATTCATAAGCTTTCTCAGCAGTTTCTATTCCAATTTTTACTCACCAGCAGTTTCTATTCCCAGTTTTTATGTCACAATTCTATACACTATTGTGATTTAGTTTTTCTCAGGATGTATCCCAGAAAGGAGTATCCCAGGTAGTGGTGGTCCGGTTTCCGATAGAAGAAAGACCAATCCCATCTGGTGGGGTCCAGCTCCCCAGATGTGGGTCCACCTTTTAATTGCAAGGACTATAAATCTCATAACAGTGATGTTCAGCTTCCCCTGGTCCAAACTATAAATCCTTGAGTTGATGTTCATCTTCCTTTCTCAAGCTGCTTTTCTCTGCTTTATTAAGGTGAGACATAAGCATATTTTCTTTATGTATATTCCAAAGCCATAGTTTCAAGGATACAAGCAATATTCTAAGATTATACTTCAAAAGGTTATTATTGCAGAACTCTTTAAGGCTTACCTACAAACAAAACACAACATCCTTAAAGCTTTAATTCCAATGCTCCTAAATCAACTAAGGTTAATTGCAAACAAAAGATGGGTTCAAAGGCCTTCTTCCATGCTTTACTTCCTCAGTTATGATTAGAATTCACAGCTGTCCCATGGTCGGTCTCCACACATATTGCAATCACAAATACACACATTGCCTGTTTGTACCTGACACGAAACAGAGCTTTGTATTTCACAGAAATACTGCAGAAGACTGAATAAATAAAAAAGGTTACGGCACTGGGAGCAAAAGATTTTCCCCACCATGTGCTCAGCTCCCTGACAATGGAGGGTTTTCTTCTTTTTAACCCTTTAATTCCTCCCAAAGTTCTGTCCATCAACCCCTTCTTCACTGTCCGGTGGTAGAGCAAAGGTTTGAAGCAAATCCTGACTGGAGGTCAGGTGTCACCACACTGACAAGCCAGCCCTCCCAGATGTCCCTTGAGAACCACGTGAGGGGGTACAACATAACCATAAATCTATAAAACTTTTCTTAACCTATATACATTATATTTGTCTATTAATTGTGAGAGTCAATCATCGTATTACTCATCTCTCACACTTGCTTTAGCAGAAAGGGGCTCTACATTTGGAAGCAGCATTTGGGGCAGCAGCAGCAGAGAATGCAGCTCCTGGTGTGATAAACGAATTCACTGAATTTAAGGATCGTATAATTATCTTTATGATGATGCAAGCGAGAGTAAGCAAGGTTCAGCGCTGGGCGGCCAGGAGTCCCCGCTCCTCTGGGCGCGCAACTTTCCCCCCTTAAAGTTCGCTTTTTATTGTCTTCTCCTCCCGGATCCCTGGATGACGTGCTCTGTCTCCTCCTGCGCTTGCTCCGTGGATTGCTAGGGGGTCTTTTCATGCCTTCTGGTGGTCGTGGGATGAAGGCCCCAAGTCTTCCTCTTTGGCCGCTGGGTGAACCTTCCCTTATACGGCATATCTACAAGGTGAAATTTGCAAGCCAAGCAATTCTTGCGAGGTAAAGGATTGCTACCATATGTGGCAGCATCTGGTCACATATTGTATCCTATACCTATAAAGTGGAATTTGCAAGCCAAGCAATTCTTGCGAAGTTAAGGATTGTTACCATATGTGGCAGTATCTAGTTACGTATTGTATCCTGCCGAACAAGCGGTTTTAGCTGTTTAGCTATTGCTTTTATAATTTAAATTATTTAGCTATTGATTTAATGAACAAAGTTTTGCTACTTATTACTCTGGGCTGAGTCAGGAGTAGGAGATGATTGCTTGTCCTGGGAACAAAAGGGAGAATCATTCCCTTCAAAGGCCACTCAGGACAGAGACATCGAGCAGCTAACAGCTCTTTCAGCAAGATAAAAGCTCTTTCTAGCTCCAGACACTTTTGGTGCCTGATAGAGGAACTGCAGTGTCTAGAAAATCACAACAATTATGATGTTCAAGGGAGAGTGAGCTCAAAATTTAGGCTGCTGCTGAAAAAGTAGTAGATTTGTGAGAATGAGAGTATTTTCTTGGAAGTGGTGGATTTGCTTTTGATTCAGGAGCAGGAGTGTAAAGATCCACTAGAATGATGTTAGGATCCCACTTCTGGAATAATGTTAGGGTCCGGTAACTAAAAGATGTCTCTGCCTGAATTAAGGTGCAGGCAAGACCAAATGCCAAAGTCAATGGTACAAATTTAACCTAACAAGAAATGTGAGGCAGAGAGACAGATAGAAATAGGAAGAGAAGCAGATGAGAGAAAAATTACTGTCACCACCACATGGGTTCTTCCATGCAAACTTCTTGCACAGCAAGAGATGTAAAATACCTTTCCTCACCCTCCACACAAACCTCCACTTGCTCATCTACTCAGTTTTGTGCCTAAATCTGTTCAAGTTATGTGGTTCAGACAGATACTTTGTGGCTAAATTTACCTGTGACAAACACCACATTATTAGTCAAATGATGTAAAAGAACTCATCATAAACGTTCTGTATGACACAACGTATGTGCACATGGTTCTAAAACCCATTGAAGTGCAGGTCATTTACAGAGGCACAAAGCTGGTTCTAGTGGTCATGGCAGATAGGAGTTAATCCAACAGTCCTGAAAATCTTCCCAACAAGCACTGAATACCTACACTCAGGGGAAAAAAAGCTCAAAACAAACCAGCACTAAATAGCTATGCTAAAGGAAAAGAAAAAAAAAAAAAAAAACCACAAGAAACTCCAATGCCATGAGGCTTAATTAATCAGAAAAGCCACAGCTTTAATGAGCCAAAGGAGAATAAAGATTCAGTACCACAAAACCCAGGGTCTTCACCATGACTTTTGCATCACTCATGCAGGGCTCCTGCAAACTACAGCAAGGACAAATAACTATTTGCTTGTCTTTGTTGATGCCATTAACCAGCTAGATTGAAATTCTCCCAGAAAAGGACAGCATGGAGGTTTTTGCTCTTCCATACCTGACAAAATGCATGGTTTCCAGAGGATCCTTTCATAAAATCCACTCATGCTTCAGGGAATTCCTTAAACTGATTAAAGTGATCCAAGTGTGTGTGGGCAAAAAATAGGTTATAAAACACACTTCATGGTAGTAGAAAATCCTCAAGTTAATGGAAATGCAGAAAAATCAAATCAAACCATGGGAAAAACCTGAAAGGAAAGAGCAACTACATTTAAATTACCACAGATCCCAGAGGCTGATCCTCTACAAAAGCTGCAGCCAAGCTCAGCCTGTCTGAATCAAAAATGGCAAAGGTTCCCCCTCCAGAGCTGGGGTACTCCAGCAAAACCTCAGACCAATTTACAAATAAACGGGACTGCAAACTGGCCCTTGAAAGGCAACATTCTGTTAAGCGTTTAGGTAGAAAGGAAGTGTGTTAAAGAGGGTTTGTAGTCATCGAAGGGACAGATCTCTGAATTACCTCTAAAGGTAAGGCATTACCAGTCTAGCTTTGGGGTGAAATATTTCCATCAGATTATATCGTCAGTGGGACTCCTGTGAGAATTATGGAAACTCAAGAGAGGAGCTGAACAAATGGTGGCTGGTGCTGTAATAAACCCTATCTCTGCAAGATAACCATCAGAACCCAAGAATCAAGGCCCCCCTGCCAGAAGTGAGAGCAAGATGACACCATAAATCTGCCAAACAAGGAGATAACACTGGAACAAACTATTGATAAGGCCAAAGAAGAATTTTGGTTGAGCTTTTGAGCTAACCTTTAGTTATTTGCATAGTAAAGTGCGCATCCAAAAGCTGCAGTATCCCCGTACTTAAATAAGCCCCTTCCCCACAAAGCATGCATGACAAAATAAATGGTGCTATGCCTTTACAGGAAGGTGGGAAGATGTGCTGACAATGAATGTGGGTTTAGACTGTTGTGTGTAGGGAAAATGCTCCACTTTCACAGTCCTGAGGCAAGAGGGTTAGAAATTGAAGGGTGATTGATTAAGAATAGCTGTTTAGAGGATGCATATTGCTTGACATTTGCTGTCCTTGCAAAGACAGGAGGAGAGAATGCAAAGATATTCTGATAAGGGAGGAACTGCTTGCAAATGCAGGATGGAAGGAATGCCAGACTTGCAAGGCTGTTGACACAGGAGAGGCTCCTTGGACCCCAAACCAGCCTAAACTAACTCTGTGGTTTGAACTGCGACCAGGAGACCAGAGAGCATGAGCAAGAAGAGAAGGTGAACACATCTCTGAAGAAGATGAGGAAAACTCGTTCGCCTTTGGGGCTAGGCAGGACTGAGAAATGAATATGCATGAGTATATTGTGAAATTTGATGCATATGTAATATTTCAGGGAATAAATAGAGGGTTACTTTTTCATTTTTCAGAAGGCACTCATGTCCTTGTGGAGATATCCCACACACACCCAGCGCTGAATAAACACACACCTACTTTACTTTACAACTTTTACCAGCTGTGGAGTTTTTCCATGTATCAGTGTGAATGCATAAAAGCAGGCAGCTGGTCTGCTGAGTGGGTGCTAGCTTGGATTTACCATGTTGCACCAGTCTCTGAGCAGACATGAAATAAATATCTGGACTCTGTAGGAATTGGCTTCTTGCACGCTGGGTAGACCCCAGTATTTAGGGTTGCACTGGGACTGCTGTAGCTGGCAGTCACTGGCCTGGTTTTGCTCTTGTTTTGTCACAAGGTGCTCTGTGAGGTCTCAGCTCCCTGCAGTGTTGTGCATGACACACATATCCTCCAGAGAGGTGAGACAAGAAAGCTGTAAGACTGCTTTTAGGGCATTTGATAAGTTCTGCTCTTAAGACACTACACAATCCTGGGTTGCTAGGTCCACAAATACTGAATATGCCTTAGCAACTTACAAAAAAGTGAATTAACCTATACTGATAGCATCCTTACTAAAAAGAAGAAGAACTGGAAAGCATAACAGACAATGCACCTCAGAAGCAAAAAGCTTTCTTATGGTGAGGCCAGCTAGAAGTTGTTTGGCAACAGAAGAGACAAATACAACTAGCAATTTAACTTATATGCATGATGTTAGTGATTGATGGTGTTCAAATAGAAAGCAGCTTGGAATCCTAACCTGCAAATGAACCCCAAACTTTCATTTGGAACTTATGCAGACATTTGCATCATGAAAACACAGGTTGTTCTGGAAGTGAGAGTGGAAATGTGCTTGGGTAAGTGGAAATATGAGAAGAAACAGTAGAAAAGTAATAAAATAATGGCATATATTGTTATCTAAGGTCAGAAGTTCACCTGGATCACAGTGCAACCTGTCAATGGTTTCATTCCATGACGAGAGAACAAGAAAATGAAACCATGAGATAAGATGACAGAAGGGTAAAGAAACTGGGCTGAGGCCAGAATGGAACTAAGAAAGGAAAACAAAACCAAAACAATGACCCAGCAGTGTTGTCTGAGACTCACGTGCAGTAAAACTAAATACCAAGATCACAGTCACTGTTGACTCTCCAAAACTAACCAAATGCTGTTTGTTTTTAGCAATGAAGAGGAATTTAGGAAACGTAGACAGGATGCAGTACTGGCATCTCCTGTCCAACATGCTGTGCACAAACTGTGCAGATTACCTGGACACACACATACTGATACTTCTGTTGGTTAAAATATGAGTTAACAGAGCCAGCTGATTAAAGAAGTAGAAATCACTTTTCTTATCTGACGAGTCTTGAAGTGAGTTTCATTTCATTAACTGCCATATAAGTTGGCAGGGAGTCCAAAGTGAGAAGGCAACAAGAGATCTTTCCACCACTTCATTGTGGAAGGAGGTGGTTAGACTCATTCTTTGGAAAATAAAGAAAAGGTAGGAACCACACACAGTGACTGATAATTTAGAGCACAAAAAAGCTGATTTCTATATAGTCACTGGGTCTCTTGATGCAGAAATTGTGGTAGGAACACTAAGGTGTGCAAATACAAAATGTGTCTGAAAGCACCAGCAGAAACAAGTAAAACAGAAGGATTAAAAGAATTGTGACTGCTGACAGCACAGAGACGAGATTGTTACCAAGACTCCAGAACATCAGTGAGCATACCGGGAAAATGAAGGACGGAACTGAAGATGTGGAAAACAGCAGGAAAATAAAGAACAGTATTTGATCCATAAAATCTCCAGAGGGAGACACATGGAGGACTGTATCAGCAAAAGTAGGTCAGGTAGGTTGGACAGAATGAAAGAAAAAAAGATTTACGGTCACTGCCAACTCAAGAAGTAGCTTGAAGAGTGAAAAGCACATTCAAAAACCACTTGGTTTTCCCCAGTCAAAAGAGACATGATGACCACTCTTCAGCTGATATTCCCTTATCATATCCAAGTCATCTTGGCCAGACTGTCTTAGTGATCTGGCCAAGACAAATGAAATATGACAGATATTCTTAGTGATTGTGTGTTTGATGCTATAAGACCATGAATGGGTGTTAAATCAGTATTGTTGAAAACAAAAAGCACTCATTCTCATTTTGCTACATTAGCAGCAACACAGACTGAGGGAAGCTTATTGAATGAGGAAAATAAAAGCTCTGGGTGGATGAATTACAGGTGTTGGCTGACAATAAATAGGTAGAAATAAAACAGAGAAAATAGAAGTTTTGTGGTGGAACAGCCACCTGAATATAACTGAAGAACAGGGGCTTGGTCATTGGACTGATGCTGGCATGGCACCCTGCACAGACCCTGACCATGGTGAGGGGTTCAGCTCTGTGGTCACCTGTGCACTCCTGCAGTGAGTGCTTTGCTCACAATGTCTTGGGATGAGCTTTGGAAACTCCCTTTGGAAACTCCCTTGGCAATAAACGCTAATATCCTCATTACATTAATAACCATACAGTTCCTAGGAAGAATAAATGCAGCTGGTGATCAAAGACACATGGTGTTTCCCATGGACAGGAAAATATGCTGCACATGTGCTCATGATTGAACACACTGATTAATTAATTACACAATCTTTAAATTACACATGTTAGGCTCATGAGCACCATGTGACCCTTGCTCAATCCAATTTATGAGTGGGAATGGGGTCCTGTGGGGGTGCATCCTCACCCCCTCTTCTCTGGCCTGCTTGCATCTGCTCTGTGATGTCAATAATTGTGGCCTTTGGGTAAGAGCTGAGCAGTGAAGCTCCCCTGGGCTGTACTGGGAACTCTTGCAAGGCCAGGGGCAGCACTGACCCTCCCAGGAACTGCTGCTGCCTGGCCAAGGTGGAAGAGGAGAGTAGGAATGATCTGTCATCCCCTGGCAGCCCAGAAATATCCCTTATCTGGATTGCAGCCTGAGTGGAACAGTACTACCCTCACTGGAATTTTGAACATTTCAGTAATTGCCAGTCTTGGATTGCAGCCAGAAAATTTGCTGGTGACTGAAGCCAACCATCTCAGGACCCTATAAACAGGATTCCTAAGCAAGACCCTTTCATCTCTTCTGAGGTGCAGTGGGCTGCACCAGCATCTCCCTCTGAGTGGGACCTCAGTGTGTGAACTCCCAGTTTGTGAAACTTGGAGGACCTTTGGCTGCTAATGGGACCTGGGCTAATATCCCAGCTACTTAGACTTGCCACTGAGAACCACCAAAAGGCATTATATGTGGGTGTTTCCCTCTTTCTTGAGGGAAATTTTTAATGGGCGTGCCATTGTAAATATACATATCTTTGTGTGTGTGGATTGACTTGAACATTCTACAGCAAATATAGTAGACAGGTAATAATCCATAACTGTCATTGTTGTAATTATTGTAATTGATTATTGGCTAATTTGACATTTAAGGGGTCCTAAATCCTTTAGACTTAAACCACTGACCAAGTACAAGCCTAAGTTTGTATCCAGCTGCACCCAGACTCCTCTCTGGAGGGTCACCCTTACCCTTTTCTGCCTTACCCCTTTTACATCCCTGTCCTCCACACAAACCACTATAATTTGGTTCTATTTTGCTTTTTGTTTATATGTATTATGCATGTAATAAGGAGTAGGTTGAACCTTGCCATCAAACTTTGTTGTGCTTTTGCAAATTCATATTGAAATCTGTTTTCACCAAAGCCTTTGATGTTGATTCCTTATGCAAGCGAAAGCACTCATTTTGTGCTGGGTCCAAGGCAGAAAGAGGCTCTAGGACAATTGAAATTGGCAACTTTTCTGCAAACTGCAAGACTAAACATGCCAGATTCAACACATCCTTCTTAGCCACCATACCTACTGCATTGCCAAAGGCAATATTCTTGCCACAAAAAAAATCACCATCAGAAAACCAGTCAGCTGCAAATCAGGTGATACAGCCCATGTTTGGAAATACTTAGACAAAACAAATATTCCGGGTATATGTGGTTAGAGATCCTGAAAACTGCTTTAAGGCATAGCTTATCTGATTGACTGGGAGGAAAAACTTTATTTGATTTGGCATTGCCTGAACAAGAAAATACTTCTGAAAATAAATCTCTTGTCCCAGACAGTTGCATCCATATTACAACAGGTTTCAAGTGGAAGAAATGGGAGACAACACAAACCCCAGAGGTGCATTTGCCCCTACTAAGGTAAAACTGAAATAGACAGCATGATTATAGAATGGTAGTGGTTGATTCTGCACATCTGATTCTGAGACAATGGTGCCTGTGCTATCAGTATTCATTATTATATTGGAGTTACAACTGTTACCCTGCCTGTGGCATGTGGGCTTTGTTGTTGTTGTTCCAATCTTAGGCATACATCTAAAGATGGTTCCTGTTCTGATACCAGTCATCCACATCCTCAACAGACCCTCCACGTGCCCATGTTGCAATGTTTGAATTACAGGGTTGTGGTTTCCTTTGACATTGGGCTGCAGCATGCACCACTTCTGTGGGCTAAAAAAAATACGTTCTACTAGTAAAATTTATTGCTTGCATAACTAATGCCTTAAGAGCAAAACATTGCTTTCAGTTTGGTGGCAATGGTAGCAACATGAATAGTTTAAATAATATAATTTTTGTTAGAAATGAGAGGCTTGACTCAGCCAAAATATCAAAGAGTTAATTCAATTTATTAATGAATATGGCAATGTATGAGCAAAAACAGCACTGGGTACAGTGGTGGGGGATTTCCCCTCCAGCTGCACATTTCTGGGCTTGCTGGTATTTAGTGGTCATATTCATGCATATACATGAGCTCTCTCAGCAGTTTCTATTTCCAATTTTTTACGTCACAATTCTACACTTCAGGACCGTAAATCTGTGATGGTGATGTTTGGGTCCTTTCCAATTTCTATACTCTATTGTGATCTATTCCAGGTTTCAAGATCCCAGGATCTGTATCCCAGATGGTGGGGTCCAGCTTCCAGATGTGGGGTCCAGCTTCTATTTTCTAGGACCACTAATCTATGATAGAGATGTCCAGCTTCCCTTTTTGAAATCATTAATCAGCAACGTTGATGCCCATCTTCCTTTTTCAGCAGGTTTTCACTGTTTCCTTAGGAGCTTGGGATAGGTTCACTTCCCTCTTTTGTTTAAATCCGTTATACATTCTAAAGCTACAGTTTAAAAATCCTTAATAGAAAGGATTATTTGCTGCCTGGCCAAGGTGGAAGAGGAGCTATAATATACATTATTATACATTCTAAAGCTATAATTCAAAGGTTCTTATTACAAAACTGCTTAAGACTTAATTACAAGCAAAAAGTTATTATCAAAAAGCAATATTCTAAAGTTATAATGCAAATATTCTTACTACAAAACAGCTTAAGTTTTATAATAGTAAATTGCAAACAAAAGACTGGTTCAAAGACTTTCTTCCATGCTTTGCTTTTCTCAGTTGTTTATTAGAACTCATCTTTATATTTTTATGTCCCATGGCAGTGTTCCACATATTTCACAATTACACAGGTTACCTTTATTTACCTGACATTAAACACAATTTTGTATTTCACATTTTTACTGAAAAAGCCACATTAATTTGCAGTTAAAACAGCTGTATGGAAACTTCCTGGTAGCTGTCTCTGTTCTCTGGTGTTAGAATCACTCTGGCCCCAAAGGTTGACCATGAAATAGGAGATTTGTTGGTGCCTCTTGTTCTTTGTTGGGAGAAATTTGATCCTGGTGGTGGAAACTTCCTCTCTCTAGGTTCTGTGCTTCGATTTATTTTTATATATTTTGTAACACACATCTTCCTCTTTCTCCATTGCTTCACAATTTCTTATTATAACAAAATTCACTGTCTGCTATATTTTATATTATGTTAGACACTTCCTCTTTGTTCTCTCTATTTTTTTTTCCTCCCCTTAAAACTGGTTTTATCCAGCTCCCAAGGCCACAATCCTTTAGTGGCCAATAACTGAGTGCCAGTAATGTGTTTATGACCCTGGGATCTCTGGTATCATCATGTGCCTGGGCTTTCAAGGACTCTGCTATCATCCTGCACTCCTACCCTTCTAGGCAATTCTAGGTCACAGACACAGAGTCATGACCTATTTGCACTAACCATAGTTTCACCAAAAAAAAAAACAAAAATTCGAATACAGTTTAGTGTACAATTGCACAAAGTTAACTAATGTCAAAACCAGTTAGATAGTGCTATATGTAATCTGATTGTTAGGCAACTGCTGTTACAGCTAAACAAACAAAGGCAGAGCCCCTTGCGGGCCAAAGCAAGCTCAGACAAAGCAACTCTTGGCAAATCTCAGCCCTGAAGCAGTACAGAACTAAACTGCAGCCTCCTGCCTCTGTACCAGCAAGCACAACACCAATTTACCTGGGCTTCAAGGCTACACCATCAAAATACAGTGTCCTGACAGCATTTCCATCTGTGACTCCATGGGTTTTGCATCTATTGATATACAATGCCCTGGCAGCATGGCTCATGTTTTCTCTGATGTAACTTGATGTCCTTTAATATATTGTATCTTCATAGTGTTATCTGGGTGTAGAGCATTAATAGTCTTAGCACACCCAACCTTCAGAATTCACTTTATTTATTAGTGGTAATACAATAAATACATACAACATCTTTTTTTAAACTGCTTCTCCTTAATATCTGCCTCATTATGGCATATTAGTGGTATGAGTTGAGATTTGATTCTGTTCAGGTCATGATTCCATGCCCTTAGAAAGGAAGGACCAAAACAAGAATGCACAACCACTGTGGAAGAATATCATTTGGGTAGAAGGCTTTGGGGCATGAATTTATAATTTCAGCACAAGCAAAATGTGGCTGGCTGTTGGAAGTTCAGTGTGAAGTGCATTGGATGTGCAGCTGTGAACTCCTGGGCAGATGATCCCAGAAAGCAGGGCTGACAGTGATTTTAGAGGTCATGAGGTGATAAAAGGATGAGTGGTTTGAGATTCAGGTTACTGAATGCAGGGATTATGGTTCTGGATAATTGCTTGAGCCAAATTGCAGTGGAGAGATGGGAAATGGGAAGATTATTTCAATAAGAATC
Organism: Zonotrichia albicollis; assembly: GCF_047830755.1. Classification (NCBI taxonomy): domain Eukaryota; kingdom Metazoa; phylum Chordata; class Aves; order Passeriformes; family Passerellidae; genus Zonotrichia; species Zonotrichia albicollis. The sequence goes on from NC_133822.1 coordinate 21,729,956, forward strand.
CCTGTAAAGAGACTGATAAATGGATGAATCGGTCTAGGAACCATTTGAGGATCAGATGTGAAAGCTCATCAGAGAAACAGGATTAGGAAACTGTTGAAAGAATGGTGAATATGTCTGTTAGAGACACTGCCAGCCTGGGGCGTGCGATGCGGTCAGCAAAACCAAACGTCGGTGCCCAACAGAAACAGGAAGATTAAGAAAACAGGAAACTGGAAATACACCCCACAAGTAGGGTGTATTTGTGACTCTACAAGTTACTGACTCAGCTGGAGGCCCTGGCTTCAAGGGTTTAGTGACCATGACCGGCCTCCAAGGTCTGAGGATGAAGCAACAGTAGCAAGCGTTGACCTTCAGCTGTCCTGACTGCATAAGTGGTGCACAAAAACTGTTACAGAGTCGGTGCAAAGACAGTGGACAGGAGTGGGAAGAGCTGAAATTACTGGTTATCCCTGATCTTGACAGTTTAAAGAAAATCAGGTTAATGGGCATTGGGGATTTAGTTCTTTGAAACCCTTTTCTGCAGTGCAGATGCTGTTCATTATGCACTCAAGTTCACTAGAAACTCCTTCAGAGCGAGGTATTTTAACCTGGATAACTGAGTTGTATCAGGAATGGTCAGAGATGCAAAATAAAACAGGAAAATGCAAGAACAGAAATGATGGAAGTGGAGATGCCCTTTTTAATATGCATATATGCAGCTTCATGTTTGAAGCTTTTGACAGAACACAATTTTAAGGATAAAGGTGAAGGTCCTGCTGTGGCTATAAATAGGATGGGTTGTCTGTCATATAAAATCAATGAAATGCCATAACGAAAAATGAGTACTTGCACCACAGTTAAAATGGGTAGACTACAAAAAATATTCTGCTGGTTTATATCCCTTTGATAGCTGTGAAAAACAGGGCTCACTCTCCTGGTGAAAGTTAAAACTTTAATAAAGGACAATAGGAGACAAAGATGATAAAGCAAAGTTTAACAGCTGGGTGCTTGGCATTCAGCCAAGAGCACACCTGCTGTTTCAGAGACACTCTTTACATACCTTTTCCATTGCGTCAGCCTATTGGATATTCACAAACAATTATGCATATTTAGACATTTCCCCAAACTAGTTTACATGTTCCAAGAATTGTTTAGCATGGCTCCTCATCGATCCACCTTTTTGGAGCATGAGCATTCCTTGGCTGTGGTTTTAGTGCATTCTTGTTATCAACTCCAGCCTGGGCTTTGGTCCATACTTTCTACACATGGTGGGGGCTGATAGTGGCTTATCAGTAGCAGGGGTCTTCATCGGGGTTCATTGGATGTTATCTCAACCAAGCAGGCAGTTCAACTACCACAAGCATAACTCCATCAGCTATTTCACTGCTATGTCTAAGTTTAGTTAATGGCAGAAATAAAAACTATATCTTTATAGCAAAGTTACTTTAACATTATACATACAGCATCCATTTCAATATCTGTGAAAAGCCAGTGTTATAATGAGTATTTATGACAATAACCATGTTATTCACTGCAAGGGGAGGACTAGGAAATATTGGCAAGGAGTCAAGGACGGGGCTTGGTGTGCACGACCCAGTCTCAGCTCAGAAATATGAACATCCAGCGCCTGCTGACAGCCATCAGCTCACAGTGATCCCAGCTCCTAATTACTGCAACATTGAATTGGTCGAGTGCAACTGTGTGGGTGTGATAATCTGCTGTCAAAAAGGAAGGAGTGTGTAACACTGAGCTGTGTGCCTTCAGTGTGTAACACTGAACCTCGGATGCCTTGCCCAGCTGTGTGCTCTTGCCACAGCCAGTGGGGCTGAACTGGGTCGGGCACAGCCTCAGGGTGTGTCAGCAGGGCCAGGGGATGGACCCAAGCAGGGCTGTGATGTGGATCCAGGTAATAAAAAATAGATACTGTTCAACTGCATCTCCATAACAAGCACAACACTGTTTCTTTCAGTGAAAATACAATTTCCACCTATTATTAGCAAATATCACGGAAATAACAAGTGGGGGAGTATGTCTGGGAGCTTCATTATTCTGAGAATTCATGTGTGCCTTCATTATTCTCTGAATTATGGAAGGTCAGTGCAATGGATCAGTAATGTTTTTTGTGTTCCAAGATGCAGGGAACAATACTGTTACTGATGGTGGGTTTTCATTGGAATAAAATTAACTTTGTGTGGACTACAAATCATAGCGACCTGACCAGTTTATTCAGACTCAATCTTGTCCAAAAATCAACATAATGTAGAGCAATTATAAATGGAATCTAAGCTGGTAGATTAGCTGAAACACACAAATAAGACATGGCATGGACTGCATGTGAACCCAAGACAGAATGGATATTGAAACCAGAACATGTTTAGGCCATAGTACCTCCATTTTAAAATGCCACCATTGATAACCATTCCCAGTCCTAGCGACAAAAGATCCCATTCTTCCCTTGTTTGTACCTCATATTACATCTAATTATTCATTTGGTCTTTTCACTGTTCCTGCACACACCTGCCTGTATCTGTCCAGACTCCTGCCAAAAAACCCAATACTCACCATAGTAATTCTTTCCAATTTACCTTAATTCTGCTACTGCTGATGTTCCTTCTGAACCTGGTGTTTCCAACACCGCTACCTTGGCAATTTGGCCCAATGTAGTGTAATGCATATAATTGCTGGATTGCACCAGCCTTCAAGTAGAGCATCCCGACACCACCTTCCAATAATTAATTGATGGTGGTATGTGTCATGGACTCCTTTACTTTTTCAGAGTGCTCTCTTGTGCACGGTTCAGCCATGTCACACACCAGGGCTCAGTATACCTGATTCCTGCAGGCTCCAAGGTGTAGGTTTCGTAAATCAAGCTCACAGAGGGACAAAAAATTATCTTTTTTACAAAGTAAAATTCACAGGAACCCATCGAATGCACAGTCTCTCCCTACCTAATGCATATTTATTAGGGGATGTGATCTTTCACAATGCTTAAGGGATTTGGGTGAATCTTATCAGTTAAAAAAAACCCAGAAATTCTTCTTTAAGCAACTTGCATTGTAAAAGTTATCTGACAACATCAGTTATGTTTACAAAAGTGAGAGAAAATTCAGCCTGGGGGGCAGATACCTTGACTCACGAGTGCTGGTCACACCTCACTGTATTCCAGTTCCTGTCAGCACAGGATACTGTGCAGGTATACATTACCGAGGAGAAGAAGGGGCAGGGGTGCCACACCAACAGCACTAGGCTGGGAGCAATGCTCTGACAGCTTGGAATCTGGAGAATGCAAAGGTCAAGGATCCCCCAAAGATTAGGCACTGGCTGGCAAGGAAACTGTTAAGCCTTGAGCAAAAAGTAAACAAATACACAATGAGCATCCCAGGTGCTTCTGCTGCAGCAGATTCCTGATATCTCTGCTGTGATGGGAAGTTGTGAGGGTGTGCAAGGGAATAGAAATGTAGCATGATACTGAGGTTTTTTTAATTCAGAAAGAAGCTTTAATTCCTCATTTGCACGGGCCCTTGAAATCCGTTTGGCATGTTGAGAAGAATTTTCAACTCTGCAGCAACTGGTTTTCAGATGACAGAATCATAGTATATCTCAAGTTGGAAGGGACTCATAAGGATCATCAAGTCCAACTGTCTGCTCCTCACAGGACTTTCTGAAACCAAACCATATGACAAAGTTGCTCAGGTGCTCCTGGAATTCAGACAGACTTGTAGCCACAAGCCATTCCTTGGGAAGCTTGTCCATTGACTGGCCATCCTCTCAGTGAAGAACCTTTTCCTAATGTCCCGCGTGGACTTCCCCTCACACAGCTTTGTTCCATTTCCCATTCCTGGTCACCAGAGAGAGGGGATCAGCACCTCCTCCTCCACTGCTCCCTTTGGTGGTGAATTCCATCCCTCCTCAGGCTGCTCTCAGCAATTCCCTTCAGGACTAAGCCTCGAGGCATGACTTAGGGATGAAGCTTCCCTCAGTCTTATCAGAAACTCATGCATGACTATAGTGGGAAGGACAGTCCTTAGCAGAAGCTCCCACTGCCTAACAAAGGACAAGAGATAATCAGCCTTGGAGCATTACCTGCCTGAATCATCCTGGAGACTGACAGGTGACTGAAGCCAAGCATTTTGCAACTCTCTGAGCAGCAGTCTAAAGTGAGACCCTCAGGGCTCTCCTAGAGTCAGCAGGCTTTGTGTCCCAGCCTGTGACTCTGAGTGGGACACCTCTCAGAGCTGCCAGCTCTCACACTGGTGCTTGGAGGACCATCTCTGAAAGCTGACAAGAGGGCCTGTGTTCACACACCACTCTTTAAGGCTCAGCCTGCTGAGAGATGCAAAGGCATTTTTTAACAGGAACCTTTGTACACGTTGCCTTCTGCCTGTGTGTCTGAGTGGCTTTAGATCCCTTAGAGCAAGTACTATATGAATATTGCCAGCTTAGATTTATAGTTCAGTTGCTTTGCTTATGGCAAACTCTATTGAATAATTTTCTAAGCATTAAAATAATGATTAAGTTCTTCTGAATCCTTTAGACATAAAACTCCTGAGCAAGCCTGAGGCTAAGTTTGGCAAGGGGATCCATTCTGAATATTGTGACCCAATGGGAATGTCTCCCTTACCCTTTAGCACTCTCATCCTTTTGTAACTCAGAGTCTGTGAAAATTATTTTAAACATTTTCTGATCCAGTTTTAATTTGTATGCTTTATTCTATGTGGTAGTAAACATTGCCACTGAACTCTCTCAGTGTGAAAGCCACACTTTCAAAATATATATTAAAACCTCCATTACTAATAATCTTAATGATGATTCTTTAAGCAGCCAAAATACTCATTCATGACATCCCCTCAAGGAAGTTGTAGGCTGCCATGGGGACACTCTTCAGTTTTCTCCAAGCTGAAGAAATCAAGTGGCCTCTGCCATTCTTTGAAAAGAGTTGAGGCCATTCACCATCTTGGTCACTCTCTTCTGGTCACTCTCTAGTAATTTGATGTTATCCTTATATTGAGGTGCCCAAAATTCACACACAACTCTCCCTACAGAGGTGGGGTCACACCAGCACCGAGTAGAGCAGGACAATCACCTCCCTCAAATGGCTCAAAGTGCCATTGATGTCCTCCCCAGGATGTGGTTGGCCCTTTTGGCTGCCTGGGAACACCATTCACACCCAACTTGCCATCAATCCAAATCACCAGATCTCTTTTCACAGGCGTTTTCTTCAGCATCACATCCCCGTTACTAGTGAGACATGACTCTGCCTGAATTAAGGAGCAAATGAGACAATATGCTGAAGTCAACTACATGGACTTTATTTAACAACAAACATGAGGTAGGGAGACAGAAAAATAACTAGAAAACATAGATGAGAGAGAAGGAGAGAGAGAGATATCAAGCAGAACCAGCATCCATGGAGCCAGGAGTGTCCCATTGGTCCTTCCTCCACCTGGGCTTCTCAGTGCTGGGGTGATACTTGTTCTTTTGGTGGTCCCACCTCTATACAGTCCAAGTTCTGAGTATTGATGGAGGCGTCTTCCTAATTTACATATGAAGTGAGGCTGGCTGTGTCTTCATGGCATGCAAAAGTGAGGTCCTCTTTCTGAGAATGCTTCCTCCAAGGTTTTGAGGGGCTTCTGTTGGTTGCAGATAATGTCTGTCTATCATACAGGGTGATCTTTGTTTGATCAGTGGTATGTGTATGAGTAGTTGCTTCCTTTCACACAGCTTGCTGCAGCAGAAATTTCTGTCGGGTTGCACTGATCAGGATGTGCTAACCAGATAAGGCCTCCACCAGGCCTGGAATGGGACCCTTCCTGTTGTAAATTCCTTCTTTTTGTGTTTATCTGTGGAGGGACAGAATGTAAGAGAATAGTGCAGAAGGCAATCTCACACCTGAGGAGTTGCAGCTGTGCTAATCACCAAAGATTAGGAACAGGCCTGCCCTTCACAGGCCACAGCTGTGTCCAATGGGCATGAGTGCTATAAAAGGGTGGGTTAGCTGGGCAAGGAGAGGGATGCAGTTTGTTGGCTGTGCTATGAGGAGAAGGCGTCAGTGTTGTGAGGAGCTGCCCATGAGACATCACTGAGAAAGTTTGGAGGTTGTTGGCTGTGCTGTGAAGAAGAAGTCAGTGTTGTGAGGAGCTGCATGTGAGCAATCACTGAGAAGGTATGGGGCTTCTGTGGTAAGATGACAACATATATGCTATTGCAAGTCCTTCTTCCCTAGACTTAAACAGTGTTTCAGATAGGCAACTGTGCTTTTTAACTCCTTACAGTCCCCAGTTTGCACACATAACCAGGATTACTCTATCCCAGGTGATGAGTCCAGTGCTTGCTCTTGATCTACTCATAGAGTTGGATGATTGCCAAAGCTCTTCAGTCAATCTGAATCTCTCTGTGGGATATCTGTGGAAGTGGGTTGTGGGATTTTGAGGAGGTATTTAGTGGTCTCAATGCTTTGGTCAACAGTTTATGCCTGCTTCTTGACTTCATCTTGGCACTTGCACAGTTTTGTGGGTGTAGTCCCAGAACAGGGAAGTGGGCCCCAAAAAGGTGCTGCTCCTCCTACATGCAGACTTCCTCTCCTGCCACATCCTGTTCCACTTTGCCCACTGGCACTACAGTGGCTACTGCTGCTGTTTCAGACACAGCAAAACATGAACTCCTTGGTGCCCAGACTGCTGCACAGACCTAGCCAGGGACAGGACACAATGATGCTTTACTAGTCCAAAGAAAGGAACAGTGTATCTCAAAGAAGCAGATAACAGAATGTAAAAGTATGTACACAAGATGCTGAATGTAGCTGGAAGCAGTGGATAAACACATAATGAGGGATATAGTCGCTTTTGTGGCACAGCCATGTAATAGGAAGCAACAGCACATGCCCTAAGAGAAGGTCAAGACATAGACATCTGTAACACTGTGGGCACTTGGTGAGTAGGACCACCAGAAACCCCTTCAGATAACCCTCTACAATCATAACAGGACTTCAGTAAGAGGCAGATGCATGGAAATTAGTTCTAGGGAAAGTGATGTTTGTGTCTTAGCTAGGAAGTACACTGTAATCCATACATATGAGCATGGTGCAATAAATGCTTTGCTGTCAAGTGTCCTGACACACCTAATTAGAGAAAATATCCTCCAGGTGACCAGCAATGCAATAAGGAATGCCTGCTTTCTAATATTTCAAAATTATGATAGAAAATTTCTTTAAAAACATAAATAACGAGGACCAGGCTTTTATATGATGAAGTTATTGACTGCCAGTCATAGGCCAGCGGTGTCTGCCCAGCAACTTTAGGTATCTGATCTGTAGTATCACTTGTTGGCTGCTTTATAAGGAAATTTGCCTGCCACATCCTCACCTGTGCCATTGTTCTTCACATCCAAGCAGTGTCAGACTTCAGCATTGTTGTCACTGAAATGCAGGAATAAAACTCCCTAACACAAATGTAGTTTTAAGAAGCAGGCATTACTTCGTGATGGTGCAGGATGCACTGGGATAACTCCAGTGAATTTTTATTAGTCTCCAGTTATGTGAGCAAATGGCATGAAAGAAACTTATCCAACATCAATTTTATGTTGATAGGGAAAATATATGCTAATATCTTCACAAACTACTCAATGGGTGGGGGCCTTCAGTAATGATAGGAGAAATAGGGTGTTTTTGTCTCCAGGAATGACTGAAAGAACCAGTCAGGTTCTGGAAGAATGGCATGGCTGTGGGGGCCTTTAGGGGAAATGGGTCTTCATATCTTTATGAATATGAAGCTGAGCAAGTTACAGAACCCAGACAGTTGGACCCAGGCAGTTTGGTTTTCTGAGTTGAGAGTAGAAACAGCAGAAAGGGATCTGCACAAAGTCTATTTTGGAACTCGGCCTGAACTTCCAACTTGAGGGGAAAATGATCATGCATGTTCAAGAGGGAATACGTAGTAGGTGGTTCAGGAAATCCATGCTTTCCTAATAGCTCAGCCAATGAGGAAAGGAACACAGGAACACACAGTCAGGAGTTTAGGATAAAAGGAGGCTGTGCCCTCCAAAACCTCCAGACTTCACAGGGGTATTGCCCAGTGTCCTCTCTCCCTGTATTGGAATTTGCTGGAGCCCTCTCTCTCCTTTACAGACACTGACTTTTCCACAAAATGTGAATAAACAGATGCTTCTTTATTTTGGTGCCAGGAAAACAGGGAATTACTCCTCCTAGCATGTTCTACTTCGTAAACAAAATCCATCCTTTTGATTGATGCCAAATTTTGCCCCAAACAGGCAGAGTGACTGCCTAATCAGACTCAGCTTAAGTCAATTAAGCAGGAGGTATTTTTATTAGCGACGCGTCGGAGAAATCACAAAATGGATTTCTGAGTTCACATAGCAAAAGCAAGCCTTATATACAATTTTGGGTATAGGATTACATCAGATCAGATACATAATCATGCATATTCATATGGGGCGTGGTGTAGGCGGAGCGTGGGCGGAGCGTAGGTGGAGACATCTCTTTTGGGGAATTTTCAGGTGGTCGTTCCTGTTGCCTTCACCATAGACGGGGTCTTTCCGATGAGTCTTCCTCTTTAAACTTTTGAACTCTTTTCCTAATTTGGTCAATTCCTGGTGTATTTGGCTTAGATCCCGTGGCTTGGCAAAACCCTTAGGGTCGTTTTGACATTGCTGGCTCTAAACCTGCTTAGCTTATTAGTTTCTCCTATACCTATCTCTTCCCCTGTCATGATGCTCTACCTTTTATCTAATTTATTGCTCTGTTTTCCTAGTGCTGTGCTTTCTCCGTGTGTTCTAGTGCTAGGCCCTTCTTTACATGCCTCTCATTCCATGTTTTAACCCATTACTTCTGGAAGGCTATCTGCTTTAGGGCTTCAGATGCTGGGTCATGGTTATGTAAGTTCTTTTACATTTTATGCATAATATGCCTGCTCTTAAATTTAACCTTCACCATAACTCGTTTTGCTAGTTAAATAAATAACTTCATCAATATTCCTGCTTTAAGACAATTGGGGCATCTCTACTGAGCTCTAGTGATTGGAATCCTTGCTATTCCAATCAAGGTGGGAAGGGTTACGGGGTTTCCAAGCAGCATAAATGCTCTGCAGGATGGTCTCCACAGTTCCTTGAACAAAACATAAGATATTCATTAGCTTCTTGGGGAGGTTTCTGCTGCATATTGTAAACACAGCGCTCCTGGCATTCCTATACCTTATACTTCACAATTTTCTACTTGTAAGCATAAAAGACGTGCTCCTCTTTTATATTATTAAATAGATTCTTTTATAGCATTTCTTCTGAGGTTTCAATTGGCCCTCAGTCCGCGGGGGGATGCGAAAGAAGCACTCTATTTTACTTTAAAAAAAACCAAAAAAAAAACCGTGACGCGCTCGAAGCGGGGAGCTGTGGGAGCTCTCTGGAGAGCCAAGGAGGCAGGGAAAGGGGCAGGGAGGAGGGGCTTAGCCTGGAGGGATCCGAGGAACAGGAGGCTCAATCTATCGCCGGGTGAGCCCCGGGCAGCGCGGTCCCGATCGCGCACAGCAGGGCCGGGCCGGGCAGGACGCGCCGCCCCCGCTGCCCAGCCGGGCTCTCCTTCCGTCTCCCATCGGGGCCGGCGCTCGGGGCTCCCGACGAGTCGCTGCCTGCGCTCGGTGAGGACGTGCGGCGGTGAGGAGGGAGGGAGCGGGGCGGTGGGGCCGGGCCGGGCTGTGCTGTCCTCCCTTCCCTTCCGTCCCCTGCGGCCCCCGGCGCTGCCAGGAGCCGCTCCCCGGGAGCTGCCGGCCCTGCGGAGGGCTCGGGGCGGGGTGAGCCCTGTGGGTGGCCGGGCCCGGCAGCGGGGAGGCCGCAGCAGCAGCAGCAGCGAGCGGGGGCCGCGGGCTCGGAGGGGCCCTGCGGCCGGTCCGCTGCTGGTCCCGCAGCACCAATTACCGTCAATTAGCGAGAGAGTCCTGCCTGAACAAGGACAATGCGGTGCGCAGGCTCCGGAACGCATCCCCCGCCCCGAGCACCTTAAGGAGGCAGAGGTTTGTTTTTGCTGTGTTTCTCCGTAGGGTATGACAGTGCAGGGAGATGCGGTTGGAAGATACTAAAAACGCCCAAAACAATAACAAACGAGGAAATCCCTCCCTCTGTCTCTCCCTCCCCCAAATAAAACGGACACGAGAAAGGAATCGCTGTCAGGGTTGAAGATTTGCTGTTTCGAGTGTCCTGTGTTTAAATTCTGCGATGAAAGTCCAGCGTTAGTGATTTTTGTGCTTCAGCCTCTCCGGTAGGCATCACAAGATGTGCGGTAAGGAGCCGGTGCTCTGCTTTGTGTAAGAGGGACACCTGCAGTTGTGCGTTATGTTGTAACTGATAAAACTGTTTATACTATCAAAGAAAAAAAAAAAAAAGAAAAAGCAGAACGTATTTAAAGAGGTATAGGCTCGTTATTTCTGCTTTGGGTTGGCTGAGCAGTGTGGTTGATAGAATTAACTAATTTATTCCATGTAAGAAACAAGTGCAAGTACCCCATCAATGTGTAGCAGCTTTCTTCCTGTGCTTTGGAAGAGCTCCTTTGTTTGTCCGTGGCATCAAAGAAAACCAGAGGCATCAGGTAGAACATGGGTAGATTTTCTCCCGGAGCACTGGATGTGTTTCAGAAGCCCGTAGGAATGCTGGCAGTTGTTTTCCTAGAAGTTGTGAGAGGCTGACTCAACTCTTTCTAGGAGCTCCATAGTAACTTTGGGCATTTCCTTGCTCTTAACTAGCCTCCTGGGAGGGCTTAAAAATAGAATAAGACAAACCCAGCTCGTCATGACTACTCCTGGTAAATATTTTCTCCTGAGAAAATATTCGTCGGAGAATGATGGGAGTAAAACTTGTTGCAAACATCGAAAACTCCTACTGGGCTCTTATCACCCCGTTCCCTTGAACTAGCCAACTGCTGTCCCAAAACATTCAAACGGATATTCCTGGCAGAGAAAACAGACTTGTGATAATGATTGCTTTTTTATTGCTGTCTGCAAAATTAAATCCTTTACTCTTGATGCCTGTGCCAGTGTAAAAGTTCCCCTGGGTCTCAAGATGCAAGGTCTTGGAAAATTTACTGCTGTGGTTCCCAAGATGTTTACCAGGACCCATTAGTTCAGTGTGTTTGTGTGGCTCACTGCAGTGATTTGGGAGGCAGAGTTCAAGGATCCAGATCTCTTTGTAGTTTAAGCTTAAACAGTATCTTTTCCCCTGGAAATAATATATTGTCTGATGTTTTGGCAGAAGACAAAAAACATTACAGCATGCTTTATGTCAAGTCTGTTATGGGGTGTTTTGGTTTCCTTCGAAATAAAAGCTAAAACTATCTGCAGTTCATTGGTATGCTAGAATTTTTAGAAGTTTTATTATTATTATGGTTCTGATTTCTGTTTAAAACACAGATGCTTTTTTGCTCTTCCCCCTTCCTACTAATCTTCCAAAAATAGTTGTAAATCAGTAAAATACTCTGATTTGCAGGAGGCTGTCCCTCAAACACAGACTCTTTAGAAGCCAGCAAATTGCTGACTTGGATTGTTTTCTGCAGGCTGAGGTGTTTCAGTAGGGTATTTTTATGCATTTCTAAAATTTACACAAATCAGCCTTTCCCAACTCTTTTATTTGTATTTTTTTGTTCAGTTTCATTTGCTGCAGCCATCAATGTCATATCAGTGGTTGGGGATGTGAGACTGTCATAGGATTTGTGGTCTTGTAATGATTAACCTGTTACATTGATGTTGAGCCTTTCTTCTCTGTGTTGAAGATTAACAGTTGTCAGAGGCAGAGCAGTGTTCCCCACCCCATAAATTAAAAGGCATGGATGAAGACACAGCAAAAGGAGTAAAAGAGGGAGCAGAAAGCCAAGAAGGTGCAGTTCAATCACCTCTTGATTCCTAGAGGAGCTCCTGCTTTGCTGAGCATAGCTATGAGAGCTTGTGGAAAACCTTAGAGCCTGCTGGTGACTTAGAAGGAAGGAAAAGAGAAGAGCAAGGAAAAATGGTGAAAATACCCATTATGGTTTTTAGCATTAGGTAAAGCTAATCTTTGCCTTTTTAAACTGTTAAAGTGCACTGATGAAAGCAGACTGGTGCTGTACAGGAAATTGAAATTCAAAATCTGCCAGGGGACCTTTTGATATATTACTGGTAATCAGGATATAGGAGGCTCTGGTGCTGTTGTTGGTGTGGGTCATTGCTACTTTGGTAAAGGGAGCACTTGAAGCTTGTTGACTGTTGTCCCTTCTAGGAGCCAAGACCAGTGAGGAGCTCCTGTTCCTCCACGTCTGTCTGAAGAGACACACAAGATTGCTGAAGTGATCCTTTTTTTACTTTTAAAAGTGAAATTGTGGATGCCATTTTATTGTCTACTTTGGTTCATCCTGAAGAGCTACATGTGGCAGCATCAGTGCAACTGAAGAGATGGACATGGGGAAGAAAATAGGGTTAAGGAAAATACAAACTTACCAACCTGTCTTTGTTACTCAAAGCATTTCTAAGCCGTATTCAATACTGTTACATGCAGTTTTTCAAAGAACTGCAGTAATTTCCCATCGCTGACAGGGAATGAATTTTTATTTTTTTGCCTATTTGATTGCTAGACACTGCTGTCATGTTTCTGACTATTATTTGTCTTTCTGATGAACACAAGCAATTCGAGTTCTCAGGAGTTTCAAAATTGCATAGGGCAGTGGAAGTGTAGAGCAAAAATGCTATGTGAGTTGAAGGAATTTCAAGGAAGATAATTTAATGGGAGGATATTATAACTTATAACAGGTAGGAAACTTCACCAATCAGAAGACTTTTAGAAAGACTTTAAAAGTACTCTTATGACCTTGATGATAGTACTATCTATGCCTTCATGCTGGATAGCAATGGTCTCCATAAAATGCAAATTTTATGCAAATGCAAAAAAAGGTCTTCTAGTAAGTATGTGCTTGTGTAAGAGTTCAATGACTGAAATTCAATTAACTTAATTTGCACTTCAGTCAGAATCCTGTGCATAGATTGCAAGCTTGTCTCCCAATGAGTGGCCATTAGGCCTTGGATGATTAGGGAACAATACTTCTAGAAGGGAATGTCTACAACTACTGGGAATGTAAGATGGTTCTTTAAATGTCCATTGAAACTTGAAAGGAGTTTGGAAATTCCTCGGAGGCTGAAGCATGTTCATGGTTTCTCTGCATTTCACTCGTTTCTGTGAAGCACTGAGGCCTGAGCAATAGGCCTTGAGCTGAAGTTGACCCTCAGTGAACCTTCCAACCAAACACTGTAATATTTGTATCCATGTATTACTGGAAGGTGCATCATCACTAGTGAAACATGAAGCATGATAACAATGTGTTTTTTCTGTGTTCATCGGCCATGAAATCAGATACCTGGCCTTGTTTGGAGGTACATGGTGAAAGCTAAATCCCTTGGTTCCTCCTTGAGCCCTGGCCAGGCTTTGGGTGGAACTCAGGAGGAGAATGAAACCAGATCTTCCTGCAGAGAAGGTATGGAAGCTTGTTTATTCACCAGCATGGAAGCTGGACCCTCTCACAGCAAAGATGGAGCCTTGCCTGCAGGTGGATGTGCCTGAAGAATTTCCCAGTTACCAGCAGTGGCTCTCCAGTCCTTGCTGTGGCTGGAGCTCCCCAAATGAAGTGCAGATCTGGATGATAATAAAGTATTAGGTGATGTACCTTTCTTAATTACTATAGGCAATCTTCTGTAGTAGTGATTATGTGCATTGCTTACTTATGTTTTTGTAATTCTTTACTGTTTTCAACTATAGTAAATTACACTTATTTCTTCAAGTTGGTGCTTGTGTCTTTTGTGCTGACCATGTCCACTGGCAGACCAGTGTGATGGTAAATAGAAATTTGCAGTTGAAGTGTAGGGGTGTAGGTATTTTCTAAAAATGTCATGCCATCCAAGACAAGGCAGCTTAGGACTCTGCTTCATCTTAACTTCCATCAAAGTAATCTTCTTCCATCATCTTCTTCCATCATGGTAATATTCACAACCAGGAAAGCATGAGCTATAGGTAATTCTTACAGCCATGTGTTTCAGTTATATACATTAGGTTTTCTGCAGAGGCAAGGATATTCCTGTATAAAGGAGTCTGATGCTAGCATTAGAAAAGCTTTCATCTGCAGGATTCTGAATGGAATATTTGGTGATATCAATTTGTCTGATGAATCCAGTCCCTGTTATTAATGCCTTTTCCCCATGAGTCTTTTCTGTTCAAAATTGCTTTGTCAGGCTTACAGCTATTCTTCAAAATCCATAAATGCTTGGTCAGTACAATGAAGCAATCGAATACAATCTTGAAGATTTCATTTTGCTCTGAACTATGGCATTGTTTTTGCTGCTGTTGCTTGCTACTGTGGAGAACTAGAATGTTGGAATTCCTTGTGAAGCGTGGTTCCTCCAAATGCCTGATGTATCCATAGTGCTTGCAGGAGAGTCCCTTTTACCTTTCATAATAACCTCTTGGAGCTCAGTTTAGATGTTGCTTATGACAAATTCAGATTTTTCTGTATCTAGTGTTTCTGGTTGTTATGTGGAATGGTGTTTTTCTCCATTAGCTCATTTGTGGTGAGAAGAATGACTTCTTTATTCTTGACCCGTTGACTATGACCACAGTTCCTATGACACTTATGACAGTGTTGCTGGGTGCAATTAGTGGCTTTAGGACTGTGGATTGGGACCATTGTCAGATGCCATGGCATGCCTTTTCCTTGATTTTTGTACTATCCCCTGAACAAGTGCTAAAATGCAATTACAAAATTGTAATTCCTCAGCTGCAGAATTTGAGTTCCCACTAAGATTTAAGGCAGATTCACAGATTGATGCTTGTTTCGTTGTGTTTCTAAATTTGTTTGCCGTGGGCAGGGTCAGAAAAGACAGAGACACCAATTTAAGGAATAAGGGTAATTTAATATAATATGAAACTTCAAATAATTACAAAAATATAAGATAATTTAAGCATCAGCTGGGGGAAGCTACTGTCACAGCAAAGGACTGGAGAACCCTCCTGGTAACTGGGAAATCCTGCAGGTGCTTCCACTCACAGGAAACGAGGCTTCCGACTTAGCTCTGAGAGAGTCCCATTTTTATTCTGCTAAATAAACAAGCTACCATAACTTCCAGTGAGGGAACATCTGGTTTTTTCTTTCTCCTGCTGGGTTTCTTCCAAAGCCTGGCCTGGGCTCAAGGACAAACCAAGGGTGTTGTCTTTAATCCAATGCTCCCAACCAAGGCTAGATTTGGCCTTGCCTGGGTTCTAAATACTGAAACCATGTTTTGCCAATGAGCAGATAGACATAACATTTGGTTGGAAGGTTCATCTAGAGGTCAGCTTTGGCCCAGGGTCTGTTGTTGTTCAGGCCTTAATACTTCAACATTTTTCTATTGCTACCATGAAGTGTAATAAGTAGAAATCTGCAGCTGTAGGCCTGCATCAAACATCCTTCTTGAAACAATTTCAAAACTTTTTGATGTAAATACTAAAATTGAAAATTTGTGACCGTAACAGGGTGTTCTTCTTGTTTAAGTGGGGGTGGAACAGCTTGAATTTCACCCTACTTGCAAAAATCACCAGTGATGGAGGGATGGTGGCCATGTTGTTTTTGATGTTGAAGAATGCTGATATCAGCCTGACTGAAACACCTCAAAATTGGACAATGTGAGGATGTTAAGAAACTGGTGTTTCCTGGTGGGAGCTGGCACTGGCATGGATGTGGGAGACAGATGTTTCCTGATGAAAGGAACCAATGAGTGGTAGTACTAATCGTGTATTTTAAATGAATTATGCTCTGCTGAGCTAGCCTAGCAATGTAGGTCATGACAGTCAACCACATTATCATATAAAAGCCCAAGTTCTCTTTTTTTATGGTAGGGATTTCCAGCACTTTCCTTTTATGAGCATGTGTGGAGATTCTTCCTTTTAAGTGGGGATGCTTCTTGTGGTAACTCCTTGAGGCTGAGTGAAAGAAATTTGTCCGTGGTCATTGGTTTTGGTGGGTGACCAAAACCAATCTCTTCTTGACAATTATTAAGCTAGTTTTGAAAATAGCTATTTAATAAATAGTGCACTACAATAGCAGCTACAGCCTTTTGTACTGAGGAAGGTCATGGAGCAGATCATCTTGAATGGCATCACATGGCACCTATAGGACAACCAGGGAATCAGGCCTAGCCAGCATGAGCTTGTGAAAGGCAGGTCCTGCTTGACCAACCTTGGTTTAAAACAATTTAGGGGAACACTCTAAAATGAGTTATTTCCCCTTAGTTTTAACTGATCCCTTTCCACCAACAAGGAGAAACAAGTAGAGGAGGTAGAAGTGAAAAAATAAGTTTACTAAAAAAAAAAAAAACCGAAATAGCAACAGGCAAAACATGACAAAATGTAAGAGCACCAGTTTTTAGGAAATTGCTGAAATCTCCCAGACTCCCAGGGAACAAAGAGAAACTCAAAATGGCAAAGTGATGGCTTCCCCAAAATGGTGCCTGCCATGGGGGAGGCAAAGGGAAAATGGCAGCAGTGCCCTCCTCTCCCTTTATCTCCCTGGTGGCTGGTACTCTGTTAAGGGCTGGAACTTGTGGAGGGACTTTGCCTTCTCCTGGGCAGAAGACAGCAAGGCAGAGCCTCTGGGCTGGTGTGACTTGGAGCCTTCTGGCCTCGGCCATGGTGGGCTGGGGTCACCATGCTCCACACCAATGGAGAAGGGACTTTAAACCAGGCCCTGCCTCTGCCCAGGCCCTTGACAGTAGACAGTAACTTAATTGAGGTGGCCAACACCCCAAAACTCATTCTTATTTTGCAAGTCATTAAAAATGGCCGATTAGGTCTATGACAAAATGAACAATTTATTGAATAGACCAAGGAAAGCAGACATAAGGCTCAAACCAGACTTGTTACCACACAGGATAGACAAAGAGGCACTGCTAGTAGATAGACAATACTGTGTGATTGAGGTACCTATATTACAGCTAGTGAAGAAATAATATAGATGAGGATTCAATATATTTTACTATCCAATTGCTGATGGACTGGATGGTAAGATATAGTGAATCTTGCATCAAATCTTTCCTCTCAATTTCTGGAAAAGTATCAACAAAGATACATCCAAGCTTCATAGAAGAAACCACCCTACACATTTCCAGGGAGTGAGTGAGAGGTTTCCATCTCTGTAAGAATTTGTGTGGCTTTTATAGTTGTAAAGAGCAGTGTCTTGGTCAGTGGCATTTATTTTCTTAATCTCTTCCCACATCTCTCCAGACCAAGATGTTGGTTTTTAGTTGGGGGTCTCAGCCCTTCTGGCAGCGATGACCCCTGCCCCGCCTTTGGCCTTGCCTGGGTTGTCTCTTCCATGTGCACCTGCCATCTGTGGTAGGGAGGGACATCCTGCACAAACAGGGAGCTGGGCTGCTCTGCTTCTCTGGGCTCAGCGGCATGGCTGCAGCCAGGTGTTGCAAAATTCACTCTGAAATAGTTTTTGATTGGGAAATGCAGCTTCTCGAGTTGCCAGTAGAGCCAAAGGGCGTGCCAAAGTCAAGAGAAAGCTCCACCTGAGCACCTGCACTTTTAAAGACTCTGGGAATGAAGTGTGCTCGCTTCATCTCTAAAGAAAAAAGCCCACTAGCAAACTGAGAAATACTGTCATTAAGTATTGGATAACGTTAAATAAAATCACATCAAGAGTCCTGGTGTTGAGAGGAGACAATGCTAAAAGCAAAAAGGAAGGCTGAGAAGGATGGCCTGATGCAGCATGAAGACTACAGGAGTAAAGCATAACCATACTATAAACATTTTACTGAAGTCCAAAAAGATTAATGTACTGGCTTTCCTAGATCAGCTAGGTGGGTTACCCTGTTGTAGAAGGAAGTCAGGTGTGACAAGCTGACTTTCCCTTCATGAAGCTGTGCTGGCTGTGACTGATGATTGTTGTCCTCTGAGTGTTTTTCAGTACCCTTCAGAAAAATGTTTTCCATGATTTTACCAGACCCTGAAGTGACACTGACAGGTCTCTGCTTTCCAGGGTCGTCCTTCCTAAAAACTAGGGCAACGTTCGCCAGCTTCCAGTCAGCTGGGATTTCTCCAGACTCCCAGGATCGCTCAAAAACCATCAAGAGAGATGTTGTGATGACATCAGCAGCTCTTTAAAGACTATTGGATGAGTCCCATCAGGATTTGTCAGGAGTCAGTAGGTAAAAGGGGGAAATACACAGTTGGAAGTGGTGGAATGGGAATTTGCAAGGCGAAGTGACGACTGGTCTACATGTGCTTAAGTTTATTGTAAACATTATAGTGATTATTGGCAATCTGAGATTAAGGCAATTTCCAACAAATTATATCTTATGTAACTGCAAAGAATTTTGGGGTAGGAAAACTCCGATGTGCTGGTGCTGTCGTGACATCTAAAATGTCACATCTAAAGTGTACCTAAAATACAGTTATAAAGAGAGGAAAATGAGAATTATGGATGTTTATGTACTCCTTTCTTTGTGTGTGTTTAGTTGATTCAGGCTGTTTTTGTATAACACCATAAATCAGACATGCTGAATTAGATTTAAATACTTTAGGTTAAATGAGACATGCCACTACAAGTCCACAAGCAGAAACAGGAGAGCAAAATTTTGCTGGCCTGCAGCTGAACTTTTGTCCTTTCAGTTCTTAGAATTTTCTGTTTGCTGAACTGTGTTCTGCAGAGGTACAAAATAGCTGTGATCACAGTGGCTAGCACTGAAATGCACATTTTATAGGGTTTTGACTCTATTAAAGGGAGCTTTTAGCAATGAATAAGAATATTTTAGGACTGTTATGAGTGCCTCAGTTACACTTGTTGCAGAGAAGGTTTAGACCACTTAAAGAACCACTGGCACAGATAGCTGGAAAAGTGGTTTTATTGGAGTAAAATGATGTAAAAGTGAGGCTTAAGAGAGTACCCTGATAAGGTGTAATCTTACTCTACAGATACAGTAACAATAATTCAAAGTATTAATACTTCATCTTAATGCTCTATGATACAAAGTTATGCACAATAGCAATCACCTGAGATCTAAGTTTCTCTTAGAGGTGAGAAACCAGCTCAAGGAGAGGTTACAATGGTGCAGCTGGGTGAGATCAAAAAAAGCTCACCTGGGCTTTCATATTTGTGGAATAAAATGGTTGGCTTGCAGTCAAATTAAATATCATGGAATTTCCATGAAATTCCTTGCACCCACAACTTGATTTATTCCTTCCTAGTTAGTTGTGGAAGAACTACCTGCTATTGATGTCTTATTCCCTTGGCTGGTGTTCCCAACTCTCATGCATCAAAGCTCTTTGTGTCTCTCTGTTCCTATGTGGGTTTTCAAAGAATAGGATGGAACCAGCAAAGTGCTTGACCTGGTCATGGCCTAGGCCTTTGCCTCCTTGTGAGCCTGAGCCAAACTAGCAATAATTTGGTCAAGGAGTTGAGCTCATTCTTATGACTACAGTCAATCCACTTTATTGACTCTAAGTGTGGTAGTACAGTTACCTCTTGTCTCTGCCATCAGTGTGTGTTGCACTGCACATAAGTGGTGAGGGTACAGTTACTTGATGAGTTGTGTAGCTTAATAATTATAATTAATGCTTATTATATACCATTGCACAAACAGACACTGATATAATGGAATACTTTTAGGAGAAGGGTTGGAAGTGTTTGTGGCTCATACTCCAGTCCCAGGTGCAATGTGTGCACAGCAAGGAATAGAGAGAGTAGCCCAGCTGACTAAAACCTGGGCCTTTCATGACAAAAATTTAGAACCTAGAAAACTTGACATTAGCATTTGGAAGAGGGAGTAGATTGGGTAGAGAAAAAAGACTGCAAGATACTTTCAGAAATACCTTTGGTACTGGCATGCAAAAAGATTCCTTTAAAAATTACCCCAACACTTTACATTCTGGGCAGGACCCTAGCATTTACCAGGAATATAAAAAGTTCCTGGTGTTCTTTAAGGGCTGAAATTTGGAATAATTTCTTGTGTAAGATTTCCATCTATATGTGATAGGAAATTCAGCAAGATGATGGGGATGAGAGACATCAGGAGTGGGAGAAATTGCAGCTAATACTGCTCAAGCTACCTAAGCATCAATGGCAAGATTATAGCCATAGCCTGCAGGTAAATTACGAAGGTATAATTAATGCAGGTAAATGAGTAAGGTATAATTGATGCCATTCCAAGTACAAGCAAAGTGAGCTTGGTAGGCCTGGTGGGTGGGACACTGGTGTAATGTCTTTAATGTCCAAACTTTAATTGTGCATAGATAAGAGGAAAGATAAATGGCATTAATGGTTTTGGCAGCTTTTGTGACTGCAGTATGAGGAGGCAGAGAGGGGGCAAAATTTATGGCTAGGTAGCTGTCGCAGGCAGAATGGAAGCTTCACCCAAGGTTGATCACATGTACCCTCCTGTTGAGTCACAGGGTGTGGAAAGGATCCCATTGTTTTCTAAACTCCTCCTCAGAGAGGAGTCTGGGTGTGGCTGGATCCAGTCCTGGCTCCAGACTCACTCAAAGGTTTATGTCTAAAGAATTCCACAGTTGTAGTTGAATCTTGATACAACTTCATCCCACTGGATAAAGGAAGGCAAACCAATATGAAAAAAATATTTATTTATATGGTGCTAATACTGATGATCATGATACTAGTTAGACTAAAAGACCTTAATCAGAATTAATTACTGCACGATATAGATAGTTAACTATAATTACAGTGACAGTAAAGCTGGCAAAATAATTAAGTAGAGATTGATGTTGCACACTTATACCAATGTCTGTGGGCATAGCTCTTTAACTCAGCCTCAGGAAATAACCTTGCAAGTGTCCTCACTCAAAGGAGGAATCTCCACACACACTTCTAGAAGGGGGTATGTTAAGAGTGTGGGAAGCATGAAACAGTGAAGAAAATAGCAAAGCTCAACATGAGATGGGCCCCACACATCAGAGCATCAGTGATCAGAGCAGACATGGAAACCTGATGGAGGTTTTTGTTGCCATGGCATCAGGTGGGAATGTAAAGTGGGAAAGGAGCAGTGCAGTGTCAATACCAGGAAATGTTTTGTACAACTGCTACCAGGTATACCTCCTACCAAGAAAGACTGCGTATGACACAACCACTAAGAACAGAAAATTTGACCACCCACAGCACTTTGCACAATAATGGCTAATAAGGTATAAAAGGACCCTGATTTTGTGTTCAGCTGGGGGATGAGAATCTGCCATGAAAATTGTAGGAACACATTTTCTTTGCCCTCTGCAGAAGGGGCACCTTTTGGTAAGACTTCTGTCTTCAGCTGTGCTGAGTGTTATGATGTGAGAAATTGAGCTTGTGATTGCCATTGTATTGTCAGGGCTATATTTAGCTTCTCTGCAGTTTATGCAGATACTGCTGGCACTCCAAACGAGCCATGTCTGTTGCATTTAGTAAACCATAGTACTTGTGAACCTGGCTGGTTCTTTTGAATGGAAATAGACTATTGGAGCACTCAGTGCCAGGCCTTTAGTTGTGTATTTGTAGCAAGTCTCTGCTGTTAAAAATTGGGACTAGGTTGTTACAGTGATCCACTGTCAGTCAGATGTTTCTGGGCCAACTGTTCCAGCTCAGCAGTGTCAGGTAAATTATCAATACTGTCACTTCTTGGTTGCTTTATCAGGAACTTGTTTACGTTCTCACCTGTGCCAGTTTCTGCCAGGAAACATTGTTCCTCACATCCTCAGAATGTTCAACTTTGAGATTGAGTCAGGCTGGTCTCAGCATTGTTCTACACCAAGTGCAGCATGATCCCCCTTCTCCATCCATCACTGACAGCTTTTACAATCAGGGTATTGTTCAAGCCGCTTTACCTCCATGGAGGCAGTGTCCTGTTCCAGTAGCCCTGGTCAGATGCCAGGACCCACTGGACTTGGGAGCTGACTGGCTGGGGCTGTTGAAAGGGGGAGTGGGTGCAAGTGAATGCTCACTTCTTTTTCAGTGCTCTGAAAAGAGACATCAAGAGGGTCCCAACTGGAGAGTCGGCCGAGTAACGACAATCACACCAATGTGGCAACATGTCATCCTACTTTATTCATAAAGTAGGCATATTTGTCTTTCATTTTTGGCATATTTATCCTTCTCTAGACACTGTCTCAGGCCACTAATGCTTAAAGCTCATTGGTTAAGTAACTATATTCTCACATACAGGTTAATTACTGATTGGTTGTCATGCTATAAGCATTTTTAGCCAAGGTGTGCCAAATTAGCAGTTCCCACAACACGCTTGGCATCTGGTCTCATCTTGGCACAATGCTCATTCTTCCTTCTATCTATTTGAGGACAGTACATGGTTTTCAAAGTAACCCTGTAATCTGCAAGGCAGGGTTGTCCAGTTCCTGTAGGAGAATGGCCTTGTTCTGCTAAGAATCCTTCTACAGAGACATGATGAATTTTGGGTCTTGCAGGATCACAGGCTGTTAACAGCATGGGTCACTGGAGGTAGGGGAGATGCTTCTTAGAGTCCCCAAAGTAGGGGGAGTTTGATACAGAAGTACCAGGGGATTGTACTATGATGCTTCCCTGGAGCATCATTGAAGGTCTGGTCTATGAGTAGTTCTGTCTGTGGAAGTAAAAAAGCTAATGCCTTTGTAGGTCTTTCTAGTTAGAAATATCTGCAGCACAGCCTCACTGAGTAAGAGTGGCCACATTATTGGGGTGGAATACTTGTAAAAGAATGCACTGTCTGGAGCATACTTGAAGCAATCTCTATGTTACCATTTTTTCTGGTAGCTTCCTGCATCTTGCTTATGTACCTGTAGTCCTGTGAAAAACAAGGCATGTAACACAGAGGTGTATAAATATAAACTCTGTCGCTGACCCGGCTGGGCAAGGTTCAGCTCAGCAGAGGCTGTTACTTGCCTGCTCTTTGCGCTGCACAGCTCTGCAGCTGCATGCAGTGACAAACTTCTGCAGTGCAGACCTGACTAGAATTGTGTAGGAGTTACTCCACAGTGGGGGTTAGAACTTCTCAAAAACAGATCCTCAGGCTGGCTGACTCTTGGGGGAGTCACACTTGACTGACCTTGGGAAGGGCTGAAGGGGCGTCTGTAACCTGTGGGCTACTGCAGAGGGTGAGAGAAGTGTTCCCCTCCCTTGTGATCAGCTGAAGGCAGAATTTTGACTGTCCATGAGGACACACAGATGATGATGCCATTGATGGTGGCATCTACCTCCAAGTGGGAAGTCTCTATAAGGTTACCTTCCATGGCACCTGAGAAGGATCATCAGGTTCTGCCTGGGGTGCTAATTGTGTGTCTGATCAGTCTGGGTAACCAAGGGCTGGGGGGGGTTTCCAGCTGATGAAGTGATGGGAGGGGTACTGGGGCCCTTGCTCAAACCCTGGTGGGAAAAGGTGCAGCACAGGGGCTTGTTGGCAAAAGCTGGTGAAACAAGTGTTTCCACAAGGGCCTCTGCGTGCTGCCTGGTTGGAATACCTGGGTCTTTCCAGGCTTTCAAGATTCCTTGGGTCAGGACCTTTTAGCACAGGCTTAAGGGGGTTTTTAACTACCCTGACACAAGGGGTTTGGTGGTAACTGTGGCTGCATCCTGACAGAGGAGGCAGGATGACAGAATGAGCATAGCAGAAAATAGTTGGTGGTACATATAGGTAAAACCTTATAAAAGAAAGGTTGTAAAATGGTTTAGGCCCTGCTATTCTGGCTAAGCTGGCCTGTTGAGTTCTCATGAGAAAAGAATCATAAGAATGAGAATCAGTTTGCCTAACAATCTATTTTTGTGAGAAAACAGTTTGCATCTGCAAAAAAAAATAAGGAGTCTATCCCGTGAGAGTCCGTGAAGAAAAAATGTAAACATACCTAGAAAGAAAAACGTTTGATGGACACATACCCTCGCCATTACCAAGCAATGAACTGAGGTTCAATGATTTCCTGACATATTGGATTCCAACATGGCACCTGCTGATACCAGATAAAATGAGCTGTGTGCAATGAAGATTCAGCCATTCTGCTTTAAGAAACAAGTGTCTCGTCTGTCCCATTCCTGTCTCTAACTCGAGGCCATAGTTGGGACTGTGTGGTGCTGGGTACCATGTTAGTGGGCTCTGAGTGGACTCTTTAACTAGTGGGTGATGCTGGGCCTCAGATGGAAGACCAACTCATAGGACTTTATCTGGCACACGGGCTGCATCTAAAGAATGACTGAAAACCAGCCTACTTCTGTTTAATCCCAAATTTCTGGGACTGCCCCAGGAAATAGTCAGGGGACCTTGGTCATCTCAAGGCCTTTTTTATCTTTGAGCATATGTTAGTGCAGTGTATCTCAAAACAACACGTGATTCTTGGGGATGATTCTGTGTGGTTCCTCTAATAGTAATTATTGTAAAACACAATGCAAATCATGGCTTACAAGAATTTCAAGGTATATCCATTATGACCTCCACCCCTGGTTCTGTTGGGACAGGTTATAGGACTTAACATGCAATGAACCTCTCCCCTCGTCTCCAGCCTGGCTTCAGCCAGGGGTTCCTAATTTTTTTTGGTCTTGACAGTGAAAATGCTTGGATTTTACTCTTATTGAAGTTTTGTGCTGCATGTAGTCAAAGTTCCTCCTCTAGCAAGGATTTTACTAATGGTTGATATCTTAGTCTTGTTTGCCTCTCTCACAGTTACAATCCCAGAAAAATGTAAATATCTTAAGTTTCGTCAGCATTTGTCTAATTCAAGGATGTGATTTTGTTTTATCCCCAATCATTTTTCAGGAAATACCCAGTGCAGCATTAGCAGCCTGAAAGGTTTCCCTTGGATGCAAAAGCCTGTTTTCTTTGCTAAGATTCCTGCATCACTGTAAGTATTGCCTGGACACTGATAGATGTTTTTTAGGAATTTCATGTGCCACTTTGTTCTCCTGTCTTTTGTTAGTGGTGTCTTATGAGAGCAGAGAAAGTAAAAGAGTGAAGAAAGATAGAGCTGTATTTGAATCTTGAAAATAGCACCTATAAAATTATAAAACGGGGTCTTTTATTTTTTTATAGGCTAGATATGAGTGTTTCTTTTCATTCTCAAATTTGAAATCAGAAGAATCCTAAAAGAGCCCATGAAGGAAAGTCAGGAGCCTTGGTGGTTTGGGAGGAATGGCATGAAACATTCTGTTTAGAGACTAACACCCTGCACAAAGTGAGGTGTTTGTTCTGTACTAGCTAGGTGTCACCATACTGAGAAAAGCTTGTCGAGATGCAGGCAAACATTCATTCTTGTGTTTTGTCATGGGGGCTTTTGTGCTTTTTTGTGCATTTTTGGAGGCTGAAATAGTTTTTGGCTTTGAAAACACTGTCTCTAAAAACTTTACAGGGTAACATGCTCACCCATTTGGGTTTGTTGGTTGTAGTAATGGAGGACAAAGCGGCACAGACTGCCTTATGCACCCCTAGGAGATCAGTTTATTGTAGAAATCACACACTTTTTATACCCTTAATTTCTACCTGACATAACGGAAACCAAACCGAGATCTAACAGAACCTAACAGAAAGAAGGCACCCATTGGCTGGCCCAGCTGCCATGCAGCTGCCCATGCGTCCTATCATCCAATCAGCTTCTGCTTATGTGCTGCCCATGTGTCCTATCATCCAATCAGCTTCCTGCTTGTGTTGCCCATGTGTCCTATCATCCAATCAGCTTCCTGCTTGTGCTGCCCATGCGTCCTATCAGCCAATCAGCGTCCTGCTCTTATGCTGTGTTGTAGTAACCTCCTGGAGCCAGGTCTAATAAGCTCTCAGAGGTTTATAACACATCCAAGATAGCTCAGCTACTCTTGGAGACATAAAAATTATCAGGATAGCTTCTGTTGCAGTGTTGGAAACAAAAAGGTTTAAAAAAGGCAAAGCAACAAACAGAAAAACCAAACACTGTACAAAAGTGATTACTTTCTTTGACTTCTTTTTCTACTCAATTGCCTGGGTGGGACTTTTTGGCTCCTGTCCAATCAGCTATCCTTAAGTTTGAGGTGAAGTTTTCTAGTCAATGAGGTGCCTTTCTTCACCTAATTGCAGAGAGAAACTAGTGGGCTTCTTTCCTTTTTGAGGGGACAAAGGATAGTTTTGTCACTCCATCAACAGGGGGCACATCCTACAATGCTGTCCATGCACTCCTCCAGCCTAGGACACTCTCCCAGCTGTCACTCAGCTGCCCTGGCAGTGATATCCCTTGCATGCGTGTCTGGAACCTGGAAGAGGAAGGCCAAAGAGAGAGTTAGTGTTATAAGCAGCTGTTCCCATATTTTGGCATGCTCTAACCAATATCTGCTATGTCACAAGGATGTAGGTTACAAACAGCAAGCAATGCTTGTCTACAATCTTCATTTGTGTTTATAAAAGCTAGCTGTTGCAACAGAATAGTTCTGGCCTCATCATTGTCGACTTATCAGGAGAGTGTGGCTTGCAGTCTGTCCAGGAACTGTGCAAATGACTGTGCTGGACCCTGCAAAATCTTGGCAAAAGAAGATAAGGATTGATACCTGTTCCTAGGAGTCACCACAGGGCCTGCAGGGCTCGGTGAGTGATGATATCACATGCAGCATGTGGGCAGCCTGCCTGTGCTGCAGGGACTGCAAAGGGACCCTCTCTGGTCAGCTGTGCAATGGTGATTGATGGATTTCTGTCCTGCAGCACTTCTGCCTGGGCTGTACACAGCTCTCAGTAATTGTTTAGCCAGACTGCAAACTGCCTTGCTGTTAGAATCAGTTTTGTTATGAATGAGGTCCCATACGTCTAATTTAATAAACTACAAACTTAAAATTTAGCAGTGGTTTTAATTGAGATAAAATAATACGATCAAATATAATCCAGTAGTTACAAAAAGAAATTTGGCAGTGGTTTGGATAAAGCATAAGCAAAACCAATCAGTCGGGGTACGGGGAGGGCTTCCCACCCTGCCTCACATACAAAAGGAAACATACAAAAGGAAACATACAAAAGGATCCAAACACAGCTTATATACTGTATGCTAATACATATTCATTAATACTTTCTGTAAATCTCCTATTTTCGATTCCTGATATATATGTCACTATACTATACAGTGCATGCTCCACTTGTTTCTAAGGGGTCTTCTGGCTCTTTGGTGAGGAAGGCTCATCATCTTCTTCGCTGTCCTTTGAATAACTTGGCAGGTGGCGCATGCACATTAAGTTTGGTGTTACATAAGCAAGCACTATGTTCCAATTAAACCTTATTTATTTCATAGATAAGACCACTATTTTAGACTCCCTGTCTGGAATTGTCCCAACTTTATTCATATTCAAGGTTGGTCCCTGCTCTGGCAGTTGTCTTAACTTCAGTTGATGCCGATTTTGGTTTGGGAGTCTTCCTGACTTCATCCATTCCCAAGGCCAAATCCAGCCCTTATATCCTGTTTCCCACATCTCTAATCTACAAAGAAACCCATCTGCTTCACTAGTCACATAGAGTTTTCCAATTATTTTCCCAAAATATTGATGTAATTACAATTTTGTAGGCACGAATCACATCCATTTATCTCAGTTTCATTATGCTCTTCCAGTTGTGGAGTGTGAGGACGTACGGAGCGCTGATGGGTTCTAGGCAGTTAGCATGATGGATCAGAGGATAAACTGCTTTATTTTACCAGCGCCCTCAGTTCTTTAATTACCTTATAGTCCAGCTCTTAGTATGCTGGGTGTTGGTTTGGCACATACATTACTGGGCAGGCTGTAACAAAGGAGGCCAATTCTGCCTCCTTCATTGTGGCTTTCCTGCATTTTTGCCATTGCTGGGCTACATCGTCGCTGTCTTGGGCAGGGAACGAGCCCACTGCCTGCTTGCAATGTGGGAATTCTGCACTGAGGGGGCCAGCTACACAGGGATTTTTATCAGAGTAAGGCAGTTGTGCAGGGCTTTGTTTATCTCGGGATAAGGCAATTCTGTGGGGTTTGGATCAGTCTTGGGGTTGTATTTGTGTTCTGGTGGCATTGAGGGTTCAGGGGATTCAGCTCCCGAAGCTGTGTAATGGCCAACATTTGTGTGACTTCTTTAATGACTGCCATGATTGTCCCCCATGTAGTGAAAAGTCTCTGTCCTACTGCTTGCCAGGTTTCTGATTGAAGGGGTTCATCAAAAGGAAAATCTTTACATGATTAGACACCCTTGCCACCAGGGTGCTTACTTTCACATCTGCTGTATTAACAGACTGCTGATGTAGGAGCCACCATACCTGGCCCAAGCTCCTGCTTTGTTCCAGGGATATTCCACCTCCCACGTTTGCTCCCAGTAGTCTATTCACCTTCCAGATGAGGTGTGTGCACTTTTAAATTCCTCAGTTCCTTCCCGAACTCTTCCTGGATCCTTCCCTGCATCCTTTTCCAGACTCTTCCTGGCCAGTTCCTGAGCTAGTGGGAGTTGCTACCAGAGCAGTCCACACACCCTGCACCACCCTGTATGTCCCAATTTGGAACAGCTGTCTGTAGCAGTCGGGAGCAAAGCAACAAACTCCCTTAAGCATCTGAAGGAGATCAGTTTATCGTGGAAATCACACCCTTTTTATACCCTTAACCTCTACCTGACATAACTGAAACCAAAGGAGACCTACCAGAAATTAACAGAAAAAAGGCACCGATTGGCTGGCTCAGCTGCTGTGCTGCTGTCCATGTGCCCTACCATCCAATCAGCTTCCTGCTCATGTGCTGTCCACGTGTTCCTCCAGCCAATCAGCTTCCTGCTCATGTGCTGTCCACGTGTTCCTCCAGCCAATCAGCTTCCTGCTCATGTGCTGTCCACGTGTTCCTCCAGCCAATCAGCTTCCTGCTCATGTGCTGTCCACGTGTTCCTCCAGCCAATCCCAATCCCACTCCCAACTGTCATTCACTGACTCTCTCCTTGTTCCTGACTTCCTCTCCCTCCCCCATGGATTCCCAACTGTCCGTCCTGACCTCTGCCCAGGGCCTTCTGGTGAGCATGAACCTTAACCACTCTGATAATTATAACCCCATATCCTACAGCTGGTCATCCATGTGCACTCTGGAATATGGCACATGAAGGCTTGGGGATGTGTGACTTTGTCAGCTCCAGAAGTGTTGCTGTCATCTCTGTGCTTCATGCTGTGGAGATGTCAGCTCCATGCTGCTTCATCTCCATCCTTCTCCATGCCTTCTCCCAGCTGAGCAAGTAAATGCTGCCAACAGAATTAGGGGCTCTTTGCTTGTAGCTCACTAGAGGCACAGTCATGTTTCTCAAAATTAAACTAGTGGGCCACATTTTTATGAGAGATTTTTACTAAACCCAAATTAATTTTTTCCATTAATTTTGTTGTATTTAAAGGTGCAATTGAGACTGAGTCTTATTGTCTGAAAACCCTGATCTGTATTTTATTCTATAGGTGTTTCTTATGTTCAGCTCTTAAGTATTGTTTATTATGTTGCATTATGCATGTCCCTTGGGGTTTTTTTGCCACTGTTTTTGGATGAAGAAGGCAAATACAGCAATCTATTGTTAAATTAAAAGGTTGATAGATAATAGAATTAACAGAATAATGTGAAGGTTTTGTTAGTCATTAGATTGTCAATAGAATTGTTAGTTGCTTCTCTTTTTATACTTTACTGTGTTCTGGGAAACAATTTATGCAACTTGACATTGACAGTATTGATGGCCACAGATTTTGCTACTGGGGTTGCTCTCCTACCCAGCAATTTAGGTTCAACAGTTCTTTTCATGAAGCATTCTAAATCACTTCTTAGTAAGTAAAATAGGTCTTGATCAAAAGGTTGTAATTTCTGTAATTTTTTTTTAGCATTTTGGTTTTGCCTGAAGAAAAAGAAAACAAGAAAAGATGGACTGGAACATAAGGCCAGTCCAGAATGCTGATGCAAATACCAACTTGCAAAATGAAGGAGCATGTTTCACTCAGATACTTCCTAATGGACATGGCTTTCCTCAGACAAATGCCAACTCCTCTAAAAATGCCTGTACTCATCCTGAAAATAACCAAATCGTGTATATGCCAGCTATCAATGCTCCCTTCCCTGCTGTAAATGCTGAAGGATTCAAAACTTCAGATCAAACCTCACCAGGAGCATCTGTAACTGGTAATAATTTCTTTATGTCAAAATACTCAGTAAAAAGACATCAGCAGATGTATGGACCAGGTCTGAAACCTCCCCTTCAGAACTCCCCTTTGCAGCCAGAGATGACTCCGACTTCTTGGCCAGCGTCTAATCCCTGCAGTTTTCCCTGCAGGAATGTCCCCCCCTTGTCATCCCAGGTGAACACAGGGAATAATGTCAGGAATGTGCTTGGGGAGCCCCAGTACACCAACACTTACATGGCGCCGCCAGAATTGCTGCAGCATAATTCCCTGAGACTTGCAACACTACATCAAGGTGGCATTCATCCCCAGAATAATTCTTTTCCTCTTCCTGCTTCCGGGCAACATGCCCAACCCCAAATATTTAATGCCAATAATCAGTGTAAAGTTTTGTATTCGGTGAATCAAAATACTGGGACAAACGTCCAGCTGGCACAATTTCAGCAGAGTCAGATGGCATCAGAAGCTCCTAGAGGATGTTCTGCACCATCTCTGTTGCCTGCTGCCTGTGTTCCAAGGCCTGTAGCACAACCTTCAATGGGTGTACCACAGGAAATGCAAAATGTACCCAATGGATACAACATTAACCAGCAGAGGTACCCACTGGATCCAAAGAATGCTCCTGGGTTTAACAGTATTCAGCAACCCTGTCAGAAGCAGCAACCTGGAGAAGTCAGTCAATCCATCAGGAATGTCTGTAATCCAAGTGGAAGTGTGACAGCAAATCGGTCTTTTAGTGAAAGTTCTGTGTCATCCCCTGGCATTCCCAAAGAACTGCTTGATGTTGTGAAAGAAATAAAAGCTCTTTCTTCAAAGCCACTGAGTGTGCCTGCTTCAGTTCCAGAGAGCCAGACTAGTGGTTTGATAAATGGGCCTATTAATGCTCAGATTGCCTCAGCAGCAGCAACACATGGAGGAATTACAAAGGAGAAACTAGCTTTGGAAGCTGAAAAGCTGAAATATCTTAAAAAAAGGGTTGTCCTGCTTGAAACGGTTCATAATTATAAAAAAAGAATCTATAATCAAAAAAATACTCATTCTCTTCCTCCCGCTTATCCATGTTCTCCTTCTAATTGTCTTCCATGTGTGCCCAAACAAAATGTACAGCCTCCCCCATCTGAAGCAGTGAGGACAGAGAGGCCCACATTCATGGTTCCACATGAGGAAAGAAATGACAGAAACCTAGCCAGTGCTGATAGCAGAAGATTGGAGGTGACTCAGAGTAGCCCTCAGGTGAAGCAGGGAAGTGTTTCATCAAGTTTCACTCCTATTCCCTCTCAGAGCAAAGTCCCAGCTCAGTTTAATAATCCTGAGAGCACCTTGGAACAAAGGGATGTGCATGCCTTGGCCTCTTCTCCAGGAACTGTGACTTCCTCGAGCGGTGCTTCGTGTTTTGCTCCAGCAGGGAGCTCTGTCAAGGCTGCATCAAAGACTCTGCAAATCGGCCCTGCCAACTCATCATTTCTTCAGTTTGCACTGAGCAGCACAAATGCACTCAAAGAGAAGACAGCTGGTGCTACTGCTGATAAAATACTGACAAATCTCCTGTGTAGTGAAAAACCACTGCTTGATACCTCTGCCTGGGGTGGAAGCTTGCTAAAAGACAGCAGTGAGAAGAACGTAGAAGGTCTGAAAGGTGAGCAGGCATCTGAGGCTCACACAAACTCTGCTGCATCAGAAACAACTGCATCTGGTGATGCTCAGCTGCAGACTGAGGTTGCTCAGAAAAAACCACCATTCACTGAAAATGCAACCTGTAGCCAGAGCAATTGTAGTTACTCTATGGAAGAGGTGGTTGCATGTCTGCGCCTGTGGGGGAAGTATTCACCAGAATCTGTAAGTGTGGAAAATAAACAGTCAAATGAAAGCCCCACAGCTAATCAGGCTTCACCCTCCGACCAAAACGCAAAGAAGGGAGAAAAAAATAATGTGTTGGATAGCATGGATGAGGCTGTTTTGCCTGTAACAACTACCTCTGTGGGACAAAAGCTTGATACACTGACTTCCAGTTTGATAAAAAATTTTGAGCCTCAAGTTGCAGTTGTGTCTCCTTTAGTACTTAGTGAACAAAGAGCACTAAGTGAGCAGGCAGGCAAGATCCCAACACCTGAAGATAAAACCTATCCAGTGATCAACTCAGAGAGCATATGTAGCTTGCAAGAAGAGGGGGAAAATGGTTTAAGTGTGGCAAGTACTGTCAAAAGAACTATTGAAAGTGGTTGGTCATCACCCAGTGATTGTGTTCTGGAACAAATAGTGGACTCACATTTGCAAGAGGTCAAAGCAGCTGATGAAAACCAAAGGAAAGTTAGTCAATCTGCACAAGATGCAAGACAAAATGGGCAGCTTGGATTACAAAACAAGGCTTCTCTTCCTGAATCAGGCACAAATTTTTGTAGTCAAATCTCTCAAGAAGGTACAAGAGATCATGAAGACAAGCAAGCTGTGTTAGAGGCAGGGGATGCATCCACAACTCTGCTGGAAAGTAACATGTTTTGTATTTCTAGTGTGTGCTCTCTTGTTGAAGGTGATAAATTTTATAACCCACAAATAGCAGGCATGTTCAAGTCAGTCTATGAGAAACAGCCATCAGAGGGAAACACATCTGGTGCAGGGCAAAAGGAGCAACATCTGGACTTGAATAAAACTGAGCTGAGCAATAACACTTCCCAAAGAGAGAGCTTGCTGCTAAAAATGTTGGAAAAATCACCAAGTCATTTGGAGAAGGAAAGCAGTGGCAATCCTCCTAAAGCAGTTTCTACCTCTGAACAAAGCACGTCATTCAAGGAATCTTCCAAGCCTCCTGAAAATTCCTTAGAAAGTCTTGCTAATATAAATCAGAAGTTAGCTCAAAATTCACTGGATTGCTCTGTCAGCATAACTGCTAAAACAAATGCACCCGCTGTTCCAGGAGACCACAGTAAGCAAAATTCCATGCCCAGTAAAAATAGCATGGAAAAGGATGTGAACTTTTTTGGAGCAAAACCTAGTAAATATCTAAAAGATCAGCTGCTTGCTCTAGTGAAGGAGTTTCCATATGGCATTGAAGGTGCTGATATGCTAACAAAAGAAGCAGCACAAAATCGTTCAGTGGCTGAAGGGACAGAGAACCAGTCTCAAAAAGAGGTTAAAATTTGTGACAAGAACTCTCATTTGAAGGACCCAGCAAATCAGACTAAAACTGCAGTGTTGAGAGCTGATCAGGTTCAAGAACTGTCTCCTGGGCACAGCCAGTGTTCCTCTAGTGACAGCAAGAGAGAAGTGAGTCAGCAGTCAGAAAAGGCTGCAGCTGACAAGCTTGAAGGCAGTGTCCAGCCTAGTCAGGATCTATGTGAGAAGGAAAAAACCCCACAAGAAACTTCTAAGCCCAGTGAAAAAAGTGAAGATGGTTCTTTAACAGGTGGTGTAGCTGTAGCATATAAAACACCACAATGTCCCTCTCAATTAGAAACACCTGTTTCAGAGAAAAATGATTGTCAACTTTCAAAAGCTGAAAATACTGACTCTGCAGAGACAGAAGAAAAAAAAAGTCCATCTGATGCCTTGAAAAAGGAAAACTGTGCAGCGGGAGGAGACCTGACAATTTCTGAAAAAATCCCAGACAGTATTAGCAAAAATAAAGATATTTGCAAATACACTTCTGAAATGAACAAAAAACCTAGGCTGAAGGTGGATAATGAATACAAACTGCCTGCAACACAGCAGGAAAAGACTGGATCAGTTAATTCCTTTGAAAAGCAGAATGCTGATAAATGCAAAAGCAGCAGTTTGAAGGAATGTCTGCAAATTGACAAAGGAACCCAAGTGTCAAGTAAAGAATTGAGTTCTTTCAAAAAAGAGCACCAGACAGCCTCCCAAGAGTTAGCAGAAAAAACTGATCATACATATGCAGACAACATGGCAAAGTTGTCCGTAAAGAAGGAGAGAGTTTTCAAAACTGAGTCCCTTTCAAAAGATATAACCAAACCAGATCTGACCATGAAATCCAAAACAGACATTTGCCAGTCTGTGAAGTCAGAAATGGTTGAAATTAAGCTTTCTGAAGTCAGTCAAGGACAAAAAGTGCAAACTTGTGAAGAGAAATCAGCTGAACAAAACTGTAGGGAACCAAAGGAGGTGCTTAAGCATGATGTAGGAATTAGTGTCAAAGTGCAAACAAAATTACCAGCAGAAATGAAACATAAAAAATTGAGTAGTTACCGAGCTGATGCTGTAAAATTCTCAGATAGTAGCACTGTAGACTTCAAATCAAGACACACAAAATATTCTCAGCATAAATCTGTGAAAGCTCATTCTTTGCAAGAGCAGCCATACAAACGGAAGATGAAGGAAAATATGGTTGGGAAGAGAGAATTTAAGAAAGCAAAGCTGGAAGAGGAAGGATTAAAACAATCTGAAGGAAAGAGTTCTAAGCAGCTTGCACACAATTGTTTGCTAAATGCTGACAAAGCTAAAAAACTGAATGGAGAAAATGGTTGGAAACCAAGGAGTTCCTTAGCAGATTGCTCTGTGCTTAAACTGCAGAGAAAAAGGGCTCGATCTTCCAGCATGTCTAAAACCTTCTTTTCTAGCAAAGAAAGGCACCTTGATGGTCAAAACAAAGACAAGTGCTCTGAGAAAATGTTTCCTGATAAAAATCTTCTCTACCTAAACAGAAGAAATAACAGACTAAAGCTGCATCTTCAAAAGGAACCCAAAAAACACTACCTGAACAGAGTGGCGTTTAAACGTACGGCACAGGAGCGCATCTATCTGACAAAATTAGAGACATCACCTGTCAGACCTGTCTGGCATAGAACCACCAAAGTGTCAAAAGGCAGCGACTCAAAAAAAGATGTGTCTGTCTCGACAGTTGAGAAATCATGCAAGCAGGAAGTCCTTGAGTTCAAGCTGTGTCCAGAGATACTGTTCAGGAATCCAGCCCCTGGTGAAGAGAGCTTAGCTGCAAAGAATTCTCCAGAAAGAGATAAAGTCATTGTAGAAGGTATGATGTTCTCTTAAATATTCATTTGTAAATAAAAGCTATGTGTTCATTTTTAAATTAATGTTGCACAAAGCTGCAGAGAGTGAAAACATGGGACTGCAGAGGCTGAAGGCTGAGATATCCAAACTTGCTCTCTGACAGACCACAGCTGTGTCTCCAGCTAAAAAAGAACATGGGAGTTTTCCTTCAATTTTCTAAGTCTTGGACAATGAAATTAGAATACTTAAGAGCATTGCAGTTTCAAGTAACTTTGGGAGAAGGCTTTCTAAAGTACTTGTAGAAGTTGTAGAAAGTAGATTCCCTTGGTGTGGTGAGGGTGGTCTGGTCAAAACTGATCTTATCAGAGGTGATCTGATCTGTATTCACTCTTCACCTGCTTATGCATCAGTCTGGCTGGGCAGAGGAGGGAGAGATCTTTTGTGACATTGAGGAATAGAGTGGGCTTAGGTGTATCCTGCCCATAGTCCCCATAATCTTTGCTATCTTTGCTTTAAACATCCATTTTTCCTTCTCTTCTCCCCTACCTCATTTTTCAACATTTTACATGATGCATTCTGAAACATATTTATGTCAAATGTTGCATTTTATTTTTCTCAAGCTGTATATATCAGCACTTGGAGTAATTTTCATACCCAAAGGAAATTTCCTTTTGCATGTGCTAGTATATATGTGTTAGAATTTAATGCTGAATAGAGGCCAAAACTTGTGATAAAGGAACCTCAGAAATATTTTTTGAAAATTTCTTTTTAGGTGTCAAGAGTAAAAAAGAAGATTGGTTAAAATGTGAACCAGTGAAGCAAAAGAAACTGGAAGAGATCTCTACAGGTGAAGTGACTTCTGAATGTCCCATTTGAAATACAAGTTAAATCCTCTTTGCTTGGTTTTAAAAGTTTCTTTACAGTAGTAAACCTTAATAAAGTATTTAAAATTATTATTTACCTGTTCTCCTGATTAAATGGATACCATAGAATAGACTTAGAAGTCTCAATAGATTTGTATAGCTTTTTATTGCTTTATGAATATGTTGTTGAAAATGTTGAATTTTTCCTGTGCCATTAACTTGGATGTAGCACTAGTAACATTTAAATACAGTTTTCAATTGTATAAAAAGACTCTTTCATGCTTGAAAATATAGAAAGTGATGTAGCAGAATCTAGTGCAAAAACAGAAAGTGATTTTTAAAGTAAATCTGGCTTTCAGAGTACTTTGCTGCTGTCCACACATAACACCTGTGCTCACAAGTTCCAGGACCTGTGTGTCCCAGTAGTCTGGACAAGATAATCTGTGTGACGCCCAGAGGAAAAGTGGGGCCACTATGACATCTTCCTCATTTCTCTTGAATGGCAAATTGCTTTTTGGATGGTCTTTTATACCCTCTAGGAATCAACTGTCACAACAGTGGCAACTTTCATCTCAGGATCTTGTTTGTTCCATCCTTTGTAAATCTTGGGTGAGGTTGCTCCCAGCTGTCCTTGTTTCTTTGCTTTAGGTGCCTCTCTAGCTCTAATTTGTTTTTCTAGTGGGCTAACAGGAAACAGAATGCATTCTGTAGCCTTCTTGCCATCTGCTTCTTAGCTTTAGAACAGAGGGCTTGCATGCTGGTATTTGTGCTGTGGTGCTGCAAGTAACATAGTTTGCATCCTGTGCATCTTTTGTTGCTGTTGCCTGTGTCCTTGGGCTTTGATGTCTTGCCATCATTTTAGCCCTTCCTCTTGCTTCTTCTCTTCCTTGCACAAATGCATGTTTTCTGTCATATCTTTCTTAATACTCTCCAGAAATCTCTCTTGTGAAGACACCCAAATAGCCATTTTGTGCTTAAAGATGCAGTGGAGATGGTTTTAAACTTGAAGTGCTTTAGGAAGGAAGTTGTGGCATCCTTTTTTTGACCCTGGAAAGTCTTAGGTACCACATGTGTAAGGAGAGGAGTCCTGTGAGACTCTTGCTTTAACATGCTTGTCTGTCTTGCAGCTGAGGACAGTATTCCCCTTGATACAGCTATACAGATCCTGGAAGGAGGAGAGACTCTTCACATTCCTGTCAAAGACTCAAAAGAGATGTTTCAGACCTACAGGAAAATGTATCTGGAAAAAAAGATGCAAAAGTCTTGATAGCACTCCTGTATCAAAGGTCTTATTATTACTGAGAAAAATATGCCAACACTAAGATGATTTTTTTTTTTCTGTTTACTTCATGTTGCTGAATAATTGTAAAAGCCCACAGTTTTCTGGTGGGTGTTGAAAATTTCCTCCCCCATTTCCTCATATTTGTGAATAATTACCATCTTATTCTGTATTTATTGTCCAGATATTCTTTGGTGCTGTAAACGCTGTTCTAAACGTATTGTTTCTTTTGGCATTTTTGGTTCTTTGTTTTTTCTAAGATAGAGTAGCTCATTGAATCTTGACCAAAAAATAACACACTCATTTATACTGTCATAGCCTGTTTTCTTTCCTGATTCTCAAAAACTTCTACTTACTATACTTTCCATTGCTGGCAGTGGAAGAATATTTCTGCTGCAAAGGGACTGCAGTGGATTCCCAAGCATTACACTTCTGTTTCCCACTTAGGGTAGTTTGTGCTTCTGTTTTTGTAGAAACTTTTTTTTTCTAAACTGGGACTAGAAACATAAACCCCTCAATGCAAGCATACAGGTCAGGGGCATTTATGAAGTATTTATGCTGCTACCCAGTTTTGTTACATTTCTTTTTGTGGAGCTTGTGTGAACTGAGCTCTGAGTTCACAGTTTGAACACAGTGCTGCAGACCCTTAGTTTACTGGAGACTTCTCTTGCTTTTCTTTCTCTCTTTCTTTGCACTTCTTTTGTTCAAGTGCAGGGAGTTCAGATTCACTCTTGTCTGGATTATGTTGCTGAGTTCAGCTAGACTGTGATTAATATCTTTGTTATAAAGTGTTAGATTATGTTTGCTTACACATTCACTGTGACATAACAGTTGTATTTGTCATTGGCTATCTTTTGTTTAAGTGCCTTTTCACTGTTACTGAAAGTTTAAAATCAAATCGTATTTTTACAGAGATTTGGTACTTGATTCTTTCTATCTTATTAAACCTTTATGCTGAACAAAAAACCTGTAGATACCTTACTGAACAATTTTTATACTTGAAATAAACTTTTGAGGACTACACCTTGTCTTTTTTTTTCCTAAAAATATGAAGTTGTGCTTATTGCAGTTAGGTATATAGGAATTGAAGATATTCCTGCAGATGAAATGCAGCTTTAAAATAAGTGATGGATCTTCCTTGTTATAGTTGCAAGTTTATTAGTTTGTTTCTCTCTCTGGATGTCAAAATATTAGTCTGTGGGGAATGTTGCCACTGAAGGTTTTTGTGGTAATGTTGTCAACTCTGAAAAGGTTTTTCATTTTCTTGAGAGTTTAATTACCTGTATTATACTGTCTGCATGAAGGAAGATTTATTGCAGCCTTCAGTGTACCCAGTACAAACAAAACAGAGTTCTTATCAGGAATTTAATCTGAGTTTTGTTCTGCACAATGATACGTGAAGCTGACATAAATGCTTCAGTGAATTCTTTTCAATAGGAAATTATTTGATCCATTGACCCATGATGTTTATCTTCTAAATATTTGGAGAAGTCTTCTCACTGATCTTGTGCACCCAATGAGCAAGAATGCCAGTTTTTGAGTCCCAGTGGATGCAGCTGTGTCTCCTTCCTCCCTTACACCAGGAAGTGCATCTTGGCTCTGTGACAGTGTTTACATGGTAACTTGTGCCTGCACTGATCTGCTATGGCTGGGATCTTTCTTGCTGGTACTGGAATCTCTCTGATAAATTGCTATGGCTCATAAGTTGGCCACTATCCATTCAGACAGCTGCTGGAAGGAAAACATCTGTAAGGAGCAGTGGTAGGGCTGCAAGGAGTAGCTACAGAGAAAAGCCTGGAGACCATCTGCTCCACAGAATGAGCACTGTGGGTGTGTGCATAAATGTCACTTGTAAACACCAGACCTTGCCGTGGTCATGCTGGCTTGACAGACAGGTACAGAGCAGACACAACTGTCTCTAGCACTGCCTGTCTCACCTGTGGGCATCTCCAGCAGCTACAAGATAAATGGGCAGCCACAGGAGCCAACAAGAGAAACTTTGCATAGGGAAGCCTGGTGCTGCTTCTCAGCATTTCTGCTCTTTGTCTCATGCAGCTTACTATGGTTGAACCTGTTGTGATGTGCAAGTACATCCAATGCACATTTCTCCCCTGATATGACCTTAAACAGCTACAGACAAGATGCATGAGTCCCTAAACCTTAGATTTTAAAATGTTATGACAAAAAGATACTTTTTATAGAAAGAGTATAGGAAAGAGAGCACAGGATGAAATGGACATGTTTAATATTTGGAGGTGAGTATTCAACACACATGGTAAGTTCTTAGGGTTTAGTGGCTTTGTAAATTTCACTGGTTTTGTGGCCTTGTACTCATTTAGTACAAGGTTCTGCACTGTGATGGTAAGTTTCCATAAACAGTGTAGAGAAATTCTCTCAGGGGTTAGAAAGTGCAGTAAGATGAGAAGCCCACTGCTGCCTGGGAGGGGAGCACTCTTTTGGGTTAGTGCAAGGGGCTTTCAGCTGTTCTGTACTCCTGGGAGGCTTTGTGGCAAGGGAGATGAGCAACTGCAGAGAGCTGTTCTGCAGTGTTTTGATGAGAGCCTCACTCACTCCATTGTTCTGTGTGTTTGGAACAGAAGGGCCAAATTCAGAGTTAATGAGTGCTAGACATGGATGCTGTCTATACCTGCAAGTGCTGTTTTCTTTATGGAGCTGGCCAGAGGTCTTCAGGGATTCCAGCAAAAGAAATCCCTGTTGTGGTTTTGTAGCCCTGCTCTGTCCATTGCCTCAATGAAAGAACTGAGTTTGTTGTACCCTGCAATGATTGCAAGAGGGGGAGGGAGAGGTTCCTGGGGTGATGAGAGAAGCTGGGCCTGGAATGGGGGCTACCTCTTATAAATATTAAATTAATATTAAATATAAAAGAGTTACTTATGCGTAAATATTTTTTTTCCAAAAGAAAAATCTGAATCACAACTCAAATCTTTTTAATAATTGGAAATTAATTAACTTAAAAATTCCCTGTGGCAAATCTCATCCTGTAGCAGGATGTTCTGCCTGGAGTGGGGGTAAAACAACTCAAACCTGTTTGGAGAGCTCTGAGTGGTGAATGCAGAGCAGGGTGTCACATTGCTTACCCCCAAAAATGAGCTGAAGCACCGGTACCACAGTAAGTATATCTACTTGCCTAACTTGGGAGACTTTGTGTGTTCATGATAAGATACAGAAGAGGAATTCTGTTCTGAAATAACTGTTTTCCTGCTGGCTTCTGTTACTGCAGTGGCCCTTTCAGCAGGCACAGTTTCTATTAAAAGCTTGGTGACAGGGTGGATTAGCTGTCATCTCCCAGAGAGTGGCTGCCTGTTGCCAAGGTCTGACACAGACTTGATTTCCAGCAGTTGTTGTTAGCAACTAATTCTTTGTCCTTTTTGTGTCATGTCCTTCTTCATTTGGTTAGCATCATTTGAGTAGATCTCAATTCTTGAAAATTAATTGCTGAAGAAGCCAATCCAGGTTTCTCTAGAGGAGGTTGACTGATTCCTGCACTCCCAGCTTTTATTTAAGAGTCAGCCGTGAATGTGGCAATGGGTTTCTTGCCCTGATAGATCAATACTGTGGCCTGTGGAAGATACCTCTCCTTTTTTTTTTTCTTTTTTTCCAGAGGCTCATTAAAATGATTATTAAACTGAAATTTTTCATTAAAAATAACCTCTGCACTCATCCAGGAGGTTTTTGATAGAATGCAGAAGCGCAGATGCAGAGAAGAAAAGCTGCTCTGGAGCATGGTTTGTAAACTGTTAGACTGACTGGTTAAAGATGCATTTCTCCTTTCTGCTGCATGGCCTCATATCCTTTGTTTACAACTTCTGACAAATCCTTTTCCCTTCTCTCTCAGTTTTTTAAGAGAAGCTGCAGGCAGTGGAGGGTCACAGAAAAGGGACCATTGAGCTGAGATGGGCCAGTGACAAAATTGCCAAAGCAGCACAAACATGTTTAGCATTTCTTCTGTAGGACAGAGACTGGCCAAATCACAGACTTACTATAACTGCAAAATGGTGAGAGAATTGCTGACCTGGAGGTAATATATTTAGCTAATTGCTGATTTAACATCTGGTAAGACCATAGGGTTGATGTTGCAAAATCCTAGTGCTTGAACCAGCTGCAGGGAGAGAGTGAAGGGATCAGTTGTCTCTGGGTGAGCCTGGGGAGCTGACTCCTCAGGAGGGCAGCTGTGGGATGGGGATGGAGTGGTGGGCTCTGGGATTCACATTCTCTGAGCATGAGAGAAACAGAGATCAACTCTTATCTCATTTACTGCTCCTGTGTTTTGAAACGTGTAGGATGTGTTAGTGTAGGGGGATAGAATATAAGCAAATAAAGGTAGTATAGAAAGTAATCTTGCCCCTAAGGAGTTGCAGCTGGGCCAATTATCAAAGATTAGGAGCAGGCCTGACTTTACCAGGCCACAGCTGTATCCAGTGAGAAGAAGAGTGCTGTAAAAGAGTGGGGTGGCTGGGTGGGAAGGGAACTGGAGTCTGTGGCTGCTTTGTGAAGAAAGAGTCAGTGCTCTGAGGAGCTGCCCCACTAGAAACACCAAGAAGGTATGGAACT
The DNA here is from genome assembly GCF_047830755.1 of Zonotrichia albicollis. Classification (NCBI taxonomy): domain Eukaryota; kingdom Metazoa; phylum Chordata; class Aves; order Passeriformes; family Passerellidae; genus Zonotrichia; species Zonotrichia albicollis. Next base: position 21,771,701 of record NC_133822.1, read on the forward strand.
CTTGCAATAAGGAGACAACAATATGGAACCTTTGCAATATAATGATGACATGTTAAAAAATTATTTGCCTAAAAATATTTACTTAATTAAATTCTAATATAAGTGTTTTATTTTCTTAACCAATCTCTACAAACTGTCCTGATGATCAGTCAGGAGGCAGTCGAGAAATTTTGTTGAGTTGAGTGCTTGTGCAGTTTCAGTTTAGCTGTAGTGTAATGTAGTATGGAATAATATAGTATGATAAACTAATTAATTAACCTTCTGATATCATTAAGTCCTTATCATTCTTCCCTGCATCAGGGGCTGTGCTTATCTGATAGTGGGCTGCCTCTGGGACAGACTCAGAGCTGACTCCCCAGGAATGAGGAACAATCTGGCTCCATAAATGAGCAATACAGAAGGTCACAGGTCACTACAACCTAGAAAGGGAAAATCAAATAACAAAAGGTAGGCTTAGCAAAATAGGATCAGCATTGAAACCCTACTGTCTGGGAGTCCACAGCTACAAAGACAAACACCTCCACACCACCATGCCCTCATGGGCATGCACCCAACAGCTGCACCTTGCAGACCTCCTTGAACTGGGAGAACTCAGGATTTTGGGGTGCCTGTCATACTCCATTTTGCTAATATTTATCGTACCTGCGCACTACTAGGTTTATCACAGTTCCATACTTGTTAGGGTTAGGCAAACATAACTGGCATAGTTTTGTTTTCCTTGTGTGTGTAGTACTTGAATTCATCTGGCAGTTTTTCAGGGCAGGAGCCTGCAAGCTGTGAGGCTGCAGCCTGGAGAGGCAAAGGCACTGTGTAACTACAGACACCCAGTGTGCTCAGCCTGTAAAGCTGAATTTGAAGCCTGGAGGGGTATCAGAGGGCACTTACATCACTCATAATAAATCTCTAAGGGCTGCCCTGCACACACGAGAAACTTAGTTCTACCCTAATTTAAGGAAAAGATAGAGTCTCCTAAAAGAGACTCTATTCTGCAGTCACTGGCTAGCAGTGGGGAAATCGCCTGCTTGGGAATTACAGAAACCCAAAGAGAAAGGCATTGTTGTAGTAAAGGTTTAAAATTATGAGAATAAAATTATTGTAAAAGGGGGATTCAGAAATGAGAAATCCCAGGAGAACTGGGTGAGAAAAGGCAGAAAGTGAACAGGGAAAACAAAACTTTAAGCTGTAGTTACATTCAGTGAAATTAGTGTAGTGTTAAACTGAGCTCTGCCTATCACTACTAAATCCACTAGATGACAGTGTGGAGACTGCATTCAGCACTACAGCAACACCTGTCTGTTCTTTGAGGGCCTGTGGCCATTGTCTCACTGCTAGAAACCCAAAATTTGCAGTGTGCCTCTGCTCCCAGCCAGGGGCTTCAGCCCTGTCAGCAGGGAGAAGGTTGTCTTGGTCAGTACTGTAATGTTGCCCTCTTCTTTTAAGTTTTTTTTAAGCTTTTTGATGTTCACATTCTTGTAACAGACTTCTCAATCATTTTTTCCTAAATAATTATTGTTTTGCATTCTTTTCTGGAGGAGGAGAAATTTGATGGACTGTTAGTTTGTCCAGTGTCATTGGAGGGGTGGCACTGTCACCCTCCAATCCACCATTACTTTTGAAAATCTATAAATGCCAGAGTCAGAAATTAAATGTCCTTTTTACCTTGGGGATCCCAGTGTCCATGTTGTTTTATTTCATGTCCTATAGCAACACTGTAATGAAAGAAGTGATCATCATTGCTCTGTCACTGGCTGTTTCTTCCAAAGCCTAGAGATCCAGGGACTTGGATTTGGGGAGTAGTAATGGAAAGAGGTCTGAAGGATGAAGGGACACCTGCCACCTCTCTGCTGTGCCTTGCAGCCAGGCAGGGAGGGGGACAGACTTTTAGCAGAGCCTGTTGTGACAGGACAAGGGGTGATGGGTTTAAAATAGGAAAGGGTAGATTCAGACAAGATAAAAGGAGAATATAAGGGTGGTGGGACACTTGCATAGGTTCCCCAAAGAGGTAGTGAATGCCCCATCCTTGGAAACATTCAAGGCCAGGTTGGATGGGGCTCTGAGTCTCCTGCTCTTCATGTGGTGGCCTTCCCAGAGCAGGAATGTTTGGGGGGCACGCACTGAACCTTCCCATTGCTGGCAGTGAGGCTCAGCTGATCAGCCCTTCCCTTCTGCTGGGTCTCTCCTCTATTAAAAAAGATGCCTTAGTTTGAGAGACATGAAATATTAATCTGTGTTGCCGTTTATTCTAGTGCAGCTTACCATGCACTGGAATCCCAAAGTGCCCTGAATTTTGTCTTAGCCTCTTACAGATGCCTTGAAACTGGCATTTGGCAGTTGTCCTGGTGATTTTATAATACTCAGGGTTTTAGGATTTTTGATGCATATGCTGCATAAACTTGGCCTTATATGGGATAACATGAAATTCCACAAGGAGAACAGATGGATTTTCTTTTGCTCTGCTTTTTCTTTCCATCTAGAGGAAGATTTGTCAGTCTAATTTTCTTTACTGCCTTTTCTGTGGCTAGAAAGAGGAAAAGAAATGCCATGAGTGATCTCACTTAATAACAACCAGTCTTTCATGGCCTTTGTATCAGGCAGCTCTGTGGAAAAGGATTTAAAAATCAGCATGTCTGTGAATCTTTCTTTTCTTCTAAATTAACCATATATTGCAATTTCATAAACAATTATTTCAGTCTCTTTACTTCTCAAACACAGTATTATTTATCATTAAAGGCTGCTTTGAACATAAAACTATTAGGATGCCCCTTATTAGAGTGGCTTGCTGCAGCTCCCTTTCTAATGAATTTTTTGCTTTATGACTTGCTGGCTGAGTTTGGGCTCTTGCTTTAAATCACACAATTGATTCAGTGTTCAAAGTCAGTTTATCAGACCGTATCTTCATGCAATTGCCTGCCAGCAGAGCAGCCGAGGCAATGAAAAATTAGGATGGGAAACAAAGTAACCTTGTTTTTATAAATTGTCAAACGTTTGGGCTTTGCTTCTGCAACCCTTAAACGCTGAAGGGCGGGGAGCTTCTGACGGCAGCCCAACAGAGGCAGAAACAATCCTCTGGAGTGGCACTGCTTCCTTCTGGAAGGGGTGATGGACCGCCTGGCACTGGGGCAGCTTCTCTGATGGCTTTGTCACATGGCTGGCTCCCTTCTCCTAATTTTCCAGGGAGATGTCTGCAAATGCCTATGCTGTAAATTCATTTTGTCAGTGGAGTGCACAGGGAAGGTGTCAGGCCCCAGGAAAGCCATTGCTGATGCTCCCAGCGATGCATGTGAGTCTCTTTGCCTGTTGCATAAAACTATGTAGCAGCTTTACAAGATGTCACAGCTGAAGTGATGGTGAAAGTCCTCATTGGAGAGGATGAGGTTATGGTGGATACTTCAGGAAAAATGTTGGTCTTCTCCCAGCTAGCCTGGTCTTAGCTTGGTGAAGCAGAAATTGAGGGACACCACAAGGGAGACATTTAAAATTGTGCTGGGCACAGAGCAGGGGTGGTGTACATCAGAGATCTGAAGTACAATCTGATCTGAGAATTATGGCATCATTTAGGTTGGAAAAGCCCTTTAAGATCATGGACTCCAATGATTAACCCAGCACTTCCAGCCCACCACAATACCACATCCCCAGGTGTCACATGTACACATCTTTTAAATATCTCCAGGGATGGTGACCCAGCCACTTCCTTGGGTAGCCTGTTCCTAAAGTCAAGGGCAAAAGCTCACCTGCCCAGGGATCTCATCACCTTGATAATCAAATTCATCTGCTTTTATTTTTCAGTGCATCAGTCACAGCAGCTCAGCTGCGCCAAGCTTGGTACCACGCATACCTCAGTGGTTTGTAGGCAGGGACAGAATGTGACCCTTTAACAGAAGAAAATTCCATGATGTAAAATCTCCTGGTACTTATGGATTAAGAATTACCATGGTAAGTACTTCCTGAATGTGCAAGTGCTTAATTTGGGTACTTGCACAAAAAAACTCCTTGCACTGTGATGCAGTATAAGCTTACAATACTTAACTGTGTGATGCTGCCAAAACAATTTGTAATTGGCCAGCAGAACAAAGAGTTAAATAAGTAACCAGGAAAAAAAATCCTGATTTTGAAATAAATATCTCATTTTGCATCTTCTTCCCAGAGAAAAATATTCATATTAAATATACATCAGATCTTTATACAAGTTTTAGGCACTTTTAAAAATACGAATATGAAGTGTTTTCCCTTTACGATTTTGTTCTGGAAGTGCTAAAAATTTGTGTGAAAACAAAGCAGCTTGACATCGAGCAAGGGAAACACAGTTTGCTCTAACTTCTTGTGAAACTACAGTAACTCAGACCAAATTTTGTGTTTAAATGAGGTAGTGCAGCCCCACTTGGAGTCAATTTGTTGTGACTGCTAAGAGAACTTGATTCTATAACCAGCGAATGCTGCTGCGCTGTGCAATAATCATATTAATAACTTCATAGGACCAAGTCATATTATCTGAAAAATAATTCTTAATTTAAAAAAGACTTTAGAGTGATTGTCACATGAAGCTTTTCCAGTATTGTGCATTGCATCCTGGATATTGCTTTTGAATAGCCTGATGCTCACTCTAAAGCAGAATTTTCTGGTCAGACACATTTTCCATAAAGCTATGAAAATCCTGTGGCTCCCACAATGAAGCATTCATGTTTCTAAAATAAAGAATGCACTAAATTGTGTCACAGATACCAAGACATTAAGAAAGAATGGAGATTGACACTGTAATTTCTATCATACAAGACACAGCAATTGGCATTTGCAGTTAATTGTAGAAGTCCTTCAGAATGAAACATTCTGGGTAACTTGGAAGAAGTTGAAGTTGAACTTCACTATATTCTTCATTGAGTACAATGAAAATAATATTTCAATTGTTCTAATTGTAAACAGAAGTTTTTCTTAGTGGAAAATTTTGGTTCTGCAAAAGTTGTTTTTATGTTAGGAAAGGAGCCAACTGTTTAATGCCAAAAATACTTTTAATCAACTGTTCAGTACAGGGTCCATATGGCAGAAAAGGAGACCTGTAGTCTTTGATCTTATTTGGGTTTCATCAAAGAGAAAGAAACATATGATCAAGACTACTCTGAACTGTAATTAAATGTTGTCCTCCTGTTGACCCAGTTATCAAGAGCTGCTTCTTCATGTGAGCTGGAAAAATCAAAGTAAGGTTGGTATGACAAAGTGATGCATCCAGGTTTGGAAACTAGCATGTGGTAACTGTGCTGCTCTGATGGGCCAAAAAAAGGGCAGAAGAGCATTAATTGCCACTTTGATGGTGCTTGATGAAAAATACATACCTGCAAAAGCAGAAAGGGTTGTAATAAATTACTTTTGACTGGAACCTTGGATCTTTGGGTGTTGCTTTAATATTTTTTGTGGAGAAAAGGAACAAAGCTCTAGTTAAAGTAATCTGAATAACTGTCTCCTATCTGAAGAGCAGGAAACAAGCCTTGCATTACCTGGCAAGGCATGCAAGTCCTCAAGGAAAGCCATGGGGTAGAAGAAGGCAGGGTTTTTTAAAAAAGGAGTTGTTTGATGAGGAGTTTCTGGAGAGAGTGAGAAGGTGGAGATCTGGCCTGGAACTGGGTGGAACAAAGCTGAAGCTGCCTGCCCAGAATTGAGGTCTGGAGGGGTGAGATGGGGAAAAATGCTGAGAAGAGGAACTGCTTGCAGTCCTTGGTGTTAGCAAGCCTTAGCTTTGTATAATTTCCTGATCAGTTTTTAGAGTAATTCTGGTGTTTAGACACTCCTCTGAAGGGTCTGTGAGCAACTTGCTCTGTCACATCCCCCCTGAACAAGAAAACTGAACCCAGCCTGGAGTGTTCACATCCTGGAACATCCTTGGGCTGTGCAGAAGCTGCAGGTGGGATATGGATGAGCCAGGAGTTGTTTTCTAGGTCAGGCAAATGAAATACATCAAACTGGTGGCTACAGAGCATTTATTTGGAGTAAATGGAGAGGAACTGAGAGCACTGAATCTGAAGGACACAGGACTCATGAACAATTATAATAACTCATGAACAACCCTTATTCATGAGTTATTATTATTTTCTTGTATCTGTTAGCACAAGATAGAAGAAAAAGGAAATTTGGGCTCAGCACTGTAACTTTTGCACATGAAGCTTATCCAGGGCTTTACCAATTGGATTAAAGTTTATTAATTCTGGTAAGAAATAGTGGGGTAGATGATCAATGGAGGAAGAGACAGGAGATGGCAAAGAACTATTAAAATCTGCAAATCATTATATGAGTGCCTGTTCTGGATTTAAACGTGTTAATATAAATTAATTATGAACTTGCAATCAAAGGGAAGAGTGGAGTATTTATGGAAGGGGTACAAAGTAGCATAATCTAAAAATAAAGTAGTTTGGGCTGAATAAGAGAAAAAATGGGGCCAAAAAACTTCCAGTCATCTATCTCCAGCTTCCATGTGTTGATGATAATTTGTCTGAGTTTGTTCTCCAGTGCTGCAGAATATTACAAGATCAAAAAGGCTGACCCATATGGAAATTTCTGCTGGAAAATAAAAGCTATTCCTGCTGCTTTTCTGACAGGAGTGAGGCCTGATAACAATGCAAATCACAGGGGTATAGAGAAATGCAGCTGAAAAAAATTATTTTAGAAGAACAACTTCCTTTTCCAATGAGTATATACATACACCCTTCTGCCTGGGCACAGGCACCAGGATAAAGGTCTTTGGGGGCAAAAAATCCCATGAAAAAAATCTGATGGGATTTATTGGGATTCCCTCTTAAAAAAAAAAAAGGTATACATGGCCCATCCCCCCAAGAAAAAAATCTGAAACATTTCAGTTGAAATATGCTGAAAGAAACCCAAACAAAATATCTACCCCTATGCCTTAGTTTTAGACTCTGAAAAGATTTAAAGATATACAGACATGAAATGGAAGCAGAGCTGTCCTTTGTATCTGGGCCAATTAACTTGATATTGCATTGTATTGAGACACTAATTAGATCTTCCTGTCTGGTAATGTGATTTAAATTTCAGTAAGATGTGTGATACCAAAAATTACAAATAATCACCACCTTTAAACAACTACATTCAAAAATGGCAAGACTCGGTGGGGATATAAAGAATCTCTAATATGCACCTGAATAATCTGCAATAATTTTTAGGTTGAAATGATTAATCTGGTTGTCCTGTGATTGGAGATGAACATTATCATCTTTCCTGGGCATGTTTTGAAGATACTTTGAACGTACTTTTCTCAACATTTTTCAAGAGGCACTGAGGCAACCAGTGCCTCTATAGCCAGTAAAACCAGTTCATTATTGTAGCTGAAGAAACAAATTTCTCTTCCAGCAATACTAATTTCTTACAGTACCTATCTGTCAAGATAGTTCTAGTAATTATGGTTCCTTATCAAAATGGAAATCAGGTCTCTTGTTGATCAAATTCCTAATCTATCTTTGGCACTGGCTGGGATGTGAGCTGGAAGGAAATTAAATGCTGATGCTTAAGGCAATGCTTTGATTTAAGCCTGTCTTAAATTTCTTGGCATCACCTTTAGAAACAATGTGAAGGAAAATGCCTGGTTGTATATGAGTGCTCCATTTTTTATTGTTCTTATTTCTCTGCATTTCCTGAGTTTATATGATTTGACTACCAAATTCTGAGTTCAATCAGAAAAAAAGGTCTAATTTTTCCTCCTACCCCTCATGATGGAGAAAAATGACAGATATGAGAATGTCATCATTTTGCCCTATGGACTCCTTGCAAAATTTAACCCTGCACATGGAAACAATGCTGCAAACAACAGAAAAGCTCACAACTTTACTGGAGATCAGATATCAACTTCACAGGAGGGCTACTTCATTGTATTCTGTTTTTCTTCTCACTTGTATAAATTTCTATTGTTCTCATGTCTCCACTCCTCCAACTTTAAAACTTTGAACTTTCTTTACAATCAGATTTTCTTCAAGGGAGTAGTGGTGTTGGTTTTGAGTGTTTGATGTTCTCATGGAAACAGTCAGTACCAATTACTCTAATATAATTTCCCATTTCTGACTATATACAGCTTTTGTAAATAGTCATTCTGATGAAATAGAAGACAAACAGCTGTACTATATACATATACCACATCTGATGTGTTGTTTTTCTACTACAGCACTGGTAGTAAAGAAAAAAGTAATCAAAGCAATCTTGGATTCATATTTTTTCAAAGATACTTCTCCAATTTCCAGCAAGTTTTAGTTTAGAAACTTTCTCATCTAGAAATTGTATCTATGTAATGTTGTCTAACTGTCCTTAACAGACCTTTCCTTCTAGGAAGCCATCTAGTAGCTTTCGTAATTTATTTATACTTTGGACAAACAAATCAGGATTTTATAAAATAACAGGATGTTATGTCCTGCAAAACAATTAGGCACTACATGTGCCAGTGGTTTTTTTCATTTGTCTGTGACCTGCTGCTAGATGGTTTCATTGAGTGCCCCATGGTTCTGTCTAATGAAAAATAATGACTAATCATTCCCTCACTACCTGCTCCATGTCAGTTATGTTTTTCTAGACCTCTACCATGTCCTCAGTTAATCTCTTTTTTCAAAATGAGGAAATGAAATCCTTTTTCTTTTTTCTGTAGCAGAGATGAGTCAGAAATAGGAAACAATCTGACTCCCCTTATCTGTACCCTTTCTAGTTGGAAAATCTCATTTTTGCAGTGGCCAGAGCCTCTCAGAAGACTGGGTACACCACAGCCTTATGGAGTACCAAAAGTTTATCCACATATCTATATAAGAGAGTTAATCCATATATTCCCTTGCTGGTGTTTTTGCTGCTCAGGCGATAGAAGGTTCCTCCTGCAAGCACTGTCTGCGGTGATGTGGGAGAACGCCTGGTGACAAAAGCTGTTGAGAATGTAGAATTAAGGTCACTTCACCGTGTGCACTGCTCTGCATTCATCTGTGCTGCTTTTCTCTTGCTGCTCTGTTAGCTGGGCAGTCCTGCCAGATCATTCTGTAACTCCTGGCTAGCAAGTTAAATGCTGTTTTCTGAAGCATTAGCCCTCCTGGACGAAAAAACCCCAAACACAGAAATGATAGAGGTTTACATGCCACATCTCTGAAGGTTTTTTTTTTTTTGCTCCCCTTCTGATTGCTTCCAGTTGTTCAGCACCCTAGAGTGAAAGAAATAAAAACAAACATAAGAATTCTTTTTTTTCCAACATACTTTTCCTTCCAAATTTTCAGGCAAACCATTTCCTTCAGTTATAAACTGAAGGCAGAGACTACAGGCAGGTTCCCTGGTCTAACTGTGGAGTCTCCATGAGCAAAATTTTCAAGACCAGGCTATAAAGGCAGCTGCAAGGAGTGGCAGAATAACTGCTGGGAGTGTAGAGAAGTCCTCTGGTGCTGCAACCAGACAAGCCTGAGACAGGGGATAGATATGTTCACAATGAGTCCTTGCTGGCTTTGGCACATTTCATTATACAGAGTGAACAATAATTGGTCTCATTGGTATATAGCTCTTTTATATGTGTTTTTAAGGATGGAGATACATCACATGTGTATTTAATCAGTGCCCTGTCAGCACAGGGCAGCTGAGCCCAGCAGCAATGACAGAATTATTTAGATTAGGGTTTATATATAGATATGCTGTGAATTTTCACTTTATTAATGACTTTGCAGGACTTATTGTCTTCTATGCAGTATAAATATGAAATTAAATCATGTAAAGAAATGTAGCTTTTGTTGTGCCCCTTCATAGTATCAGTGGTAGGGTGGCAGGAGAAACCTGAGGAAAGCAGAGAATATAAAGGGGAATGGAGAGAGGAAAAAAAGAAGAGGAATATGCAGAACAGAGTGCTACATAGTGTTGAAGGTGGATTTAAGAAAAACAAAGCTACTCAAAGACCAAAAAAGATTTTTTTTACTCCCAGGGAACCAATTGAAGCTTCTTGGGAACTACTGGCATATAAATCTGTGAGAAGGAACAGAGAGCAGAAATGTAGAACATCTGTGCCTATGGCAAATAATTCTTGTAGTAGGCACGAGCTGGCCCTGCCTGCTGCTCCCTGTTCAGAAATGTCTGCAAGTGATGCAGTGGGAACACATCTGGAATGTACCACAGGAACCTGCCCTGGCCATTTGAGAGACCAAACACCCTGGGCACTGCACAGCTCTGCTGTCCCTGCATGTCAGTGTGGAACTGTGTTAGTGGTTAAAGTGGTTAAGATGATGGAATAGTCTGTGGAGCAGGTAAATGTGATTTTCCACCTGTGTTGGCAGGTCTGCAACATTCAGCATGAAGGATGGTTTAGAGACATACTCATTTATTGCAGATCTCATTCCTAAGTCAAGGAATAACCACCATTAATTCAGAGGCATTCACTGAAAACATCAGATCTGCGTGATGTGCAGGAAATGAAACAAAAGGCTGCAAAGACCTTTATCTTTGAAGGGTTTTTTTAAATTCCCACTGACAGTACCTCACGCTCCAAAGATTGAAGCATTTGTTCATGTAGAGGTTAACTGCAGTCAGAGGAAGCAGTTCAGCCATGCTCAGACTGATCCAGAATTGGGACAGCCTGTCAGTTTAGGTGGGAGGGTGTCTGGGGAGCTGTGCCTCGGGCACTGCCTGATCCCAGTGTCCCAGCATCCCCATGCTCCCTGAGCCAGCCTGGCAGCTGGGATGCTGTGAATGCACTGAACAGGGTCAGGGAAGCAATCCACCAGCAAATTTTGGGCACCTGTAATACATTTTGCTTTTCTCTTTAAGCAGATCACTGGTTAGAAGGAAAATCAGGAGTCTCAGAGCAGCTAATGTAACCTCTACCTACATTTATTGTATCCAATCATTACAACCACAGCTTATTAATAGCAATAATTGAAAAGAAACTTTGCTTAATTGTGAGGTTTCTTTTTCCCTTAGGCTGCCCATAGCTTTCCCATATATAATCTCATTTTCCAACAAAATTTCATCTATCAGGCTGGCTATAATAAGTCTTTTACTTCATTTTTTAGTGCTTAGTCACCCAAGTAAGTTTTCTTCTGATATTTTTGTTCAAGCTCCTCCATCAAGACAGCAGAATCTGGAGCACACAGAGACCCAGACTGAAGAGAGAGCTGCACAGGGGAGCAGGCAGCTGGCTTGTCATCCCTAGCAGCTCCTTCCCTGACATCCATTTCCCATGAGAATGGCAGCAGCAGCAGCAAGGAACTGTTGGCCTTATTTTCTGAAGTGACAGGAAGGGAGGACCTGTTTCAGTGTGTGGTCATATCCCCAGACATTACTGACAAGGATCAGATGGCAGATTGCCATCTCTGAGGACAATTCCTTTCACCCTTGGTTCTGTCTCTGATCCACTGACAATTCTCAGCCAGTCACTGAAGCCTCACACTTTTCCCATACACTTTCTGATTTTGGTTTTTTTCTTATTTTCATGTTGACAAAGACATCCTTCCATCCCTCTTTCCTTTCCCCAGCCCTGATTTTCTAGTTCTCATCTACCACAGGTGTAAGGAAAACACCAATGTGACACTGTCAAGCTCAACCTACTTAGTTCCCCAAGCAAGGGACCGGCTGCACAGGGAAAAACTGCACATACAGGGCTCACACATTGCCACCATCACATTTTCTGAAAAATCCCTTCACCAGGGTTTCTTCTCCTGCGAAGCCTCAGAGAAAAATTAAAACAATAATTATTTGTTTGCTTCTCCTCTGTTTTGCTCCTTTGGAATGTGTTTGGAGATTGTTTATCCACAGGAGATTGTTTCATTGGATTCTGGTGTGAGTTGTTTTCACTCATTGGCCAATTGGGGCCAAACTGTGTCAGGACTCTGGAGAGAGTAATGAATTTTTCATTATTATCTTTTAGCCTTCTGTCTGTATCCTTTCTCTATTCTTTAGTATAGTTTAGTATGGCATTCTTTAATATAATATAGATCATAAAATAATAAATTAGCCTTCTAACAACATGAAGTCAGATTCTCAATTTCTCCTCCGTCTGGGGAAGCCAGAAAATACCACAACTCATGAGAATTATCTGTGATCTTCACCATGCAGAGTGAGCTGGCACAGCCAGTCCTGGAGGAACATGAAATTGCTCTGCCCAATCTGCCTCTGTGTTGGGCAATGGACAGCAGCACCTCAGTGCCAGCATGGGATGGTTCCACCTGGAGCAATCTGCTTCCATGAGATGTTGGATGTTTTCAGAGCAATGAAATCTGTACCCAAGGACTTCTGGCTGGATGTCAACATAGGCTACCAGCAAATCTCTCCATGATACCACCTTCCCAGCAGTTTCAGATACTGCTCTTCTGTGGCTTCTTGATCCATGGCCCATTACAAGGCTCACGTCACTATATCTGTATTATCCTACCAACCACAGCTCATGAGGCTCAGTAACTCAGCCCCCGATCAAGGCAAAGTCATGACTCTCCTGTAATATCAGTATTTATAAGCAAGTGTATAAATAAATGTTTGTCTGTGGGTGTTTAAGTCTTGTTTTATATTTACTTTACACCACATCTCAACTGCTTTCTGTAAAAGACAATGAAAATAATATTTTGCTTGCCCTTTTCTTTGGATAACCCTGAAGCGTATGTCAGGGAAAGCTGTCTGTTCCAGCTTTCTGTGGATTGGTGTCTAAGGATGCCAGCTATGGGCCACAGAAGTCATTCAAGAGATTTGACTGCCCTGACCATTCCAATGTTCAAAACAATTCCCTCATCCTGCTCATTCACTTTCAAAACATGTTTCTACTCTGACATGACTCTCTCTCTTGCAGAGAGAATCTGTGACAAGCTTGCAAATCAAGCTTCCCCTCTGCATCTATCAGTAAATTGTCAAATCCCTTAAAATGTAGCAGCTGCCATTTTCTCACAATATTAAGGGGAGGGATTGCTCTTAAAGAAAAGTAAGGAGGAGAGAAGAGATTAGTATTTGAATTTCTCCTTTTAGTCAGGCACTTGTGTTGTCTTTTCCATGGTGGTGTTTTCTTACGGAAGGTGTTTCCTATTTCTTCAGTTACCTGTCAGTGACAGCCTTGGGTGATCTGCAGCTGACAGCACAGCAGCTGTCAGTCAGGAAGAAGCAGGAAGGCAATCAAGTGCCCACATTTGTTTTTCTGTGGTTGTACTGAATGCTCCAGATGACCATATCTCTTACAGGGAAGTTGACGTCCCCATATTTGCAGACATTGTTCCATTCATATCCCACACACAGATGAATGTGATGAGAGCAGCTGCCTGTGTTCTCAGACAGCCTGAAAAGCAGAAAGATCCATGAACTTATTAATTTTAAAAGGAATAATAAATGGTAGTTGTCAGGCATCGATGTTATGTAATATCAAGATATATTACCTCTGCTCATCAAAGCAGGCAGGAGTGAGAGGTAATCAGAGAAGATGTCAGCAGCAGAAGTGAGCTGCTCTGCAGGACTGTGCACCCTGCTGCCACAGCTCCTGCCTGAGTCTTGTGTGGCCTTCCCTTGCAGCCAGGTTCTCACAAGCTGTTCCCACTCCTGTATTCAGCGTGGGACATCAGGGAGCAGCTGCTTTGCATGTTGTCCTACATAACTCAGTTGCTCCAACTTTTCACAAGCCTATTTTGGGACTTACCAAGAGCTGAGCAGAAGGACAGCTCTCTTCTTGTAAAGTCCCCTTCCACAAGCAGAACTACTCTTTCTTCCATTTTCTCCCATGCAACCCACACTCACATTGCCTCTCACAGCCTTTCTGAAGTTTTCCACACAGTATCTCCAGCAGCTCATAAGGGGGAGCAGTAGCAGATGGGTTCCTTGCATCAAAGGAATTGCCATCTGTTACTTCTCAATTTTGTGCACTGCTGGCAAGAATTTGATTGCTTCTCCTATTCTCCCTTGATCCTCTGCTGCCCAGCTGGGCAAACAAAGGTAGGCAAAGAGCAGCATCCCTCTTGCCTTTTCCCCTGCTTGTACCAGGAACTGCTGTGAGCAAGGGTAGCACCCAGCACCCAAAGGTGGCTGTATCCCCACTTCAAATGCTCCCCATGCCAAGCTCCATCTGCTGTGCCTTCAGAAACTGATCATTGAGAAGGAATAAAAAAAGCCTAGCAAGACAGCCTCACACAAACTCCCAATTAACTTTATCCCCCTCCCAAATGGTAGCACATATCAGGAAAGGCTCTGGCACTATAGGGTTGGTTTACTCTCATCTTACACTGTATTAATATAGCTAGATGCAGATAGCTATTGTTAAAATACAACACAACCTTCCTACATATCTGCATTGATGAGACTTTCCTTTGAAAGAAAAATGATTCACCCAAGAAAACCTTCCCATTTCTCCTCCAAGAGACCTCTAGGAATTCAGTCATGTTTTGGGAAATGTAAGGTGAGGGCTGGAAACTGCTCCATGCTCATGATATTTTTCTAATTAGCAAGTTTAGTTAGAGTCTATCTCTCCTGGACCTCAAAAGTTCATAAGTTCATTCAATAATCTGTTGGAAGTGTTTTATTTTTTTTGTTTGTTTGCATTTTTCATTTTTGTTGTTGTTGTTTTGGGGTTTTTTTTTTTGTTTTGTAAGAATAAAGCTCTTGATTGTAAGGAACTCTGGAACAAAGTATCAGCCAGTCTTGGTCTGGCTCAGAAAGCATAAGGCAAATGATAACAGCCCAAAATATTACAGCAAAACAAACCATGAAGAAAATACCTTTAGAAAGTTTTATGGGTTTCAATCTTTTTTAAAGGGTTAGATTTTACAATACAGAATTCACACGAAATAATTTTATGTAGTACCTGTTTTAGCTATTGCAATCTGTGTTTGTAGGTTGAATAATGTGATTATTATAAGAAGAAGCATTCATAGCATAAATGCAATCATTGAAAAAAGTTCTAGAGAAGATTTTAAGGTAGTTAAGTTTGCAGTATCCTGCTTTGCGATAGCACAATCATTTAATCCAAGGTGTACCAAAAGTGATTGGGAAAATTCCCATGGAAGTCAGTCTCCAGTTCAAGATCTTAATCTCTTAATTGGACTTTGACTCCTCTCTTAGCTGAGGAAAATAATTGTAGCTTTGATCCAGATGCCTTCTTTGTGATCCATTGTTTTAGTGCTTTGAATACACACCACCCATTCTGTATTAGGTACTTTGATAAAAACCTAACAAAGTCCAAGTTTATAGGACAGTGTCATAAACCTGGCACCCTTCCCAAATGCCACACTCACTTAATAGAAATGTAATGTAATTTTCTTTGTGTTGTGTGTTCTGCATTCATTGTAATGTGTTTTTAGAAGCTGAGTGATGAAATATTAGCTTAGAGCTCTTGAAAAAAAATCACTAAATCATATGCTTTTTATAGTATCTGAATCAAATTTTCTTCACATTATCAACACAGCATTACAGTTAGATTCCACACAAAAATTTCAGTTTCTCTCTCAGTGATCACTGTCTGTAAATGTTTTTAGTCATTGATGCACAATAAGGAATGTAAAGCAAATGCCTGCTTTAGCAGAACTAAGTGCCTTTTGAAGCTATATTTAATAGGTGCACTGCAGATTCTAGGCTGTCAAATTCAAGACAAGGCACATTGTTATACAGAAATTTGTTCTCCCACTCTAATGACTTGTGAGGAGAAAAACTAGTCAAAATGGGATCATCACCTGCAGTCTGGCTCTTATTTTACAGTCAGATCACATTTCAAATGTGGGATCTACCTGTTTTTTATTATTATTCTGTTTTTGCCCATGCTGTGGTGATAGGAGGAAGCTGAGGAACTGAGCAGCTCTGCACATCCACTCACTCCAAAGCTGTTGGCTCTGACTCGACATAATAAAAGGAAGAAGGAGACTGGAGGAATAATGTATAACCTCATTTCACTTCCCAGAAACACACTAAAAGATGACTGAGAAATTGATTTGTGAGAGTCTGGAAAAAACCACAACAAACCAAAGGGTTTGAAAAGTGCCAGAATAGAGCTGCCAAGAAAAGAGGGCATTGTCCTGTTCCTTTTGGCATTGATTACAGCAGCTGGCTGGGGGTGCAAGCAGCCAGGAGGGGCTCTGGGCATCTCTGCTGCAGCAAAAATCCTCTGCTCCGTGGAGAGACCAGGTGTTCCAGACAGAAACTCCCTTGGTCATCCCCACAGGTGCTGTGCCTGCCTCTGTTCTCCCTTCTCCTCCCAGCTGTTCAGTAAGGAACACTGTGACACTGATTTATCTAGGCTGAATTGCTGACAAGTTGTTTGGACAAAGGATTCCTAGTGGGCAGGTCTTCCTTGTGTCACAGGGAAGTGCATGGTGGTTTTAATAGGCATAATAATCCTTTCTGTGCTCCTTTCAGCCATTTTTCATTTGTGTTCTGAGTCTCTGCATAGAATGGAAGAGCAGTGTCCTGGATCTTGAGCCTGAGGGCAATGCTGTCAATTAAAAGACTCAGCTTACAGTTGTGGAGCTGAACCAAGACCCGTGTGCAACACTCCCTGAAAGCAACACCCGTTCAGGCTGAAATGGTTTATTCAGTACAACAGTTATAAATCACATTCTTTGCTGCAGTCTGTAAGTTTTCTATATGCAAGTATTAGTTGGCTGCTTAGTTATTGCTGACTGTATTTCTAAACGTTCTTACACTTAATTTTTGTAGTTTTCTTGTAAAACTCATTTTTGGGTCTCTAATCCCTGCTCATAACACACAAAGCATCCTGACAACCATTTTTGTGCAGCCCTTTTCCCTGGTTTCCTTGTTGAAGTGTTCTGTTTTACTCCATTTTCCTTTCAGGTTCCATATTCTACAAAAGTGGTTTTCAACTTCCAGCTTTTTGGTGCCCAAAATGATTATTTGGTGAAATTACAGTTTCCTGTATATTACATTTAACTCCACCTGATAACAGGCTTACAAATATTAAAATTATTTACCTTTGCAGATCCTCTAAAGGCAGTTCACAGAGGACTCATATAAGGACACAGCTGTTTGAAAGCCTCTCTTCTGAATGCTGACACTCATTAATCAGAGAAACATCATTACTTTTTATTATATGCATTATTGTTTCTTAGCTCCTGGGTTTTTTCTCTCTTAACATTCTCCATAAACTAATTTTCTTAAAACATATTACCATTTCTATTGGACTAGGATCTCATAATATCTGTTTAAATTTCATTTTCTTCCCAGCGTCTCCCTTTTATCTCTAGGCTGACCATTCATTACAAAGGTGATGTTTATATTCAGTGCCGGAGAAAAATAAAGCTTTGGCAGTGTAACAGCCACTTGTTTATTTCCAAACCAGACCCAGCACAGTTCCCATAGAGACTTCTCTCAGTGCTTTTCCCTTTTTTCCCATTCAGGAAATCAATGCCATTTTCCTTAACAATGACAGATTTGTCCTCATACCTTTCTTTTTCTTGATGTTTTTTTCCCTTTGGCCACTCTGGTGAGGCTGCCAAACACTGCTAATTAGCAGTTCTCAGTTGGTTTGGGCTCTGGTGCTCTGAGATGCTCCATACAAATGGGCTCACAGGGATGTCTGTGCATGCTGCAGGTGCAGATCCAGCCTTGTGCCATACAGCCCAGGCTGCTTTTACAGCTGCACTGTCACCAAGGCACAGAACCAATCATTCATTTCATGGAGGCCATTGAATGCTTCTTAAATGATCTGAAATTTAATAATCTCTTGAGTAAGATTTGAATTGTATAATTTTCCCTGTCCTTGAATACCTGATTGGTTAAAAAAATGTGCAATCAGTACTGGAACCTATTATCCTTGGTTTAGGAATCCAGTGGTATCACATCTCAGGAATTCAAAGGAATTATGTTTCATGCCCGTGAAATGGCTGCAGTCAGAAGGAAGCTTGTTTTATTGAGGTATGTGGAATGACATGTGGACAAAATTACTTGAGACTTGTTTGAAATATTCATGTGAAGGTGGTGCACAGGGCAAAATGAAGGAGAGATAACAATGCAGGGTGATATGCCAACCTTTAATAAGACCAGGGTATGCTTTTTGAACCTGGGGAGGCAGAAAACCTAAGAGCATTGCAGCAGGACCTAAACCAATGTGAAGTGATCACACCAGGGCAGTGGAATTATTTGAAATGCCAATATGATTGTTTTAGGGCTATCTGCACTGATGAGTGAGCTCCTAAAGGTACCCAGAACTGTGACAGAGACCAGAGCTTTGCTGGCACCACTGAATCCATAATTTGAATCCATAGTTTATCACAGGCATCCCAGAAAGCCAGAGATCTCTGTCAGAGGAGGTCCCACTGCCTCTGTTATGGGATAATCCCTTGGGAATGACCACCTTTGGGTCATGCTGCAGCACCTCCTTCTTCAATGAGGACTTTGGCTAAAACTTGGATGCTATTTATATTGTAAGATCATCTATCTTTTCTTATCTCCACAGAGTCAGGAATGAGGCAAAACCAGAGCTCCTGGTAACAGGGAAAGGAGCTTGAATATTTTCCAGGTCCATCAGTGACCTTAGCACTCCATTATAAATACAGATGGAGGGTCTTGACAACAGAATGCAGGTGCTGGTTTTTAGGCCTAAGAAAAGACAGAGAAGTGAAAGGTGGGATTCACTCAATTAAATATGAATGTCTGAAGGTATCCATGTGTGTGCTGCCCAGCCCAGTCAGTGCAGAGAAACTGACATCTGACAACAAAAGCCCCCTGACAATTTTTCAGGGGACTTTTCAGAGAAGACTTTTAAAGAAGTAGAATTTTAAAACAAATATCACCAAAGAATCCAGGTTTGATATTATTTACATTTAGAAGGCAAGAAGAGGGATAAATGGGCACTAGTCACAGAAAATCATGGGCATCTTGGTGTTTTCAATTCAGAGGAGCTTGAGGACCTCACAGTGACTGTGCACTGCTATTGTATTTGCTGGGAATGTCCCAAGGAAGGCAGGAATGATGAATCTGACTCCATGGTCTCAGAAGGCTAATTTATTACTTTATAATACTATATTATATTAAAAAATACTATACTATGCTAAAGAATACAGAAAGGATACTAACTGAATGCTAAAAAGATAATAATGTAAACTCGTGACTGTCTCCAGAGTCTTGACATAACTTGGCCCTGACTGGCCATTGAGTGAAAACAACTCACATCAGAATCCAGTGAAACAATTACCTGTGGGTAAACAATCTCCAAACACATTCCAGACAAGCACAACACAGGAGAAGAAAATGAGATAAGGATTGTTTTCCTTTTTCTCCTAGGCTCCTCAGCTTCCCAGGAGAAAAATCCTGGGCAAAGAGATTTTTTCAGAGAATGTGAACGCCACACACTGCTGCACAGGGCACCATACCTGCCTTTCACACTGCACTTTCTTTTGGGGTGTTGCAGAAAAACTGGCACACTGTAAAACACCAGATTTCCCCTCTGGATGCAGATATTCAGAATAGGTGAGGCTGCCCTTGGCTTGTGAGCGAGGCTGTCAACCAAATAACATTAAGTGGAGTTACACCAAGGCTTGATTAGCTGTAGGCATCCTGTTGCTTCAGCCAGTTTCCACACTACCCCTGACCCAAACACTCATTTTTAGCACTGGTCCCAGAGATGTTTTTTTTCTGATCCATTCCCATGCTCAATAAACATTTCCATGCACAGCGGCCATCACAGGTGTAAAGTTTAAAAAGGCAACTGGACTAGAACTTGTAAAAGCTCTTGGGACTACATTTTGCTTCTCCTTTGAAATTTGGGCTTTTTTTACCCTTCTGGTTTGTGGCATCTCTCATTGTCTTTTAAGAAATGGGTATTGAGGTTAGCTATATCATGGGAATTACAGTTGGGATACTGGTGTTCTCCTCTCTTTAGACATTCACTCATCAATGAGAACCACTCACTCTTCTCATATATTAATATTGACACTTGGTTCTTTCCTATTAGTATTCACACTTGCTTCTACAGTAGAATTTATTAAAAATGTGCATTTTGGAAGCGGTTTTCAAGCTAAAAATTGACAGAACTCCCATTACTTTGCTTGCTTCTTCCACAAATGCTCTCTAGGCAATGAGAAGTGTTTATGCAGACTGGACTACAATGTATTAGTTATGTATGCATGCACATGTATTTATAAAATTGATATATGCCATATACTGTATGCATAAATTGTATAACTAGTGTTAGTGCTTCCATTTGCAGATCTCAAAGAACTTTGCTGAGCAGTCTAATATTTTTTACCTATTTCTTAGTCATGGGGAAGCCATGGTAGAAAGGGAATGTGGTTTGTTGAAAACAACATTATCAGGTCAGCAAGAAAGGAAATCTCTGACTTTGATTTCCAATACAGTGCTGCATTGGTGGGCAGTGACATCCATCTTCTTACAGGTAACTTCTATTTAGAACAAACACCTCAATTTGGAAATTCTAACTCAGTTGTCAACCTTTAAAGGAGTAAATGTAAAAGTAAAATAAGTCTGTAAAACGTGAAAAACAGGTTCTGCTAGTACTTAGAGCAAAAATTGACCAATATCAATTCAAGTCTATTTGCAGGCCGTAGTTTGAAGAAACAGAAAATTGGAGTCTAAGACTCTGAGTATAAAAAACAAGGCTATGACATTGATCCAGGATGAACTCACTCTTCCAGTTCAAATATGTAAAATGCGCCTAATCTGGTGTGTTAACTTTTTACTGGCAGGCTTTGTAAGAGATCAGTTCCTGTCTGTCTGCACCACTCCAATTTTATGCTGGACAAGTAGCATCTGTCTTTCTGCAGTCAGCATAAAGCCGGCATAAAACTGACATAGTCTATGCATCAGGTCCCCCGGTTAATTTGACAGAGAAACAATGGTGTGACCGCATCGGAGCTGAATCAGTTTTGTCCTGCTGTCTAATCAGTGGCACTGAGACCTTGCGCTAATGGTGATGGAAGAGCTGCCCTAGCCCAATGCCCCGACCCCGCTGCTGTTTCGCATTCAGGTTGCTTTGACCAGAACCAAACGCACTCATTCACCGGGAGCAAGGAATGGAGCAGAGCTAACTCTGCTTTCCCAGTTTCCCGAAATAGCAGGGGAATACTCCTGCCGCCCCCTCGCTCCCGCAGTTTGCTGGGCTGCATCTCCCTGTCTACTTATACCCGCACCGCCGCCGCTGCAGCAGCATCCCGGCGGGCAGCACCGAGAGGCGCTGACAGGGCGGCGGAGGGCAGGAGGGCAGCGGCAGGGAGGGGGCCCGGCCGTGAGGGCAGCGGCACGGAGGGGGCCCGGCCGGAGCAGCCCCTCAGTTGCAGCGCCCACATCCCGGCCGCTCCGCCGCCGCTGCCGCGCAGCCTCCCCGCCCGCCCGGCGGCGATGCCAGAGCCGAGGACGCTGTCATCTTAAAGAGCGCAGGGGAGGGACCGTGTGCAAGGGAGGAGGCGGGCGCCGGCAGCGGCAGCAGCAGCAGCATCTCCGCGGGAGCCGCCTCACGAAGGCGCGCTCCCGGCCGCCCCGCTCGCCGCCCCGGCCTCCAGCGCGCCGCCGCCTCCCCGGGCAGCAGGGCTCGCCCGCCCGCTCGCCAGCCCAGGCGTGCCCGCCGCCGGGGCCGCCGCAGGGCCGGGGGAGGCGAGCGCGGCCTCGGCGCGTCCCGGGCGGCCGGCGGGGGAGGAGGGGGCCGCGGCTGCGGCGGGGCGGACCGCGCTCGGCGGCGGCGGCTGCCGCAGGCGGCCCCGACCCCCATCCCCGGGCCGGGCCGGCCGTGCCGGTGCCGCCCCTCGGCCGCGCCCGCCCCCTGGCTGCCTGCTCGGCGGCGCGGCAGTGCCGGCGGGGCTATGGCTGCGGAGGAGGTGCTGCAGGGCGCAGACCACTACAAGAGCGAGATCGAGCGGCTGACCCGGGAGCTCTCCGAGACGACCCACGAGAAGATCCAGGCGGCGGAGTATGGGCTGGTGGTGCTGGAGGAGAAGCTCACCCTCAAGCAGCAGTACGATGAGCTGGAGGCGGAGTATGACGGCCTCAAGCAGGAGCTGGAGCAGCTGAAGGAGGTGAGGCAGCCCGGGCTTTTGTCTCGGCCGGGGGCTGCGGGCAGGTGCGGGCGCCCCACGCGTGTCCCTGCCCGGCCCTGCAGGTGGGCGCTGCGCGGGCCCCGAGCGGCTGCGGGCTCCGCTCCGGGCTGGGGAGGAGGGCATTCCCGGGGCCGGGGATCAGCCGGGACCGTGGAGCTTAAGGACGGATTACACGAGAGCGCAACCCCCTTGCCCTGAGACATTTCCCCCGGGCCGCGCTTCGGCTCCGGCCGCCTCCCTCAAGTTGTGGGAACTGGCGTTTGCGGCAGGGAAGGGTCCCCCGTCCTACCTGCGCCGCATCGCCCAAGGGTTTTTTAGGGAGAGCAGAGGAAGGAGTGGATTGAGAGCTGGGCCAACGCAGTGCATAAGGAGTCGGGATCTCTGTAAACAGCTGTCTGCAGTGCGTGAGGAGAGAGACAATTCCTTTTGAAGTTATTTATAGACCCGCTTTAGTCTGCCAGCGAGGGGAACCGCTGCCATTGGGAGGGGGGGCGGATATACAGCACTCTCGAGGTCACCCATCAGTGGAAATTAAACTTCTGCGTCATGCTGAAAGGGTGAAATATTTGACTGGGGGAGTGATTTGGGGTTATCTTTCTAATGTGTTTTTGTAACACTCCAAGTGTGAAGTAGGTGGGTGTTACACCTTGCCTGTCAGCTCTGCTAAACATGACTCTGACTCCAAAAAATCATCACCGTCCCTATGTTCATCCTTAAGGGAAGTAACTTGAGGCTGGTAACAGTGCATGTACGTGGGAGCTACGGCAGGGCTGTGTGTGCACACGTATGCAGCCCTCACAGCTCTGCACCTCATGCTGTTTTTGTACCGTCTCAGAATGTAATTGACTAGAGTTTGTAAACAGAAGGTAAAGCATCAAACAGATATTCTTCCTGATTTACAATGTATCTTTTTGTTCTACAAAAACCCCAAAACAGAACAAAAATCCCCTGCTATATAAAATCGGTAGAAATTCTGTTAGAATTAATGACATGAAACCATGAACATATTCCATATGGAGGAAATACACTTAAAAAACTCAGGTTATTTCTCTTTATATTCTTCTCTAGACTACTAACTGGTGCCCTTTTGGATGTGTTTTTAATAAAATAAGGGTTTCATTTTACTTGCAGGTAAGTGAGTTATGCCACAGACTTGGTTCAGTGTCCAGAAGAGTTGAGAACATTTTATTTTCAATATGAAGAATAAAGCTGTTTTTTCAGAAAAACCTACTGGTTTCCTTAAACCTGATCTCTGCCTCCCTGCCCCTTTGAGTCTATGGAGTAGGCTCAGGACTTTTGAAACCAAAATTACAGAGTGAGGGATGGAGATAGGTAACTTGGCACTGGCATGAAGGCAGTGCTGTTTGAAATGACCTGACAGTAATAGAGGAACAGAATTAAAAGGGGAAAGTGCAATGCAGTTTCTAGGGGAAAAAAGAAGATGATGAAGAAGGAGATAAGCAAAGCTGCAGGTAGCTGTTATCCCACCATGATCATGTACAAAAGAAGACTGATGAGAAGCCAGGATGGCACATGGCCATGGATAGGAGAAATAGTGCAAGGAATTCACTTGAAATTATGAAACTAGAGAGATTAGTCAACCAATGCAATTAATTGAAATCAAAGATGGGCACAGACTCTCTTCTTGCTTACCTCTCCTTGAAGTCAGTGCATGCCCTGCAACCCAGAATATCTGCTGTGGGGCCAGGCCTTCATGCTGTGCCAGCCCCAGCATGGATACTGAGGGGATGTTCACAGAGGGAGGGACAGGAGAAATCCCATGGCTTGCCTGATGCTAGGCAAGAGTGGAGCTTCTCCAGTTTCCAATCCAGACCCATGGCTCTCTATTTCAGAGCTCTCCTTAGCAGCAGGTAGGGCATTTCCATCCCCCACCTAGGCTGCAAGCAATTATTTTCTTGCCTTTAACCTTCATAGCAGGAACCACACTGATTCTTACTGCACATGCACTCTGCCAAGGAGAATTTTGTCTTAGCCCTTGCTGTTGCTGTAATCTGTTTTCTGCTTCTGTGCTAGCACCTCCATGATGACAGCTCCCTCAGCACAAGCCAGACCTGTACTGGTGAGACACAATCAAATGGTGCCTCCAGCAACACCAGTGAGGCAGAATTCAGGTAGTTCAGGCAAATTGTCCTGTGGAGTGTGGATGTGGGGCTGTAGGGTTCTGAATGAAAGCTCTCAGGGGGCAGAGAAGTCCAAAGACACATTTTTGGTTTAGTAAAGCACCATCCAAAATGCGTGGAGGAGAGTTTTTGTGTTCTTCCTCCAGCAGGCCCTTGCAAGAACGTGCTGCCCAGTGGTAGGACATTGAATGCCAAGACTGACTGACAGACAGACACACAGACAGGGATCTGTGCTGTGCTCTTACTTCACTGCATTTGCATCCTCTTTGAAGCCATATTGGGGCATGGAAACTAGGCCTCAGATTTGTGCTAGAATAAGCAGTTTGTCCATTTCCAAGGAACAGTAGATGCAGGAGGGTGGCCAGGATCATGTTAGGACAATTTCGTCTCCTTCTGCAGTCCTTCTCTGAACAGATTCAGTTACTGGGGTTGACTGTTTTTGAGACAAGTCTTAATTTTTAAACAGTTTTATTACTGATTGCCTGTGTTCTGTTGTTGGGACCTCATTGTATTTATTACTCAGTTGAATAGCTGCCTGTCTTTAACTTTACTCAACCGTGGTTTGGCAGACTGGGATCTGAAGATTTCTCCTATCCTCCTTGGCAATCCAAACCTCCAGTGGACTTGAGCAGTCCTTTTCCATGTAAATGGCAATGCCTCTGCTGTACAATAATTTCCATCATTGGAGAGTGAAATGGGAAACTAAGGCCATTATAGGATGTTGAAGTAAAAGCAAATTACAATATATTACATTAAATATTAATACTTGTATACAGGATATATGCTATCCACCCTGCAATATGAATTGTTTTGATAACCTCTGATTTTTCTTCTGCTGAGTTCAGAGGTCTCTGCTTTAGCCCAAGATTTTGATGTTTTAGGCCATGAAATAAATTTATGTTGCAAAACCAGTATTATTATTTAAAGCTTTATTAATTTTCATAGGGTTTGGGTTGTTTTTTTTTTCTCTGTCTGAAAATGATGTTTCTCTAGTCAGTTACATTTCAGTCTGGTATAATTTTGGATCTTTGGTGAAACACTGTCATTTTAGAGCCCCTGTTATGAGTGTTATTTTAGCTGATGTGCCTTTTATTCTACAGTCCATAAAAATTCAGAGACTAGGACTTGCTATTAGCCATGGGATTGAAGGTAGCTTGTTTTCACTGTCTTGCTGAGCTGGGAGTTTGTCATATTTTATGTAAAGCATCTTCCAGTGGTTTTATTATATCTGCTCCTACATGTTCACATTGCATTTGCTGTAAGAATAATGTGTGTTGTTAGTTCTGTTTCATTTAGTGAAAGTGTAAAATGGCTTCATACTGATCTTCTTGCCTGTTTACTGTAGCTGTCCCTGCTTTAGCATGGGGGTCCCTTCCAGCCTCAGCCATTCCATGATTCTCTGATCAGCCACTGGACACTGGTGGTCCATGAAGTTTTTAAAGCACAGAATTATCAGTCACATCTGCTCATGATTAAATGGGGATGGAAGGCTTTGGTGTCCAACTCTGCAAGAGTTAGGCCTGGGAAATCCTAGCAGAGATTTCTCTTTGGGAATCAAATCATGGATGTGGCATGATGTTGACTTCTTGACTCCCTCTCTGACTGACTGATTTAGGCAATGGCTTCTTGGCTTTTATGTATTTCATTCTATGGAGACAAACTCTTCTGGGTTGCACAGGGCACTGGATATCTGATTCCCAGGCAGTTTTGTGCTTGCTTTACTTAAAAGCAAATTATGCATGGTAAATGCTTGGAAACCGGACTAGTGGTGAGTAGCCTTGTCTTTGGCAGGTGTTTGTTTTCTTTGCCTCACAGAAATTTTGTATCAATGATCATGAAGTGCTTACTCAGTTTACTAATAGGACTTCCAGAAGTAATCCTTGGTCTGTGTCTGAAAGAGTTTTTTGAGGAGTTGAGCTGAAGGTCTCTCTGGCTGCTTCTTTTGTGTTCTGCTCTTCCTTGCACGATTTCAGCACAGGTGATTCAATCTCCGTCTCTCCTCTTCTGAAGGGACCCTGCCACTCCAGCTCCCCCACTGTTCTCCAAAACCTCTTGCCTTCCTGCTGCTTGCATCACCTCTGCCTCTTCCATCTTTGAAGTGTACATTTGGTGGGACTTCTCTGTATCCAAAAAGGCTGGAGGAGAGGGAGGCTCCTCCCAACACATATCCTAAATTCAGCCCTCTTAAATGTGGATTCTTATACACACCCATCTACATCACAGGATGCTTAGGAAAGTGTGAAGCAGCTCATAAATCGCACTGAGATGTTCTAAATTCTCCCCACAGCTGAATGTGCTCCAAATATGGATCTTGGGAGCTGTGAACTGCTGCCATCTCAGTGTATCTTTATACCTCCTTCCAGTGGCAGCTCTGTGGGCTGTGTTGGATGAGGCGAAACATTTTGGGCATCTCATCCTGATCTCACCACTTTGTCCTTGGTGCCTGCTCAGGTTGTGTCACTCAGGAAGGCTTTGCAACCCAGCACCCAGCTCAGAGATGAGCACATTCAGTTATTACAGGCTGGGGACAAACTGACTGACTGGGGGTCAGGTCTGTGGCAAAGGATTTGGGAATCCTCCAGGACAGTAAGCTGAATGTTGGACGGTGATGTGTGTCCTGACACTGGGAATTCTGTCGGCATCCTGGACCTTTAGTGGCAGAAGCAGAGCTGGTAAATTGAGAGAAGTGGTTATCACTTCCAGACTGGCAGTTGTTAAACCACATCTAGAAAACAGCATCCAGTTTGGGCACCCTTAATATAAGAAAGATACGGATAAACTGGATTGCATTCAGCAAAGGACCACCAAGATGGCCAGGAGTTGTGTTTTGCGGAGAAAAGAAGAAACTTCACAACTTTATAAAAGTTGTAAAGCTTGGTATGTTTATTTACGACGCCGGACGCACACGGAGAAAATTCTCCTCAAAAGGCATGCATACCCCTGAAAATTTCAGACCTGTTTTTATCCCCCTTCCAAATGCATATGCATACAGTTTCACAATCAGTTCATACATATTCATCCTGCATGACATTTAGCACCAGTTCTTCTTTATCAAAGGAATTTCTAGGTTGGGGCAAATTGACCTCGTGGTCTTTTCTGTTTTTCTTTCTCTGTCTCCTTGCTGTCTCGGCATGCGAATTTTTCCTTCAGCTTTGGCCTCACAGACTTTTCACCGTTGTTAGGCACTTCACCTAATTCAGGATGGATCCCTACTCTGTCTCAGGGATCAGGACAGTCAGGAGCTTGCCCTGTGAGGAGAGGCTGAGGGGGCTGAGCTTCTTCAGCCTGGAAAAGAGGGCTGTGAGGGACTCAGCATCAGCCTGTCTATGGACGCAAAGTGTATTGAGATGTCAGAGCCAGGCATTTTGTGGAAGTGCCCTGTACCTCTAGTTGGAGACCTGTCACTAGTGGTGTTCCCCAAGGGTTGGTATTGGGTCCAGTATTGTTTTAACTCATCAATGACTCAGATGAAGGGGCAGATGCCTCCTCAGCAAGTTCACTGCTGACACAAAACTAAGAGGAATGGTTGATACCCCAGAGGGCTGTGAGCCCTCCAGAAGGACCTCGACAGAGATGGGACAGATGGGCACAGAAGAACCTCCTGAAATTCAGAAAAGGCAAGTGAAGGTTCATGTACCTGGGGAGGGATAACCCATGCACCTGGCTGGGTGCTGGCCTGCTGGGAAGCAGCTCTGTAGAGAAGGACCTGGAGGTCCTGCTGGACAACAAGCTGTCCATGAGCCAGAGAAGTGTCCTTGTGGTGAAGAAGGCCAGTGGTGTCCTGGGGTGCATTGGGAAGAGCATTGCCAGCAGGTTGTGGGGGGAATGGATCCTGCCCCTCTACTCAGCCCTGGTGAGGCACATCTGGAGTGCAGTGTCCAGTTCTGGGATCCTCAGGACAAGACAGACACGGAGCTCCTGGAGCAGATCCAGCAGAGGGTGATGAAGATGAAGGGACTGGAGCATCTCTCTTACAGGGTAGGCTGAGGGAGCTGGAGCTGTTCAGCCTCGAGAAGAGACAAAGGAGAGGGGACCTTATCAATGTCAATAGTATCTAAAGGGAGGGTGTCAAGAGGATGGACCAGGTTCTTTCTGGTGGTCCTGAGCACTAGGACAAGAGGCAATGGGCAGAAATTGTTGCACAGCAAATTCCACCTTAACATGAGGGAGAACTTCTTCGCTGTGTGGGTCACTTAGCCCTGGAAGGGGTTGCCCAGAGTGGTTGTGGAATCTCCTTCCCTGGAGGAAGGGAGGTTGGAGTAGCTGACTTCCAGCTGCAGCCATCCTGTGATTCTGTGAAGGGTGGGAACACAAGAGATAACTGACATGAATTCAAACTGCAGAGGTTCAGACTGAATTTAAGGCAGATCTCTTTCCCTGTGAGCACGGGCAGTCCCACGGGTGTTGCCCATAGAGGTCATGCAGTCTCTTTCCATGGAACTTTTCAAGCCCCAGCTGGACACAGCCCTCAGGAACCTGTGAGTGCAGAGCTGGTCCTGCTGTGAGAGGAGGTTGCCCTAGGGGAGAAAGGGGGCAGACAGCAAGGGGCCTTGAGGAGTTCAAAGTCTCTTAAGGGTGCCCACTGTGCACAGATAAATTCGAGTGGTGTGTTGCAGTGAGTTACCCTATGCACAGTCATGTCCTGCCTGGAAACAGTGACTGTCAGCAGGCCCACAGCCTCACTTTGTGCCTGAATTTCATTTTCTCTTGCTTGTTATTAAGTCTGCAGTGACCTGAGGTTACTAAGGGTGGAGTTGGTTGTGCTCATCTCTCAGCAAGACAATCCTACATCTCCTCCTGCCATTCCTGCCCCTGTTCTGGCTCTCAGCTGTGCAACTGTTCATACTGTCACAGCAGGGTGGGAAACTAGCCTCAGTTAAAAATAACTGAGGAGGGGTTCTTGCTGTCTGTAACCCAGATTGGTTTCATCATCTGATTCCCAATACCTCCCAAAAATGTTTTAAAGGTTAGCATGACGAGGGGAGTGATGAATACAGGGGGAAGAGTGGGATACTGATGTTGAGAGAGATGCTCATCAAATTACATCAGGATTGCTTCCTCCAAGAGGAAATGAATCCTGTGCATTAGCCTACAGAAAACATAAGCAGCTGGAATCATGTTAGGGGAAATTAGAACTATTGCTGGAGCTTTGGCAGCACGCAAAGAAAAATGTAGATGAAGCTTTTGGGTTTTTTTCCAGGAACCTGTATTCCCAGTTGCTCTCAGTAATTGTGTTTTATCCTTAGCAGCCAGTACAGATGAACATGCAATATTAGTCCTCCTATGGTAGCCAGCCCTTTAGAAGGGATGGTCAGCTTTCAGCACTGGGGCTCACATATTCACAAAACAAATCTAAATCTTCAGTTTGTTTTCTCCCAATAGTTAATTTTTTTTTCATTTTATTCTTTCATCAAATAAATCTCTTTCTAATCTGAGCAATTCTGATTGAATCAGTCATCTGGGTTGAACTCCTCAGAGATAAATGGAAGTATCAACTGGATTTTATGTCATGGAAAAGTAAATTTTCCATAGATTTTCTAAGAAGTATCGGATTAGTACCAAATCTAATATGACTGATTGGGGTGTTAATGGGTGAGCCACAAATTATCATTATTAACTACTTCCTGTGTAAGGCCTATGAATAGAAAATTGGGGGTCACAGGAGAGATTTTAATCTGAAGGTCCCCATCTGTTTGGAATTAGGCCTTTTTATAGTGGATTAGAAAAGAAATAATTTGCTAGCATCTATTGACCTTCCTTTAGGTGAAATACTTTTTCCTTCCCTTCTGTGTTGCTTAGTGAATTTTCTTTTTCAGGGTGTGTGTGTGCAGTCTGTGTGCACAACAGCATTCAGGGTGAACACCTGGCTTTATTCAAAGTTTGCCCAGGAGGGGCAAAACAGTGGTGGAGAAAATGGGATCTGGCATAAAACAGTAATTTGTGAGCATTCATCATGGCAAAATGAGGAGCATTCTCAAAGTCAGAGTGAATTTGCACCTGGGCAACTTTTATATACCTTACACAGTTGGCAGTGGGAGGAAAATACATGCAGGATCCTGTGTTTTTGTGTATTGAGGGCTTCTAGAAGAAGAGCTTTCTTCTTGAGATTGAATGTGGTTTTTCTTCAGTACCTCATTCTCTTAGGTTTCTGCATCAGTGTTTTCTCCACATGGACAATGGGAGTAAAATCCAAATCACCACTTGCTCCTGCCTCCCTTTTGCCTCTGTTATAAATTTCCCTTCCCTTTGTCTGATACCTGAGGGGGTAATGTTTAATTCAGCACAATTCTGCACTGTACTGTTTTTTTGGGGGGAGTGATGATTTTAAATTACAATGACAGAGACTGAAAAGCATGCATTCATTTCTGCTGAATTGTCTTACATTCCTTCTGTGACTTCCACAGCCTTCTTCTTTCCTCATTTCCTTGAGAAATCAAAACCACTCATTTTATGTGGGAGGAGAGAGAGTATTTGCCTAATTTAGAGGAATTTATATAGCATGTAGAGACATGAATGTGCCCTTTGTCCCTTTATCACTTGCATCTCTCACAGCACATAATTATGAGGAGAAACCAGCAATTTTTTGTACTGTACTGTGAATGCAGACTGTGAGTAGAGACCAGCTACAGATGGAAGAAGCTGGGACTAGTCAGAAGGTGAAAAATGTGCCTGAGCAAGGGCAGGTGCCTAAAGCTGAGGTAGGCAGGTAGAAATTAAGCTAGGTTGCAGATTAGTGTTTTGTTGGTGTCTCTACTTCTCTGCAAAGAGTAGTATTAAAAATAATTTTGGGATTATAATATTTATGCTTCTGAATTTCTTTCACTAGCAAAGTTTAATTAACTTGGTAGTTAAAAGAAGGAGCAGGCCACTGTCCTAAATCTATGGTTTTGGGACAGACCTATGAGACACCAAAAGGCTTTCACTAAGACTGAAATGTGTCCAGTCCCATTTTCTTCATCTCTCTTGGGGTTCCTCCCTCTCTGTCTGCAGCCTGATTCTCATTCTTGTACATCTCCTGCTCATGATGGTGTATGTACTTTCACAATTTTTTTTTCAGTCTTTGCCCTATATCTTCCTTAGTATTAATTTGCTGCTCTCTAAGATGTGGAACTGATTGTTTTGTATTACAGAACCTTTTTGTCATTGTGTGAATGTAAGAAATCTGGCCATTTTTGGCAGATTAGACCTTCCATACTATGCTCAGATATTGTAAGGACATGAGGGGCTTCTAGAAATGTTGTTTCAAAATACTTTGAAACATTGTTTTAGCAGGGACTGAAAATGAAAAAACCAAGGATTTGTCCACTCTGCTTTGTAGCCGCCTCACTGTGGTGTTGTGAGGTCTCCAGGATGAGGTGAGAGATGAGAATTTGACTCTGTGTTTTCAGAAGACTGATTTATTATTCTATTCTATTCTATTCTATTCTATTCTATTCTATTCTATTCTATTCTATTCTATTCTATTCTATTCTATTCATGCTCTACTAAAACTGTACTAAAGAAAGAGAAAGGAGACATCAGAAGGCTTAGCAAGAATAATGAAAGCTTA
Source organism: Zonotrichia albicollis (assembly GCF_047830755.1). Classification (NCBI taxonomy): domain Eukaryota; kingdom Metazoa; phylum Chordata; class Aves; order Passeriformes; family Passerellidae; genus Zonotrichia; species Zonotrichia albicollis. Next base: position 21,803,347 of record NC_133822.1, read on the forward strand.
GAGTTCAACACAGCTGGCTGTGATTGGTCATTAATTAAAAACAATTCACATGGAACCAATTAAAGATGCACCTGTTGGTAAACAGTTTCCAGACCACATTCCCAAGCAATCAGATAATTATTGTTTTCATTCTTTTCTGAGGCCTCTCAGCTTCCCAGGAGAAGATCCTGGGCAAAGGGGATTTTTCAGAAAATATCATAGTAACACCTCACCATTAGAATCATCCTTGGAAAGATCACTTTTAGGGCAGCTTTAAAATCAGATTGGCTGTGTGGATGCAGAGGAAGAAGACACCTTTCCATAAGGCTTTAGGAAACTCAACCCCCTTTAAAAAAACTAATTGTATGGTTTCTGGAATTATTTGTTTAAGCCCAGACAAGACAGCTGATGCCCAGTGAGTTTAGATAACCCACTCAGACCTTTTGATCAGCACTGGAACGGGGCCCATTATCCACATGGTGCTTCCATACCTTCTCCACACCTTTGCTCCCCTGAATCACACCTAAGTTACCCCTGCACTGTCTTCAGCCCCTCTACACAACCAGTTCTCCAGCTGGTGGAGACAGCACTGTGCTGAGCCAAGAAGCATCAAAGACATCCTCAGTCAGTCACCTCTGGGGAGGTTTCAGCTAAATTATATGAACTTTACTTCCTGGTGGTTTGGGGTTTTTCGGTCTGTGTTTGTTTGTTTTTAATTCTGTGATCTCTCAGAGCTCACAGGTGACACACAGGTGGCGGGGCAGTGCTGTGAATTTGATTTATATTCTGTCAAGTACAAATCTTGTAGTCTGTCAGCACCAAAGGGGCTTTCCTTGGATGCCTTAGTCACTCTGGGTGGATTTAAATGTCAGTGTACTGAGAATGAGCTGCACAGTGCTGCTGTTTGTCATCACTGCCTAATGACTGATTCCCACTGAGAAAGCTGGAAGCTGCTAATAGCTGCAGTTTTAACTTCTGTTTTGGATACTTAGAGGGGGAAACCCAGCTCCTAGTAGTTGTAAAGCTCAGATAGGAGAAAGCCAAAAGCAGACTTTTAAGGATAAAGATAGGAATTTGGGTCAGGCAAAGGGAACAGGTGGCTTGGTGAAACAATTAATTTATAAAAGCTTGGCTCTTGGCCAGATATGAACACAGCATGATTTGGATTTTGTTTTTTTGAGGACTGGAGTATTGTCTACTCACAAGGCAAGGTGCAGGATACCAAACTGCACTGCATCCTGGCCCTGCCCAGAAAGGTACAACTCTCAACCTTTTGGCATTTGAGTGTTAACAGAGCTGGAGCATTTGGTCTGGAGGCAGATGGAGAGTTCACAGTTGGGTTCAAGTGCCTGTGTAGTCATTGCCTCTGGTTCTCTATTTGATGGCTAAGCCACTAGAATCTGTGATTCTTTTTATTAAATATGGGCTCTCAGTAGCTTGTAATACCTATAATAAATGGTATTAATAAAGACAAGCTTGTGGGGCTTGGTTTTTTAAATTTTTTTATTTTTGTTTTTTTTTGTGGGGTTTTTTTTGTGGGTTTTTTTTGTTTTGTTTTTTTTTTTTTAGGTGAGTAGGAAGAGTTTTGCTCGTACCCTGAATACCTCATAGAGTTTTTACAAAGCATTAAAAGTTTGCTTGGTCCTGGATAATTCAACTGCACAGCAATGGCAGATATGCAGAGCTCACCTGAGTTTAGTTGAAGGGAACATTTGCATTGTCCTTTCTTTCTTTGCTAACTGCTTGTAATTCCCACCTAAAAACAGTGAGGAAGGGTTGGATTTAATCATCCCATGTGAAGAATGCTATCTCTAACAATATACCCTCTATTCAGGGCTCTGCCCAAGGGTGATTTATAGCAGGTATGATGACTCAAAGACCAGTGGTGAAGTCCTGCCTCCATGGGTAAGTCAAAGATAAAAGGGAACAATGATTTATTGTTGAATCTCTGCCTACCACCTGCTGGCAAACAGCACTGTCATCAAGATGCATGGGATAAAATGTGTTACAAACTGAGAATTCAGATTTCTTCCCACCAAAGTGGGAAGAACTGGCATAATTATAATTATTGTGTCTCAAGCATGTGATCTTGTTCTTGCAGTTTAATGAGTTGTCATAACTCTGCTGAGCTTCTGTGACTGCTCATGTGCATGCACTTGACCAGCCCCAAATGTGTAAGAACAAGGTGAAAAAACCCCCACAGCCAAACACAGAGCACAGCAGAAATCTGAAGGAAAGAGTTTTCAGCTGACATGGATCTTCCATCTGCAGTAAGCTAAAAATGTGCACTAGATCAATTACTAATCCATAAAATCTCAGTCATAAATCTGGGTCCTTGGTGACAAATTTTCAAGTAAATTGTAAGGATATGGTACCAAGGACTCTGTGAAATAAACAGTATGATATATAACATTAGAGAAGAGGAACAGAATTTAGATGGAAAATAATTGTCTGTGTATACCAATAAGGGAGATGGAGTCTCGTGGCATTGTCAGGAGTACATTACTTTGGGCATTAGGTAATTCCATTTCTTGGGCATTAGGTAAGCTTTTCATTTCTCTGCCAGATAAGGGCTGATGGTTGCCATCTGGTAATAACAAAACTTTCACTTAAGATGCTGTAAGCTCAGCTGTGTAAAAATAGTAGCAAATCTGGAACAACATAGTTGAGGGACAACATTTTTTCCATATGTGCTGAATTTAATGCCACAGTGGTGGTGTAGGTTCTTAGGTGCTTTATATTCACAAAATAAAATCCACATTAAAGTAACAGAACTGAATTATCAAGTTTAGATAAGATTTGGAAATTTGTCCACAAAGTCTGTATTTTTCATTTGTATTGGAAATCAATGGGTTTGTTTTATGAAGCAGGCTGAGCAGCTTTGCATTGAAACCTGTATTTCTAGACTTCTTTTTGCCCACATACTTTGAAATTACAGATCAGATACCTGAGTGATTGTTGTGATACATGCATAGGCTCCTGGCTTTAAATATTTTTGCTTTAGATATTTAAATATTTTTGTAGTTATTTAATACTTCATTGTGATTTGTAATTTAAAGTATTTTCTGTCTAATTGCTTATGGAAAGATATTTATTCAGGAACAGAAAACTATACCTTGATTATAGTTTTAGCACTTGTGTTTGAGAAGTACTTTACTCGCAGTTCCCTGGGCTGATGTTAGAGACACTCAGTCATGTCTATGTTTTTATGGTTGTTGAATTTGCTTTTGTAGCAGATTAGACTGATGGGAAGACAATGTGGCATTCAGATTCTCTGAAAAAATCCTTTCGCCCAGGTTTTTTTCTCTTAGGAAGCTGAGAAGCCTCAGAGAAAAGGAAAACAATTCTTCTCTAATCTGCTTCTCCTGTGTTTTGCTCCTTTGGAATGTGTTTGGAGATTGTTTACCCACAGGTGATTGTTTCATTGGATTCTGGTGTGAGTTGTTTTCACTCGTTGGCCAATTGAGGCCAAGCTGTGCTGAGACTCTGGAGAAAGTCACGAGTTTTCATTACTATCTTTTTAGCATTCAGTAAATATCCTTTCTATGTTCTTTAGTAGAGAGTATAGTACAGTATTCTTTAATATAATATAGTATTATAAGGTAATAAATTAACCTTCTGAGAACATGGAGTCAGATTCATCATTCCTGCCTTTGTCGGGGCATTCCCTGCAAGTACAGTAACTTAAACCTAAAATGAGCCTTGTTTGGGTACAAATAACCATTTCTCTGGGTATAACAGGCAGAATTGCAGGTGGAGACCATGCTGTGCTCACTTTTTTTTCTATAAAAGTTTCTCAGTTGCAAGATGTTTCTTGAAGTGTGGGCCCTGGTTTCTGAACCAGTGAAAGCCTGAGGTTGGCGCCCCCAGGTGATGCTGGGCTGGGTACTGAGAGCTGCTTCTTTGTTGCCATCACTCAAGGATGTGCTTGTCAAATATTCCAGTCTGAAGAAGCAGGTTTGGGGAAGGGGATCCTGAATTCTGCCCCAAAACCCAGCAACAGAGATTCTTCTCCTTCCATCAGTTATATTTGTAGCAGAAAGTAATCTACCCCTTGAAAAGGCACCCAAAATCTGATAAGCAACACTTTTAGGAGCCTGCAGTCCGATGGTTTGTGCTGTCTGTGGAGAACGGAATTGCAGCTTTGCAAGTGGCAGTGTAATGAATAGTCAAGCACTTAGCAGAGCACTGGCACTGGATGGATGCAGGGAAAAGCCAGAGGGAGTGAGTCAGCATGACCTTGGCTGCTGCCAGCGTATCACATCCAGCCCTCCAGGGACACTGACATTGGTTGGGGTCTTCAATGGAAAGAGAAATAAAATCCACTGCAATAATTAACCACTGCTTGTGTGTATTATTTGCAGGGAATGATACATCTATGTTCTCAGAAGGCTAATTTATTACTTTATGATACTATAATATATTAAAGAATACTACACTAAAGAATACAGAAAGGATACTTACAGAAGGCTAAAGAGATAATAATGAAAACTTGTGACTTTTTTTACAGATTCCTGACACAGCTTGGCCCTGATTGGCCAAAGAGTCAAAACAGCTCACACCAGAATCCAATGGAACAATCACCTGTGGGCAAACAATCTCCAAACACATTCCATATGAACAACACAGAGGAGAAGCAAAATGAGATAAGAATTGTTTTCATTTTTCTCTGAGATTTCTCAGCTTCCCAGGAGAAAAATCCTGGGCGATGGGATTTTTTTCAGAAAATGTGAATGCCACACATGTGTGTCTGAAAAATGCCACTTTCACACAGAATACTATGCAGAAGAACATCAACTTAAGCCAGCTGTAGTTATTCAAAGGTGGTTTTGTTGGTAAGCAGGTCTAGCTCTTTGTTACCCTGTGGCAGCAGCACAGGCAGCACTCGGGGAAGGCAGAAATAGCCTGAAAATTTGGAGTGCTGCTCATTCAGTGAGCTGCAGTTTGGCACACTGAGTCCCAGCAGGGTGGGATAAATTGTTATTTATTGCATGACAGTAACACCTGGGGATTCTGCAATGCCTGGCACAAGCAGTTGCAGGTGTATAAATAGAAGAATAGAGATTTTACTGTGGAAGTAGGGCTTTGGTATTAAGGAATAATAAGGGGGATTTACAGACAAGTAATAGAGGTCCAGAAGCTGTGGTGGTTATTCAGCCATATTTTCAGAGAAAATCTCTGACTAAACCACAAGAAGAACATGGATTTCTCTCAGATTCAGTCCAATCATTTATCTTCCAAATCCTTCCATTTTAAAAAGCCAGTCAGCCAGAAAACAAGAGCAGTCAAGTGCCCTGTGCTCACTGACCAGGGTGTGCACTGGCAGTGTCTCCTACTGGTGCCAGGGTGACCAGTAAGGCCATTTAGGAATAGTGTTAAGGTAGTTTTGCTACTTTATTACAATCAAATTAAAGGAAAAATGAGGATGAATGAAACTCAGATGAACCTCTTTGGTTTCTCAGTTTATTATTTGGCAGTGTTTCAGTGGCAAAAGCCCTTGTCCTTAAAGATCATCAGCACCTCATCAGAGCACCCTGTCCCCTGTGGGCTATAGGGTCCCTTTGTGGTCCCCCTCTCACATCCTCTGCTGATCCAGAGCACCTGTAGAGTACCTGGGGTCCCAGAATACATCCCCATCCCTCACCCTGAGCTGCCCTTTCTGCTTTGCTCTTTCCCCTTTTGGAAGCTGCTCCTGGCAGCCATCCCACAATTTGTTACAGTCTTCCTACTCCTTCCCACTTATCTCTTCCTGAACCAAAACTCTTCTCTGCTGGGACTGAGGTTTTCACATCAGCATTTACTAATCCTAGCAGCTGGTTGAGACCATTAATTTTTCCTTTGCTCATTCCATACCTAGTTGTTCATTGCTGGTGAGAGAAACCAAATTCCAGCCACCTCTCCCTGCAAGGAATTCCTCTCCTTGCCTGCTGTCTGTGGGTAGCCTCACCCCACAAATACCCCTTGTTCCTATTGCTGCATGGGGAAAAATTAAGTGACAGGCTTTAGGAACTTTAGCAGTTCCTTGAGAATTCAGGCCAGCTAAAATCTCCTGGGGTGTGTTGAGCACTAGATGAGGCTTCTTGCAGAGCTGGCAGTGGTTAATGTGGAGCTTGGAGCAGGAGTTTGTAGAGGGCAAGGTCCTTGGGGCAAGGCCTGCCCTTGCCCTCCTGTTTGTGCTGAATGAACACAGTGAGCCTCTATTCTTGGCTGGGACAATTAGGTTTTATGGCAATATGAGTAATTAATAATAACATGGGGCCTTTTCTCTGGATGGGCTGTTAGAAATAATTTTCTTCTGCCAGTTGCTTCTCTAGAATGTGGTTTTGAACTTTGAGATCCTGAAAGGGATAGTGGAAACACAAGCAGCTGTCACAAACCTTTAGCTCTGTTTGTTTAGGCAGTGGTGGAAAATCACAAAACTAAATTGTTGGATGGTTCACTGGTTTGTGCATCTTTTGTTGTAACATCAAACTCTTATGCAATGGAGTCCTGTTTGATTAAAGACTCTTCTCACAAAAAGTGGGTTTCAACTGTCCAGATTTTTAATAAGGTGAAAAGAAGCAAAGCAAACTACTGATCTTCTGGTTGTCCTTCACTCAGTTCATGTGTGGCACACACAGGATCAGCTGTGCCGTGCTGGATCAGGGTGATCCAGCTGCTGCAGCTGCCAGAGGTAGGCTCTTGTTCCCAGGTGTGGTGGATCTGAACCTTGCCTTCACCCATGTGCCACTGGGGCCCAGAGGTGGATAAAGCATTTGGTTGCTTGGTCACATCACAGTCCTTCAACAGCTGTTCCTCATCTCCTTGGCAGCAGGGGTGGCATCTGCCCATGGAGATGGGCTGTGAGTGGTGGCAGCACAGTGCCAGGAACAGTGTGACAGAGATCCTCCTGTCCACATGCCTCATCCAGCTCTGAAAGCTCCTCTTGTCCATCTTCTTTCCCAAATGTCACATTCACATTTTCTGAAAAATCCTTTTACTCAGGGTTTTTCTCCTGGGAAGCTGAGAAGCCTCAGAGAAAAAGGAAAACAATTCTTATCTCATTTGCTTCTCCTCTGCTTTGCTCATGTGGAATGTGTTTGGAGATTGTTTACCCACAGGTGATTGTTTCATTGGATTCTGCTGTGAGTTGTTTTCACTCATTGGCCAATTGAGGCCAAGCTGTGTCAGTACTGGAGAGAGTCACAAGTTTTCATTATTATCTTTTCAGCCTACTGTAAGTATCCTTTCTGTATTCTTTAGTATAGCATTCTTTAATATAATATAGTATCATAAAATAATAAATTAGCCTTCTGAGAACATAGAGTCAGATTCATCATTCCTCCCTTCATCTGGGGGGAACACAGATACAATACCCAGATGTCAAGGAAGCTGAACTGTAGAGGCCTTCAGAAGCCTCTTCCACAACTTTCTTTTTGTTCTTTGCCAGACCTCTGCCAAAAAAATGGCAATGACTCTGAAATTTAAACTTAGGTATCCAAGGGTATGTTATTCCTCCAGTTTTTTTACTATGACTAAAAAGAACTTTCTTCCTTCAGTGAGCACCAAGCTGACATTTTCAGGAAGCTGACAGCTGGTGCCATGATGGTGAACATGACTGACTGAGAATCTCACAATGTCAGTCATGATCCAGGGGTTTAGAGTACTGGGCTCCCTCTAAGCAATGCAGGAATGCAAGTATCCTTGGTAGGTTGTATCTAATGAGGAGGATATTCATCCCTGAATTGCTTTTTTAAGTTAATGTTCTCTTTCTGCTCTGGTAACCATAGTAATTACACTGGAATTTTGTGTTTTAACATATTCATGCCCAAAATCTCTTCTGGTGGTCAGTTTATTTTTATAAAGGTCATGTTGTGGCCTGCAGCCAAAAGCACTGGTGCTAATACAGAATGTGATTTCTATCTGTTCTCACTAGGTATGCAGAGCCAGTTACAGTGAGTATTTCTCAGCCTGTTTTTTTCAATAAAAGTATTGGACTCCATGACAGCACTGTGAATTATGATCTGAATTCTCTGCTGCAGCACTTCTCCTGAAATCAACAGAATTATGCTGGCAAAGAACTTGGTTGTTCATAGTGTCACATCACACAGCTCTGACATTGACTTCATTATGGCATTCCCAGAACTATAAGGTGTTTGGATGGGAGGACTTGGCAGCAGACTGGAAGCACTGGTGACTCAGTGCTCTGCCTTCTGAGTCAAAAATGACCTGGTGTCCTGGCACTGCAGTTTGTAGTTTGGTTTTCTTGTTGTTTTTATGAGATGTAAACCCCTCTGTTTTAATGAAATTATTGCATATTACTTTTTGAAAAGGAAAATTAATATTCTTGCTGTTTTGTTTTGTTTTTTTTTTTTTTTAATTTAATTTCAAGATAGCTACCACTGGCTGCCTGTTTTTACAGAGCTGGTAGGAGAGATTAATCACCTTTGAAATCTATGTCCTTTAGTCAAATTTGATCATATTTTGCCATCAAGATGCTTCAAGTTGCTCCATAGGAAACAGGGCTTGCCCTGGATAGTTAAACCTAATTTTGTGTTCCTGAACTTGGCTCACCTTCCATGCTAAAATGCACATGACCTTCACAGGTCCTTTCCTCTTCAAGGTGTGAGTCTGAGTAAAGGAGTTCTTAAAAGTGGCTTCAAAACTCTCTGTCTACATGTGAAATCTATGGAGGATCTTTGATTCTCTGTTTGAATTCCCTCATCCATCCAAAAAGGGGAAGTAAAGGAATGTAGAACAAGAGGTCAGATTTACAAAAGGAGCATCTCACCACACAAGGCTGCACACTGGATTGTCCCTAGCAGAGTTAACTTTTAATACCTGTGGAAGATCTCCTGAACTAGCTGGAACTGGGGTACTGGTGTTAGGTGAGCACAGTAAATGAATTGGTTTTGTTTTTATGAACTCATTGCTAAAGGTTTGTTTAACCATGTCTTGATGGAGAGTGCTGGGGGTGTCATTTTTCCTCGTTATGCAGTAATAAGTGTAATCTAAATATGAAACTTGGATATATGCAGGCCTCTTATCCTCCAGGAACAAACAGCATTCAGAGGGTAGATGGATACTCATGGACCAACAGGATCCCTGAAATGTCCATCCTTCCCCCTGAGACACACAGGGCTGGGTCTGCTGTGGCTGTAATTTGGGCTGTTCTGTCAGGGCTGTGAACCACCACTACCAGGAGAGAAAACGGGCAATATTGGTTCTTCTGCCCTCAACAAACAACAGTAAATAAACAGCAGCTCCCCAGTCCTCTCTGTCTCTATGCACACTGATTTGTGGAAGTATGTAAATGCCAGCAGGAACTGGAATGAGATGGCATCTCAAACAAATGGAAAAATCTTCATTTGCAGCAATTGCTGTTGTATTTGTGGTCACAATAACTTTGGCTGTAATTTACAAGTTAGGCTTGCATCTGTGACTGAAATGAAACAGTTTCAAAGTTAAGCTTGAAGCAATTTAAAATAAATTGTGGTTTTGCCTTTCAATTCCAAAGGAAGCCTTTTTTATTTCCCAGGCTGTATCCATTTTGTGCGCATATATTTGTCATTCAGAGTTGGTGGGTTTTTACCTTCTTTGCAATTGCAGTACAAAGTAGTTTGAAAAAATATGGCATGGGGAAAAGGGTGCAGTAGGTATTAATTTCGAATTAAACTATTATTTCTATCTTCTGCAGTAGTTTTTATTTGTTTGTTTGTTTTTGTTTCCCAGCCATAATAATGCAACACATTCCCAAAATATTTCTTCTGAAAATGAAACTATTATTTGTATCTTCTGCAACAATTTTTATTTGTTTGTTTGGGGTTTTTTCTGGCCATAATAATGTAACACATTCCCAAAATATTTCTCCTGCCTTTGGAGAGTTGTGAAGGAAAGTGAACTGCTTTGCAAGACTATTTTCTAACTTAATCAGATATGCAGGTGCTCTGTAATGGATGCAACAGAGGGCAAGAAAGCAGCAGAAAAATAGTTGCAATTTACAGCTGGTAAATTGTGCTGCCTCTGTCAGCATCAAAAGAAGCTGGTTTGTTTCATATCTGCTGCAGTTCTCATCCAGAATAATTTAATCAGTTCCAGGCTTTATAATATTGACATTTTAGTGAAACATTGCTCTGTAAATATCACATTTCTGTGCAGTGCTGCATACCTGTAGTGATTACCATGGCTTAAAGAAGTCTAGTTCATAATTTATGAATGACACAGACATTCCCACAAGTCCTGAGTGATAACATCTTTGATTTGAGCTGTACACAGGCACAAAGGAGCTCATTTTGAATTCACAGGGATTCAGTACTGAGTGAGGTGACAGTTTTAGTGCTAAACATGCCATGAGACAGGAGAATTTCTGTACATGGGTACATGAAATCTGCTGAGGGCTTCTGCTGCACTGCTGATGCCTTACTGGAGGTGAAGCCATTTGTGTGCTGCTAGGGCTGGGTCCCCCATCTTCTGCATGCAGAAATAACTGAAAAGATGTTGAATTTTGACAGCATTTCTTCCAGAGAGAGCACCTCAGGATAAGAGGCTGCTTTGGAGTGTTTGAAGAAAACCAGGCTGACCCAGTTTTTCTGCACATTTGGCGTTTACAGGAATGAATTTACAGCAATTCAAAGAGACCAGGTAGTCTTACTCTCCCTCAAGTCCCACCATGAGAGCACAGGAATAATTAGGCCTGCAGTCATACACATTGTTCCTGCTGTTGTTTTGCCAAAATAAGGGATTACTGCCTTTACTTACTCACCCTTAACTATGGAGGTCTTCCTCATTGCCCACTGCTGATTCTTCTTTAATGCAATTCTGGAAACATCATGTGAAAAGGAAAGTCTCCAGTCCTTAACCAAAAATTTTCAGTAATATTGTGTGGAAAAGAAGTATTTAGGGGATTTTAATTTTTTTTTTTTTGTGCATGGCTTAGCAACAGAATCAGCTGCAAAATAAAATAGGCTATAAAGGAAAAGGGAAAAGAGGTAGGTCTCGAGGGGCAGAGATGTCCTGTGGTTACAGCAGAGAAGTCATGGTGATTCTGATTAAAAAGCTACAGACTGATCCTAAGGAATATTCAAGGAACTATTTCCCTGCCTTAGTTTTCACACCAGAGTTGGTAACTAGTGCTTTGATCTGTATGTTTTCAGTGCCATGCAAATTAGAGAGCAGCTGGGTTTGAAAGCTTCAGGCAGTCTGTCTGCTTCAGCTGTGTGTCCCTGAAGGCTGGGCCAGCTCAATAAGGGCCAGCTGAGAGCACAGGAGCTGTGATTAAGCTTTGGCTTAGGGTCTGCTGTGCTTATTCTGAAGGTTTCTGATGCTTCAGGGAGGTTGAAACAAATAAATAAACAACCCTGGTGTGTTTGCAGTGAAGAAACGAGATGGACCATCTCTCCAGCTGCCTGCTCTTCTTGGCTTCAGCCTCCTGGTGGTGGGGTGATGCTGCTGGGGCAGGGAGCAGCAATCCTGGTGGGTTCACACTGACCAAGGGGGCTGTGCCTTCTGCTGTCCTGGGGCTTTTGGGGAGGTTGTGTTGGTTGGCTGTGCCTGTCCTATGGAGACTTGTTTCCCTGTCAGAGTATTGTATTTGCATTGCCCCCAGATGAGGGAAGGAATGATGAATCTGACTCCATGTTCTCAGAAGGCTAATTTATTATTTTATGATACTATATTATATTAAGAATGCTATACTAAACTGTACTAAAGAATACAGAAAGGATACTTACAGAAGGCTAAAAAGATAATAATGAAAACTCATGACTCTCTCCAGAGTCCTGACACAGCTTGGCACTGATTGGCCAATGAGTGAAAACAACTCACAGCAGAATCCAATGAAACAATCGCCTGTTGGATAAACATGCTCCAAACACATTCCAGATGAGCAAAACAGAGGAGAAGCAAATGAGATAAGAATTGTTTTCCTTTTTCTCTGAGGCTTCTCAGCTTCCCAGGAGAAAAATCCTGCGTGAAGGGATTTTTCAGAAAATGTGAATGCCACACCAGAGAAGGAGGGAGAGCACTCAAGGAGAGTTGTTGGCCTGGCAAAGCTTGCCAGCTGGGTGAGTGCCAGAGCAGTGGGGTTTGGCTGTGCTGGGATATCTGGGGAGTCTCCTCAGGGCTGTAAGTCCTGCTTACCTTGGGAGGAGATTCTGCATTTTCATCAGTGCATATTCACCTGATTTGCATTGTTTCCTATGTCTGGTCAGGAATGCTGGCTGTGGGAGCTGCCTGGTCATGTGTAACCTTTCTCTTTGCTGTATGATGTTTTTGACTGTGTAAAATGTGCTCCTTCTGCTGGTGCCTCCTGAAAGGCATCAGAGTATTCTCAGCCCTGATTGGGTAAGTAAGGACTTAAATATTGTTATTTCTTCTGTCTCACAGCTTTAGTAGCTCAGCAGTGGAGTTGTAACTTGGGGGTGGTAACTGAGCTTCTGGAATCCTTTTTTTCTGGGGCTGTGTGGGAAGGGGTGAACTCTGTGACTTTCTTATCTGTTACTGAGTGGTTGGAATGGTATTTAGAGAAGTCCTTTTTTTTTTTTTGTTAGCTCTCCCATAAAATTCTAAGCATAGAATCCTAAAATGTCAAAGTTTTTATCCTCTTTTCTGAAGGAAAAAAGACAACAGTGGAAGAGAAGACTTGGTAATTTCAGCACAAAACTGCTTTTATTTTGGCTGCTGTCTGAGTTGATCCTCTGGGCTAACCAAGAGTCAGATATGTGATAGAATTGAAATAGAGATTGACTTTCCTGCTGGTTAGCTGACAATTTAGTGATGTTTCTGTGTCAGGCAGTGCATGAATGTGAACATTTGTAGCCTGCTCTACGGGAGTGAGTATAAGAAATTAAATATTTTGATGGTGTTTCCTTTCCCTGTTGCCTTCCCTGCTTAGATGGGTGAGGCTTCTGTGTTCTGTAAGGTGCTGGATGGGTTGGTCAAAGGGCTCAAGTTCAGTTTAAGGGTTTTGTGTTGTGCTCCTCCCCTTACCTGAAGAAGTTGCTGGATGTGGCCTCAGTTCATCATGGATGGTCTTCGAAGGGATTTTAGCTGATAGTTTGGGGTGCAAAATTTGTTACAGATATAAAGTAGCCTGGTTGTTAGGCCTCAGCTTTTTATGTTCTGTGCCATTTGTTTCTGCCTACCTGTGTAGGGGGATAGAATATAAGAAAATAAAGGTAGTGTAGAAAGCAGTCTTTCCCCTAAGGAGTTGCAGCTGGGCCAATTATCAAAGATTAGGAACAGGCCTGACTTTACCAGGCCACAGCTCTATCCAGTGAGAAGAAGAGTGCTATAAAAGAGTGGGGTGGCTGGGTGGGAAGGGAACTGGAGTCTGTGGCTGCTTTGTGAAGAAGAGAGAGTCAGTGCTCCGAGGAGATGCCCACGAGAAACACCAACAAGGTATGAAACCTTTGTGATAAGGAGATAACAGTATGAAATCCCTGCAGTAAGATGACAACATACATGTATATATTAAATATGTAAGGTTTGCCTTAGGGATAGTATAGGCTGTTAAGTTTATGGTGATTTCTGTGGAATAAAACAGGGTTGGATGCTTACATGTATTTAGGATTATTTGCCTAGCGTCAAGTCTCTGTGCTACTGGCTCTGATTAAATGGAAATTGTGCTGAAATGAATGATTTTTCTGCAGTCACATTAATACATTTTTTTATTAAAAGAATTCTTGATTAGACAAGGTATTTCTAGTAGAAATTATACTGCCAGGTTATGGTTTTGTTTTATTTTCCATTAATTAGACCTGTGTTTTAGGAAAGTCTATAGGGAAGATTGGAATTCTAGTCTTGTCCTTATTACTTGCCTGGGTGGATCAAACTACTAATAGAAACCTAAAATGTGATTGTTGTTCCAAATTATTGTTTAGGTTTAAATGTCAGGGGGCACTATGGAGGCTACTAATACTGAAGATATGAATTAAATGTAAACTCATACTGGTTTAATTTCTATTGTAGCAGGTTTTTCTGAATACCAGCTAGCAGGCAATTTTTCTAGTCATGGGTGTGACAGTATTTCAGTGTTGTTTTCTGCATTGTCTGAATTTTTTACTGCCTCTCAAAAGATGAGAGTTTGTGTGCTCAGTGTCAGCTTATCATCTTGTCATTCTTTTCATGCTACAAATGTATTTTCAAGGACTCTAAGGAATGTGTGGATTTTTGTGGGTGTGAGATCGTCTGGGTTTTTGGTTTTTTTTTTTTTCCTTAATTGTAGCTGTGTTCCAAAGCTCAGGGAGTGGAGTTCAAGAGCCTTCCCTGCATGGGTGCAGAAATGTGCCCTCAAAACCAGGGGACTGCTAACAGAACTGGGCTAAATGGATAACTGTAATTTTCATGTTTCAAACCTTGCTTTGTGTAACTTCCTCTGGCCAAAGAGAGACCTCTAGCATGCTTTTTTTCAAACTTGTAATACCCTGTATCTGTCCTTTGAAAAAATCTCTAAGGATCATACAAAACATGCTACTTGCATGGTCTTAAATCCCAAATAATTGCTGATGCATGTGTGTTATCTGTCCATCCTTCCTGCTGTGCCACTTTAGTCTCTCTAATTTCCTGTTCTTTAGTGGCTTTATCTTCTTTTTCCAATTACTAGGATTTTCTCTCTCAAGTGCCTGGAGTAAAGCTCTGAAAAACTGCATCATGCACAGCTATTTAGGTTTTCCAAAATATTTATTTGGCTTGTATTCAGAGACTATTTAAGAGGCAAATAAATTAATGGGATTGTTTTAGAGGAGGAAATGTTTCTTCATTAGCTAATTTTACATATTAAAGGGGTATTTGAATTTTTGTGTTTGATTGAAATGAGTAACCAATGAATGGATTTGTGTTTATTAGTGTTACATCCTGCCATGAAAGCTTCTGTTCATCTTGCTCACCACCTTCCACCCAAATGTTGCATGAGTAGCCTTTGGAGCTACCCCCTTAACTAGTGGAGGGACAGACAAGAGATCACTTCTGGAAGTGCTCCTGCCTTGTTTGGGGTGGGCAGCAAACTCTGAGATGAGTTCATGTTGGGGAAGGTAAATCTCACCTAAAGTACCTACAGCTGCACCATTCAGATTTGCTCTTGGCTGGGTGAACAAATTCATGGAGTGCAAGGGTTAAAAAGTGCTTAGGGCTTGTGTAGCCTGGGGAGTAAGAGCCGGAGTGTAACTCTGCTTTAGCTTTGTGCTGAGCCCTATGGTTTGCATTTGTCTTGTGGGCATCTTGTGAAAAGGCATCCAGTGTGCATGTGAAGAAATTGAAAGGCAGACTTGATTGTTTCCTTCACAATTAATTTTAGTAGTTCACTCCCTCTGATTAAAAACTCTGTACCTAATTGTGTTTGGTTTTAAATTTAAATTATAGCTGAAAATTTCCTTTCTATATGCTTTTCTTTGCTTGAGTAAAAAGCCTCAAGGACATGAAAATTTCTGCCCAAGGTGATTTTCTTCTTTCCTTTTTCTTTTTACCAGATGTTGTAGTCCTGTCACCCAGCTGTTGGCTTTCATCTCCAAAACAGAGTGAGCTCTTACACTCAATGCTGAGGTTTCATATAACCTTGAGACAGAGTTGTAATTCTCTGCATCATCTCCTGATTTTTTGTGTCCTTTTTAAGTGAGTTATTGGACCTCTTAGTTAATCCTATGTCTGTATAACTAATACCTTACTAGGGGAGAAAAATTGCATTCTTGCTTCCTAATTCCTTTCTGTACATCTGAGGATTATGTTTGCTCTTTCCTGACAAAGAATCATATAGAGACTTGGGCTGACTTGCTCATCCTCTGCTATGTCTCATTTCTCTTCAGAGCTTTTGCAGCTGCTGACATTATTCATAAAAATACAGAATAGCACCAGACCTGTGCTTTGTTAATTAGGCACAGTCTCTGCAGCCTGTAGCCTTCAGTAGGAAATGGTGAAAGTTTAATGAAAAAGCATGTCTGACCCTGTGTTTCATCTCTTGTATATCATCTGCCTGCAGTTATGCAATTTTCCCTGGATAATACTGTAAAATTGAGGGAAAATGAAAATTTTTGATAGCTAATTTCCAAGATCTTTTTGTTGTTTTTCAAAAGACCGAATTATGAAGAAAAGAAACTGCTTCGTATCTGAGATATAATGGTATGAATCTTATAGTACAATCTTTCAAAGAGTAGCATAAAAAATACTGATTAACATCTTCATTCTTCCTCATTCCATAGCTGCAGATAATGATTCTTAGAATTTTTTTCAATAGTATTGTAAAAAGGTTGTATGTTGTAGAGAATTCCAAGGCTCCAGAGTTTCTTTTGTAAAGCATCACAATGAGTTAAAAAATCCCAAAAAGACACAAACCAACCCTGTAACCTCCTCCAAAATAGTGGTGCATTTATCTACACCATTATGTCCCTGATAGTGTATCACACTAAATTAATTAACTAAGCTAAGAAGAGAAACAGCTTTTTGGGTACTAATGTACTTCTAAACCAAATCCCTTTAAGATGAGGGTGGTGGTATGTATCTAAATCTGTGTGTTCATGTAATGTCTTTGAATGTCAGTCTAAAATAATGAACATATCTGGGGCTGTTTGGACAGAAGGATTCCATTTTGGGAATGCTGAAGCTTAAATCAGAACAAATCTGAGTTTTCTGAGCAGTTCAATTTATTCAGCTGGGAGAGAAAATGTCAAATGAGCCAATGCTGTCATGGCTTCACCACTCCCAGGTGATCTGAAAGGTCTGGAATGCTATACTTCAAAACTAAGCAAAGTAACATTGCAATCCTCTTTCATTTTCTTTCTTTCTTTGTTGTTTTGTATTGTTTTTGTGGTTTTTTGGGAGTGGGAATCACCTTTTACTGAGGAGGAGAAGAGTTGGGCTGAGGGTTGGAAGGAGTTCTGGCAGCTCTTTAATGAGCAACTTTGTGAAGAGCAGATGTCTCAGTGCAAAAGTCATTTTTCATTGGCACGATATCTGTTTCAAATCAAGCCTGCCAAGGTAAAAATGGTGGTAACTGAATCACACTTTCTTAAGCAGCCTTTTTCTTTTTTTCTGAGAAGAAATGAGCAGGAGCACAACTTGCATTGTATTTGCACTGAACTCCTTTGGTACAATTTAACTTTTCAGCTTCCTCTAATTTTACCCCCAGCCAGCTTGGGTACTTCAGATCAATGGTTATGGTAACTCAGGTGATTGTCGGGGTTCTACCAGAGGGTGAGTAACACCTCAGTGATCTAAACCCTGCACAGAGCTAGGAGATCATTCATGTCCTTGAAATCATAGAATGGTTTGGGTTGGGACTTTAGAGATCACCCAGTTCCAACTCCCACTTGATTGGGTTGTTTTAAGTCCTTTACAGCCTAAAATTCGCTTCCAGGGATGGGGCATTCGCAGCTTCTCTGGTCAACCTGTGCCAGACCCTCACAGGAAGGAATTTCTTCCTAGCATCCAATCCATCCCTCCTTTCAGCTGAAAGCAGTCAACCTTGTCCTGTCATTCCAGGCCCTTGTAAGAATTCCCTCTCCAGCTTTTGTAGCCCCTTTAGGCACTGGAGGGTGTCACTGTGATATTTTTGCCAGGATTTATTCTCCTGGGAAGCTTCAGCTTCTCCCTGTTTTGCTGCTTTGGCATGTGATTTGGAGAATTGTTTACCCAGCATGGGAATTGTTTTGACTTAATGACCAATCCCAGTCCAGTTGTGTCAGGACTCTGGTCAGTCACAGGTTTTTATTATTAATTCTTTTCCAGCCTTCTGTCTGTATCCTTGCTCTACAGTTTAGTATAGTTTTAGTATATCATTATCTTTTAATATCATATCATAAAGTAATAAATCAGCCTTCTGACAACATGGAGTCAAATTCTCATCTCTCACCTCATCCTGGGGACCCAACACCACAGCAGGAAGGTGCTCTAAGATCTCCTCAGAGCCTTCCCTTCTCCAAGCTGAACACCCCCAGCTCTCAGCCTGGCTCCATAGCAGAACTGCTCCAGCCCTCTGAGCACCTTTGTGGTCTCCTCTGGATTTGCTCCAGCAGGTCCAGGTCTTTCTTAGGCTGGATGCAGTGTCCCACCTGGGGCCTCACCAGGGTGGCTCTTCAGACTGGGAACCAATGGTGAAACTGTTAATGGCTCAGGTTTTTTATATGGAAACACTTAAATTTTGTTAAAATAGTTTTTGTAATGGTGGATAAACTGGAAGCTGAGAGGAGTCTCACTTAAAGAGAAAAAATGTGTTTTCATTTGGAAACAAATTCAAGTATACATTTGATTTAGTAGCAGAATAAATATATTTTTACAGGCAAGCACACAGGCGTTGGGGTTGGAATTCGGTTGCAAAACCTTTTTCAAACTGATTCTTTAGTTGCAGTGTCACTGCTTCCCCATCACCAGCATCACTTTCCCTAGTCATACTGTTTTCTCCAAAGGAGTGAATGGAGGGCTGCAGAGACTCACCTGACCTTGCAGGTCATCAGAAAGTAGTTTTCCTTTTGCTATCACAGGAATTTCATTGAGGCATCTCTCCTGTTTCACAAAACTTTGTCCAGAGAGAGGTGTGTATGTTTGTACTAGCTACTTTGCTACTTAGAAAACTTACAAATAAAAACGTGTGCTGTGCAATCTGATGCAGAAGGAAGAGAGAGAAGAAGAATCTTGTGTAAGTTTAGAAGACAGTTTTTTGGGGCAAAAGGCTTGTGGCCATCGTTAGTCAAGGTGTAAATGTACTTGGAGAAGAGGACAGCAAGCTCAGTTTTCACAGAATTCCCATTTGGATATAATGAAGGGATAACAACTCCATTGTGCTTTCTGTCAAGGGACTGCACAGCTGGAAGGGAATGACAAGAATAATTTGGCTCAGATTCCAGGGGAATTTTCCTTTAAGGGGCTTGAGATGGAAAAATTAATTGGCAAATGCCAAGAGCCCTTTGGGAAGATCTTTTCTAAGCAACTGTTTGCACAGGAGCAATTGCTTCCCTGCCTGAGCTGTAGAAAGAGAAATAAATCTGCTGGGTTTATGAACCCCCTGATTATTTACCCCTTTGAGTACTGGCAGTTCTGTACTGGGATAGCTCAGCTTTGACAGTGCAAGCCATTAAATTTATATGCAGGTGCAGTTTAGCATGTGAGTCTAAAGATAACTGCTTGATTTGTTAACACAAATGTGTGGAAAGCCTGCTATGTTTTGAGCTCTGTAGCTAATGAGCTTTGCAATCAGACCATAATTTAAATCACATAAATATGTTGTCTTGTGGGTATTTTTGTGGGGGTTTTTTTTGTTTGTTTTTGTTTTTTTTAAACCTAGCATTCAAATCTGTCATTAATTTAAGCACAGCGTGTTAACTGGAACACTGCTCTGTATAGCCTGTAGGTGGTTATTTGCTAAAACAAGATAAAATATTGCAATTGTTTTGCTTCAGTAAGGATGTAAACAATCTAATTGGAAACTAATTAGTTACTGGTTTCTGGTGTGATGTGTTGATCAGTTGGCAATCCAAGTGCTGCTATTTCTCTACATTTTGGTTGCTCCCTGATCTCCTGGAGATTAAATGCAGGTGACCAGGGTACACCTTTTTGCACCAGTAGATCTTAATGTGTCCATTGTTTCTAAAATATCTTTTACAGGTGAATGCTGCATGCATACAGTAATAAAAAAAATGATGTTGAGTGGAAAAGTACTCTTTATGTGAGTTTTGGTGATGATGTCTGATGTACCACAAAGCTTCAAAGGACTTCACTGTCCACTCAAACCTTGATATATTTGTAACTCCTTTGTTGTGACAAACAAGAGGTGCATTAGCTTCTTCAGTTGAGATGATCTCAAATGGAAGTGGCACATTTGCTGTTTTTGTTTGGTTCAGCTGCAGCAAAAGGGGGTTTCACCTTGGCTGGTTTAAAACTTCAGAATATTTTAATTTGGTTTTTATTTTAGGAGATGGAATGGTTTGCCAGTAGTAACAAACAGCATTCTGTAGTGCTCTTAAAATAACATGGTTATTTCAATGACTGATAGCATTGCACAGTCTATTAGAGTGATAACACTGCACCATATGATTACAGTTTATATTTTTTTCTTCTGCAGTTCCAATGTTGTTGTTTATAATTATTTTTCCTTTCAATTTTCTTTTATGGAGACATATGTTGCTTATTAAGCAATCCACTATGCAGTTAAGTACAGAACTTGATTATTTGCCAGGTTTGTATGAGCAAGGCTGATGTTATAAATACTTGTTAGGCAGAACTACTGTGAGCTTATTCTTGCAACCCTGATTTGACCAAATGAATTCAGTAGCATTGCCAAAACCTCCACAAAGAACTGCAAGCTCTTCTGTTGGGACTGTTTATCTGCTTAAAGGTAGGCTTTTATTGAAATCTGTGGTGGATGTACTTGAGGCAGACTATAAACTGTTACAAAAATAAAATATTAAAGCAGCTGCATGCCAGATTGTATACTGTAAGTTAATAAAAAAAGAGTCTGCAGAACAAGTGGAGATTTTGGTACTATGAAAGAAGAGAATCACACACAGGTGTGGTGGTGGTGGCAGCACCTAAATAAGCAGGTTTGTACATAATTCCTGACCTTCCTTCTTCAGGCTTTGGCCAAACTTAAAGCTTTTAGCCCCTGAGGACCATGCCATCATCATTTAGGTGAGAGTCTGTCAGCACCAGGAAAGAGTCAGGTCTGTGAGGCTGTGCAGTGACTCTGCTTTAAGGGTGGTGTGAAAGACAACAGGGCTGAGTGACAAATCCTTTAACTAGCTCATTGGTTTTTTTTTGCTTTAATCAAGACAGATGATCAAGATGCTCTTTTTTGTGTGTGGGTGATATTGTATCATTTCTATGCTGGAAGTCCTCATGCATCCAGGCAGAGGAAATGGGCTCTAATGAGTACATCTCCAGTCAGACACTGGCTTAATGGATTGTAATGGGAATTGAGTGCTTCAGATTTCTTATGGAAAAGGCAGAATCTGTAACAGCTGTTCTTTGAAATATAATTTTTCCTTCCAGCAAGATATGAAAGAGATGAAGAAAAGAATGTGTGGAATCAATCCCTGCCTGTTAAATCTCATCCCTCATTGTAGCTTATTCTGCATTGTACACCTTTCAAAGGATGGTTTATTTCTCCAGCATAGCTGCACTCTTCCATTTCCTCCCCAAGACTGTTGCTCTCTCCCATCTCCTGTGTGGAAGCACCCCCCTTTCTATCTGTAGCCATGCAAATGGTACTGGAGGGATAAGTCAGGAATGCCTGAATTCATGGGAGATGGGAGAACAAATCTGCTTAAAACTCCTTTAATCAAACAACAGATGTTGTGTGGTGCTGGAGCCAGTGGTTCTGTGTGTCTGCATGAGGGAAAGGAGAAAGGTAAAGCAGCCATGGCAGCCTACCCTGGCAGTAGTTTTGTATTTTTGTTTTTCCTACATAATTAACTAGCTCTGCCTGGATCTCTCTTCTCATCATCTAAACAGCTGATTTCCTGAAAATGCTTCCAGTTTTGTTCCAGCCACCTCCAGCTCTCTTGCTGAGATGTTTCTGGAAAGGAGCCCTACCCTAAGGAAGCTCTTTAGAATTAACCAGAGTGGTGGTGGTGCCTTCCTGCTGGCACTGGAGTCCTCAGTGATGACTCCTTGCTTCCCACACTTTCAGCAGCCCCTTGCCAGACAAAGGGATGGCTCCATAACACTGCAAACCAGATCCAAGCTGTAGTCTAGAACAGAGCAGTCACTCTGCTCCTGTGATGCCAGCTGAGCCAGTCACAGGGTTACATGAAGGAACAAAAGCAGCTTCTGTCTCCTGGCAGCAGCTTGTTCCATGAAGCACGTGCCTTCTGCCTTTTTACAGGCTGACTTGTGGAAAGAAGGAGAATTCAGCAATGACTGCCTTGTTTACCAAAACGTATTTGTGTATCCACTTGTTTAAGCCATTCAGACTCAATCTGGTGAATGAGTTGCTTAAAGGAGGATGATGAATGTATGCAAACCACATTGTCCAGCTGAATCTTGTTTACCGTGCTGAAATGTCAACATTATTTTCTGCTGCTATTTTGAAGTGTTAGTATTTCTGTCTTCAGACAATGCAGCATTGCTGGAATACCAATGAGGAGTCAGCAGACTTCTGAAGCTCATAAGTCCTTATATAAATCCATGCGTAAGATTCACTTCATACCTGTCATTTTGGGAAATAATGAGATTTTGGTGCATGTTTATCAGAATACCTGATTTTCTCTTCACTATTTCAAGTGTCTTTATCCACATAAGAAGGAATAAAAAACTTTATGGAGCTTAATTAGTAATTAGTTCTTAGGCAGTGGATACTAGGATGTGACTTATGATTGACAAGTGGGAACATGTTTGTTTAAAATTAAGGATACTATCAAAAGTGTTTAAAGTCTTAAGGGATAGTGCTGTCTGCAAAAATTTGATTTTTCTGTGGTGTGGAACAAGCCAATAATTACACACTGGAGAGGAACATGGATTATTTATTTCAGAGTTGTGCAATCCAAGGTGCTGGGTGGAATTCCACAAATGAAGCACATCAGCTATCAGCATGTTTTACTACTTCTGCATTTTAGCAAGGAAAAACCAGTAATTATTAGGAGAGCTATGTAACTTGTAGCCAATGAAGAGTCTTTTATCAGTTAATGATTCTCTTGCTTCTCATGCTGGTTAGTCCACATGCTCAGTCTTTCACTCCTCTTGGGTTGGTGGTCCTGATCTCCTCCTGCTGGAATTACCTTGTATCCAGTTGAAGCCGATTTCAGCACAATTGCTTTCTTGGGTTTATCAATTTCTTCCTTATCTTGAGAATTCTGCCTGAAGACTTCGTGGCCCATAAATTCTGCATTCTTCCTGTGTGCTATCATGTGCATCCTTCTTCCCAAGGTTTGCTAACCTACCCCTAGGCCTGAGATCACTGAGGCATATCAAGCCCTGAACTTTAACAAGGCAAGTCTTCCAACAAGTAATCTGTTTTTCTCACACATGGAAGTCACTTAGTGCTTGCTTGTGAACTGCTGTTTTCATGGATTAGATCTCCATTCTTGATCAGGCTTGAAAGTATGCAACAATCAAAGAACATCCTTTCTTAAGGAAAAATTTACATATTCCCCATCTTGCAACAGTGAAAGTTTTTTTCATTTATTACTTTTAAATTGAGTCTTTACCCTGGTTTTAGTGGCAAAACACAACTTCTTAGGCCTGAGTCTTCAAGATACAGCCAGGATATATCTGCAAGTACTTGTTTGCAGCAACAGACTTGGGCACTTGTAAATATCTTAGGGGCTCAGTTATTTAATAGTTTGACCTGTCAATGCTTTAAAACTCTGCCAGAAGTAGTTATGCCAGGGAATGTTTGGTCACAAAGGATGACAGTAAAATCCCAGTATCCATCAGAGCAGTTGCTGCTGCTGTAACCAACTTGTCTGTCCTTATGGAGGCAGAGGGAAACACCAGAGTGTGTCTGTTGGAATTTGTTGATATCCAGATCCCAGAAAGGAGAAATGGGGTCTGAGGACAGAGCCCCCACAAGCCTGGAGGAGGGTGGCTGGGAGCAAAGGCAGCATGTTGCTTCTTAGCCTGGCTCTCTGCACCAAAGCCCCCTGAAGAGGCAAAGCTTCTTGCTTTCTGGTTTATACCTCAGTGCAAAAAAGGAAGGCTTGTGGCAGGATGGGTGATGTGTGCACTTGCTGCTCATTCCCAAATAAGAGGCCAAATGTGCCAAGACCTAATGAGACAGATGCACAGGGAGTCAGAGGAATGAGGACCTTGAACTGATGGGAAATAGTATTTCTGGGGATCAATGCTTTTGGGAGGGTTGAATGGGAAATACAGGCTAGAGAGGAAGCATCTTAATTAGCTGTGGATTTCTGTAGCTTGTTGTTCAGTAGTTTTGGCTCTTCCACAGTGGTGGATAACTTTCCAACATCAGCCATTAAAATAAGGAGTTCTTTACTGTGTGATATTTTAGGAGAACTTTAAGCAATATCAGAAATTAATTGCTCATCCTCGCTTCTAATTTATATCCTCTAGAAAAGCCTGTTATACTAGATAGTTTGAATTCTAGTCACCCTCTAAGATGCTGTGTTGTGTATCTGATCTGGGGGATAGATAATGATGGCTTGTACCCACAGTTGTTATCACCTGTATCTTCCAGGCTGATCTGGAGGTGAAAATTCAAGCTGTTTGGAAGTAACACCTGATTGCTGCAGGAATTTTCTGATAAGGGTTTTGGAAAAAGGAAACCAGGTCTTGGTATCTGAAGGTTGAGCTGAAAATTTGAGCCCAATCTTATCCACAGTATATTTTTAAATGGTCTTGGAGTTCACAAGACTTGTAATTGTAAATTTAAAAGCTCTAGTGCAAAAAGCTGTATGGGATTTGGTTCTCTGCCCCTAAGTCCTGTCTTAGGGCTTCAGGGTGAATCCTCTACCTGTAAATAACACCTGTAAAGGGAGAGAACAGCTGGAGAACCTCAGAATCCCACAGGCAGCACAGCACCTGTGTTCTCTGGAAAATTCCAGATACTTGCATTGTGTGATCTCCTCCTGAACTGGGGTTTCCTTGTGTGTGTGGTACCTGGATGAGCCTGGTGCTGCAGAGGAGGTGCTGGAGCATGGTCTGAGCTGCACAGCTGCCCCTGTAGCCCCTTTCAGCTCAGTCTGCTCCACAGCAATCTCAGATGTGCCAAAATAAACCCTGCTGGAACACCTTCAGCTGAACTCAGCAGTTCTGAAGGCTCTGAGGGTCTCTGGTAATGCTTGTTAGCTCTAAAAAGGATTCTTGATTGCTTAGTGCTTTTACTGCCTTTGTGCTCTTAGCCTGCAAACCTTGCTGAAAGGACAGAGGGAAGGGAAGATAGAGCTCAGTCAGTGAATTAATTTAGAAAATGTATCTTTGAGAATGCTGGCTGTCAGGGAAACCTCTGCCTTTTGGAGAAATCTCTTAGAAATCTCCAGGAATTGCCACTTCAAGATGTTTCCACTCTAATTGTTCTGTCCATAGTTAAATCTCGGCTCTTGCAGAGCAGGTTTGCTCTTAAGCACTTTCATGGTCAAGAATCAGCATGTCTGAAATTGGATATTGTTCTATGCAGTAAGGAGAATTGTGGGCTTCAGTGGTAAGAAAACATTGTTTTAATATAAACATATTTAATGATCCTTTTTGCATGTAATATTGTTGCTTTATTCTCTCTGTCAGCCTGTATCTTTTGATAATTCACAATGAAACATGGGATGCTTTGTAGCTTAGTATTTTTAAAGAGTATCTACCACAGCAAGAGCTTTTGTGTTGCAGTGATCCAGCTAGTAACAATCAATAAAACTTCCTGAGGTTTTTTCCTGGATCCTCCTTCCAAATGCCCTGAGACATTGAGCCTTTAAAAAACTCATTTATGGCTCCTTCTTCCTATTTTTCTTAATATGATATGCCTTTACAATGAGTAAATTGTTTGTTTGGCTATAAAATAAACTGATGAAACAGTTCTTGAATTGTTGATCTGCACTTGGCTCCTCTTAGATAAGTGAATTTGCTTTTCAAAACTGGAATATGGAATACCTGCCGGTCAGAATAGGGTAAGGCAGGAACCTTAGGGGTGGGATTTAGTTTACTGTCTAAATAGGAATATCTGCAATATTTGGGAGTTTGAATTTCAAGGTTTGATGTACACCTTTAACCTAAAAGACAGAAAATATGATGAGCAACTAAGAGGGAGGATCTAATTAATGCTAAATCTGAAGCATACTGCTGTGACTAATCCATCCAAGTTGAGCATGTTTGGGTTATTGTGAAGTGACCTTTATAGCATTTGAAGGGCAAAAAATATTTGTAAACAATAATTAAAGCTTTATATTGTGATTTGGCATACCTAATATACTTTTAGTTGTGCATTGACTTTCCCAAATGAGCTACTTTCTCTGTTACCAGCCAAAAAACCCCTTCCATGGCAAAATTTTCTCTGCCTCTTACTCTCTGTTTTCTGGAAAGTGGTTGTAGTTATTTTCCAATTAAGATGGAATTGGGTAATTTTGTGTCAGGGATGGAGGGCTTGGTCCAAACTGGCCGAGGTTTGATGGTTTGCATTCAGTGCAGCTGGGTGTGGAACCCCAAAAGCTTTTTTGGGGGATGGATGTGTGGCAGGCAGAGTGGAAACTTGACAGCTTCATCAGGGAGGGCCTCCCATGAGTCATGAGGTGCAGAAGGACCCTCTTGCTTTCTCAGCACCTCCTCCTCACAGAGCAGCCTGGGTGCAGCTGGATCCAGTCCTAGCCCCAGACTGAGTCAGTGTTTGTATCTGAGGAGTTATGGAGTATAATTGAACCCTTATACAAGTTTGTCCTGCAGGAGTAGGGATGGCAAATCAAATACATTAATATAAATTATTTTAATTGAGTATGATAGTGATTAGACTAAAATATGTTAATCTGAATTGCAGAGCATCCTGCTGCAGTGTTGATACACAGCAGGTGATGTGATCTGTTTGTGCATCTGTTCAATTATTTATTTAAGAATTGTAATAGCTGAAGGCAGCTTCATAGAATTCCTCTGATTTTCAGGAAGTGTGGCAAAGAAATTCCTGCTAAGAAGCTAGACTTTATAAGTAGTCTTAAAAAATAAGTAATTCCACAGTGAGTGATGCTTATGCTTCTGGCATTAGCCATGTGTGCACTCTATATCCTGACCATGGCAGTGTTATTGGATTTGGAAGCTGCAAAAAAAAAAAAGAAAAAGCTTAGAACTTTTAGTAGGCTTTCAAAGTAATGGTTATGTTAGTAAGGGTGTAAGGAGTGAGGTGAGGAAGGAAGTATGATAACTCCAATTAAAGAGTAGAAGAACAAGTAGTGAAAAGTAAAGAAGCTGTTCAAGGCAAGGGAGATGCTTGTTTTATATGGCAAGATTTTGTAGTGCTCTTGCAAAATCAGGAGCTGTGCTGTAGTCTTTATTGTTGACTGCCTCTGTGTAGCCTTGAATTTGATGTTAGCTGAAATCCATGTAATATCTTTGTAAGCATCGGTGAATTTATTAAATTGCATTCATTTAATAAAATTAAATATTCTAATACACCTAGGAAGTTTTCAGAGTTTTAGATTTGTTGCATTTTTTATGATGTCCATCGATGAATTGGATAATGTTATACTTAGACATGTTACCTATTGGGGAGCCCCATGATTGGTCTGAATAGGGATTTTTTAAAATGGGCTTCTAGGATGAAACATTCTTGCTTACAAGTATATAATAAACCCTGGGCATAGAGCAAAGCAAAGTTTGTGTTCTGGGTGTGGTTTTTTTAGTATTTTGGTTTGGGTTTTTTTAAGAGATGTCTTAAAATTCCATTAGTTTACATTTCTGCCACAAATACATATAAATTGTGAAATTCCAAATTTGTCACTAGGTCTGTTCCTAGACTTTCCAAGGATATCACAGCCACCTGCAAAAGAGCCATATACCTCAGAAAAAATGGCTTTGTGTCAACACTGGAAGCACGTTACCAAGAGGCTTTAACCCAATTGTTTGTTTTTTGGTTTTTTTTTTTTTTAATAAATTTTTGGTACTGTGCCTGCAACTTCTTCCTGTGTGGAGAAGTGGATAGGTGCAACTGTAGTATGGCTGTCATAGAGGTGCAGCTTGTGCTTCTGCATTTCTTAGGTTGAGCAGAAGCCTCTTGGAAAATGAGGTTCAATCATTTTATAGCCTTTGTGTTTAACACATCATGTTAAATGTATTTGTCCCTGTCCTTTTGGCAACAATAAATGGCTTATTGGATCAGAGGTCTGGGATAAATCAATAAGGAAACTTCTCCTTCAGAATTCATGTGTCTGCTGCTACCTGGAGGGATGTTACTGAGGATCCGAGATGAACTGAAGAGCTCTCTAGCAATTGGCAATCTGCTCTTTTTATCAGATAAGAACACAAGAGTCATGGAGGAGTTAAAAAAATACAAGCAATTTAGATATAGAGTAGATAAGTAATCACTTCATGTACCATCTATCCAAGGCTGAGGCCTCTTGCATGGATCTAAAAGCAGAGGTTCAGTGGAGACTGGAAAATGTCTCATCCAAGCAATCACCTGTGTCAGCACCTCCTCCTGCACTCAGTAGCATGAATAATTGAGTTATTTGTACATGTCAGTAAGAACTACTTTCAAAGATTCCTTTACATTCAGTTTCTGCTCTTGGTACCTGGGCTTTCCTCCTGCCCCCCAAAAGGATTTAGGTACAGGTGATTCTTTGTTTCATGGTGGCACCATTGCCGAGCCAGTGTTGTGGTGGAAGAAGTGCAGCGGCAGCGAAGTCAAGGCCATTCCCATCCCTATTCCTCCAAATTTGGGTGCCAGTGGAGAGTTGTGGCTTCTCTCACAGCACCTTGTCTGTACATTGCTGCTCTGAATGATGTGCAGAGGATGTTTTGCTTTCTACTTTTAGGGTGGTTTTATGTTGTTCACAATGATAGAATGCCACTGTAATTTTTATGAAAGGTTCAGTGTAGGGTGTCATTGGGGATTTAGGAGTCTCTGCTGCCAGGCAGAAGTAGGGATATTTAATCACTTTCGTGTTTGTGCTTCTCAATTTCCTGCTCTGACTTTGCAAAACATGGTTTATCTTTGCTGCTCAGAACAGCTCAGGGCTGTGGGAGCCAAAGCTTTCCTAAGCCAAGGGCGCTGATGTGAAGGAAAGCTGGGGAATGGAGGGGCTCACTGACACTGCTGTTCCTGGGGGGAGCTTGCTTTTGGGTCAGCAGTGCTGGTGTTCCTGAGGAAAAGGAAAAGAAGCAGAGAAACTCATTTAGGAACGTGTCAGGGCTGAGGGATGCCAGTCCTATCTCTAAAGCAGCAGGAGGGTGGTGACTTGATGGTGAGGCAGTTGAGTGTGATCATGAGTTCTTCTCCTTGTAACACGTGCCATTGCACTGAAAATATATTCCCAGGCTTTTGGAAGTAGGAGGAAATATTAAATTAAGGGGAAAATTAAAGCCAGCTTGTGTTACTCAAGTAAGGACTGCCTGGTGAGATGCATGGGGGTGGTGGTGAGCATGACAAGGTGTTTGGACAGGTTCCTGGGAAGGGAAGAGGAGCACTCAGTGGTAAAGGCATCTTGCCTGTGTCCATGGTGCAGTGAATCCAGAGGTTCTGGAAACAAACCCTCAGCCCTGCTCTATGTAGGTCCTGTGTTGTCCCTTATCAGTAACTAGATAGGAAAAAAAAGGGAAGGGTGGAACCCAATGATGTGCTACTTAAACATGCACAGAGGCAAACAAAATCAACTTATTTTGATACATTTAATCTGTATTTCTGCATTAATCCCAGCAACCAAATTACTAAAATGCACAACTATATGCTTTTCTTTAAAAGAGGATACTGATATAAAATGCATCTTAAATGTAGCAGGAGGGTGACAAATGCTGGGATAATGCCATGTCAAAGTACAGAGAGAACTGGAGTAGGTTGAGCTGGCAGAGAAGCTGTGCTGTATTTTGAGGTTTAAAGTCAAATCAGATCAGCATCTTGCTATAGGTAACAGAAAAATCCCAGTGAGTTCAGGCATAGAAAAGAAAAAACTTGGTAATAGGATTGTGTTATTACCATCAGTGCTGTGTAGGAAAATGAGGGAGGCTGAAGGGATGGGGCACAACAGCTGTGTCATATTGGGATGGGATGCTGCAAATAGGCTTTAAACACTGTCAGTGGCAGCTGCACAGATGAACTAGGGATGGGATTTGATAGGGGAGAGGCAGCAGCTGGGTCCTGAGCATGCAGAGCAATTTCAAAATGTCACAGTAAAGCTGTCCTGTGGTAGCAGCTACAGGGTGCATAAATTCAGCATCTCTGCAGGGGCAACAGAAGTGAGACGACTCCCCACCAGAAGGTGAAGACAACTCTGAGAGAGCAGAAAAGGAGAATATTTGCTGTGGGGGTTGGTTTTGGTTAGTGGTGTTTGCTTTTTGGTTGGTTGTTTTGGTTTTTCTAAACAAATACTGAAAGAGTAGTTAAGGGTCAAATCTTTGTAGTGGTTTAAAGACATAGAGCAGGAGCCTCCAAGGAAAAGAATTTATCTAACAGACCTTTTTCTGTGATGTGCATATCTGTTGTTTTTTCAAACAGATCCAAAGAAGTAAGTTACAACAGTAAAACCAAATTATTTTATCCCTTTTGCTATCCCAGTGAAGAATGTGGGAGTTTTAAATGCCCTGAAATCTCCCCTATGAGGGTGGCAGGTACCAAAGGATTTGTCTTGGTGCCTGTAGAAAAGGTGGCTGGAAGAATAACATAACAGAAATAGATTGTGACATGTCAGCAGTGTAATTTGGTGTGCCTTGAAGGACAGAAAAAATTACTTGTGATATGTAGCTGCTCACTTTAATATGATTCACTTAATATGATTTTGCACTTTCAGAAGACTGAAAGGATGATAAAGGGCAAGAGGGAGGCAGTTTCCAGGGAGCCCAGAAAGGCCATTGTTCTTATCTGGGAGATTGAGTTTACTTTTAATTACAGAATTCACCTTTGGGTGAACATAATAGATGGCAGAATAACCAGTATGGCTTTTGCAACAGCAAGGCTTGCCCTATTTATTTACTGGAGTTCTTTGAAGCATGTGGTGCACATGTGAACAAAGCTAATTGTCAGCTGAGGTGATATATTGGGATTTTCCATAGGTAGTTGACAAAATCACCAACCACACTTCATAAAAAAAAAAAACCAAAAAAAACCAAAAAAACCCAACACTGTAATGAACCAACAAGGTAAATCTTCAAATGAATTAATAATGGATGAAAAAGGACAGAATGTAGGTATCAGTAAAATGGGCAAATCTCATGGTGGAAATCAAGCCACCAGTGAAGGGCTCTAGAGGTCTGTGCTGGAGCCTGTGCAGCTCGATGTATTGATGGGTAACTTGGAAAACACAGGGAACAGTGAAGTGAAAGAGCTGCTGATGATACCTCAGCATGCAGGGCAGTCAGATGGGACCTGTCTGAGAAATTGCAGACAGGCTTTATGAGGCTGAGCAACCGGGCAGAAGAAGGTCACAGGAAAATCAATGTATTGATTAAACTGCCAGTTTACCTTCAGCAGTAATGCCTTAAGATTGTGAGAGACATTCCTATGAAAACAGCCTCTCAGTAGTGGGCAAAAACCCCACCCCAAAGCTGAAATCAAGAGTGGTCATCTCTAAATGACACAGTCTAACTGGAGGAGATGTGGACATGAGCACCAGGGGTGATTAAAGCAAAGAATGGCTCCTGCAAGCGGCAGGATGGACTACAGTGTAATTTTTCAGGCTGGACAGGAGGTGCAGTGACAGATGTGATGGGGGTCTGTGGCTGCCAGGCAGGGGATGCCTGGGGAGTGGGTGCTGCTGTGCTCTCCAGCACAGGACTGGCAGCATCCAGTGTGGCTGCTTGGCTGCAGGTTTGAAGCACAGGGAAGAAATGCTCTTCTGCACAGGGTAGTTGGGCTGTGTAGCTGTCACATGGCCCTCTGCACTGCTTCACACAGTGACAGAGTTGGTTTCAGGAACATCTACTGAAGGCTGTTAAATAGGAAAAGAGTATTTCTGGCTCAGAGCTAGAGTGTGTTCTGAGGACCTGGTGCTGCATGCTTTGCCTCTTTGTGAGCAGATTCCCTGGGGCTCTGTTGTTGCTGGCTGCTGGAGAGCAAAAGGGGGCTCTTGCCTGGCTTGTACAGCCTTTCATACCTCACTGAAAACAGAAAACAAGGCAATGTATGACAAATACCTTGAATTACACTGCTGTTCTGTAGACCTTGTGGTTTACAGTAGTAATTGCCAACAAATCCTCTTGCCATCCCTTACATTTCTAGGGCTACTTTTAGAGCTGCTGCCTTGAAAGAAGCAGGGGAGAGCTCTGCTTTTTTATAGATAAAGCAGGTAGGGCTCTGCATCCACCTTATTTGGCCTCAGCAAACAGTAGACAGGATCATTGGTGGCTGAAAAGGGAATTTAAGGCTTCTTTCTTGTGGGTGTTTTTGAGTTGTGTACTGGGTTGACTTTTTGGGATCCCTGATCTGACACTTAGCCCAGTTCCATGCATGCCACTGATGATGGGGCTGTGAGAAGCAGGGGGAAGAGAAGGAGCAGGACCAGGGAAGGCTTTTCATGGAAGCAGCTTGAGCTTGTCTTATTCTGTTAAGCTGCACCCCTTGGCTTGCTTGTGGAAGGTACAAACACAATCTTTGCTCAGAAGTTGTATTTATTCAATCAAAATTGCTTTGATTTTTTTGAAAACTGGTGTGAAATAACAAGCAGGGTTTCTTAAACCAATGTAAACCTGTTGGCTACTGGCTTAGCTTACGTTAGCAAATAATATCTCTAAAACATGGCTAAAAACCCCCCACATTATAATTAATGACAAGAAGTTGTACAATGGGAGTTTTAAAAGAAGTAATTTTTTTGGTTAGGTTGCAAACACATCGTCTGTGTTGCCACAGGGCGCAGAAGCTTCAGAAAAACTTCTTTAGAAATCTTTTATGCCCTTTCTTTGAGAATGTGACCTAGCAACCGTTTAAAGAGCTGGACTGTTTAAATTATTTCTATTTTGGATGTTTGCAGAGCAGAACAGAAGAATAAGGCTGGCACCAGGAAATATAGGAAGAGAGAGGCCCTTTACTTCATACAGAATAGGTCAGTGTTCCCCACTGCCCTGGGGTAACTCTGGGTGCCCCAGAATATCAGCTGCAGGGAGGATGAGGGTGGGAAATGTGCATCTCCCAGAGAGTGAAGTGTGGAGGTGTTTGAGGGCCCCAGAATGAGGGAAGAGATGAGAATCTTCATGTTTCAGAAGGCTGATTTATTATTTTATAATATGTTATTTTAAAAGGAAATGATCTATTAAAACTACACTAGAGAGAGGATTTCATCAGAAAGGTAGCAAAGAAAGGAATCAATAATAAAATCTTGTGACTGCTCACAGCCTCGACACAGGTGGCTGTCATTGGTCATCAAATAAAAACAATTCACATGCTGGGTAAACAGTTCTCTAAATCCCACTCCAAAGTAGCAAAACATGGAGAAGCTGAAGCTTCTCAGGAGAAAAGATCCTGGCAAAAGGATTTTTCATGACATATGTGAGTGACAATGAAGTGGCTGGAAAGCAGAGAAGCTCATGTGAGGATGGGTGCTGGGTAATGGAAGCTCAGTGGTGAGCTTAAAGAAAAGTTGTGTCATAATCAAGATGGACAGAAATGACACACTGAGCAATGTAGCTAAGGCTTTTTTATTGCTGCCTCTTCTCCTTTTTTATACATTCCTTACCTAAATGTGTTTCTTGACAAAGTGTGCGATTAAATCATTGGTCAATAAAAAACTCATTGTGTTCATTGGTACAAAGCAATCTGCATGAACATATAGGGCAACATTTACAAAAATCCTGTAGCATGTGTTAGTTTTGTTTCTCTAACTGCAAATATCCCTTGCTTATCTCTGTTCTCTTGGTTCCCATGTGAATGACCTTGTCTTCTTCCTTTCAGTGGTAAACATGAATTTTTATCTACCTCTTCTGCTAATTTGGCTCACAGACCAGCTGTCAGCCCCCTCCTCCCAAAGTTGCATGATTTGCTGAACCTCATAGCGCTTAGCATTAAATAATTTGCATTAAAAATGCAAATATTGCCAGCAGCTCATTAGGAATGGTGCTGTATGAAATCCTGTTTTTATAGCAAAGTGTTTTCCAGTACAGCATTGAAAAGCGAGTTGTCATCCCTCAAACATGTGGTAGAGGTTTGATCCTGCTTATACAGCACATGGGAATTTAGGGTGCTGGAAAACTGGCCTGTTACAAGGGTATGTATGTGCAAAATGGACAGGTTAAAAGTTCTATTTTTGAGATAAATTCATCACCATAATTTTTTCTTTAAAATAAAACAATTCAAAATAATATGTATTTCTTCAAAAGCAGAACTTTCCAAGTAATGTATAAATGCTGATAGCATTTACTTAAAGGTAGTGCCAGTAATGGAGACCTACAGAAGGAAATACTAATTATCCAGATTTAAAACAATTGTTATAGTCATTCATGATGTTCTTAGTAGCTAATGCTTGACATATAATCAGCTTTGTAGTGGTTTTTCACTACTTCTTCTAGCCTAGTTCTGTGTGTATTTAATTGAGCTAGCATGGCTAATTCAATTTCTTTTATCAACTCTACCCATGGCAAAGGTCTGTGAAGCTCTTTACATTGTTGAGCTGGAATGTGAGGGAGACTTTTCCCTTTCCATAAACTCATGGTTTCCTTTACTGCTGCAAGGTGCCCTGAAACACATTACTTGTGCTGCAAAGTACATCTTGATTGAATTACACTGCTGACATTTCTGCCTATCCAAGCTCTCTTGCTCCTTTTAGGTTGTCCTGTGAAACTGCTAGAAACGTTTTCAGGTTTTGCTTTTTGCTTCCCCTTGAAATTGTGATTTAAAAAAAAAAAATATTATTACTCTGGGTGCATGTAAAATGGGGAAAAAAATCTAAGTACTGTGTGGCAGCAGCTGCCTGATCCATTGAAAGGCTGGAAACAATGGAAGCTCTGAGGAATTAAAAAGCAGGAGTGAAGGCTGGTACTGCAGTAGATGCTTTTTTATTTTTTAAGTTGAGGTCCAACTTCCTTTACTATAGAAATGCTGCGACTCAGCTTCACAAATCATGAAGGATTGAATTTGTTTCTGGAATCTTCTTGAATAAAGGTTCTTGTTTCATGAGTGACTTCATTTTCCTCTAGGTGTGCTGACTGTCATGACCCAGACAATCCTTTGTACAAAATATTCCAATTATTTTTCTTTTTCTGTGCTCACTTCAGTGAAAAAGAGATGGAGTGTTTGAACCACTTGAGTTGTGATACACAAAGGAGGAGCAAATCTGACTGGTCTAATGAAAATGGAGAGGTGGAGGGCATCTGAGGACTCACTGGTGCTGTCTCCTGTACAGCTGTGGCAAAACCCAGCCCATATCAAAGCCCTAAACTGTTCTCAGGTCACTGCAGATCCTGGAAGCAGAGATGGTTAAAAAAGTGATTTTATTTACTCTTTTTTTCCTTAGAAGAAAAATTTAGATCTCAAAAACACCCTGATATTCACCACTTTTTCTGAACATCACAGGAGATCTGTAGTTGTCATACCTAAGATTGCAGGTTTTATGCTTGCAGCATAAATTTTTTTCAAACATATCTTCTCTACAGCATCTTCAGGTCAGTGATAATGTAACTATTTGGATAGCATTTAAACAGCAATGTAGCTATTTTTTGAAGTCTTTACTCAAGTTTACTGTGTCAATATCAATACTTTTACAGCAGGAACTCCTGGGAGCAGTGAGACTTTGATGTCCATAAGGATTTCTTTGCTTAAGAGCATTTGCCACCTTTAAAAACAAGCAAAAAACCCTCCAAAATTTCCCTTTGGTTAGCCAAAAATCCATGTCCTCTGTGAGAACATGTTAAAATTTGACTGTACCTGATCATTACTCTTCAAAATTATTGTTCTGCATGCATTTCTGAAGAAAATAGGACAGCTTATGAATGCCATAGTTTTTTTAAGTACACAGAAGTAGAAGAACACTAACATGGTTAACTTCCCTCAGTTTTTAACCCACTGCGTCCTTCATTTTGGCCATCAGGCAGAGGTCCCTTTACTGATGACTAATAATTACTTTTATCCCCCAGGCTTTTACCTGTTTGCAGCCAGGTAATGCAGAAAGAAACAAAATAATCTGAATTTGTAGTGAGGCATCATCCAAAGATAGCGTTCTGAGCTGTAGAACAAGGCAGGTTACAATTTTAGAAGACAGTTGGCAGGAAAGGAAAGTTGTATGATTTCTAAATGAAGTTTCCTGGCTTTTTGACTCTGACAGATGGGGATATCATTTTTCAGCATTGAGTCATCTTGTATGTTCTAACTATAGTTATAACACTTTTCTGAGAGGCATTTCATAATTTATTC
The DNA here is from genome assembly GCF_047830755.1 of Zonotrichia albicollis. Classification (NCBI taxonomy): domain Eukaryota; kingdom Metazoa; phylum Chordata; class Aves; order Passeriformes; family Passerellidae; genus Zonotrichia; species Zonotrichia albicollis. The sequence goes on from NC_133822.1 coordinate 21,839,198, forward strand.
ACTGACAGGAGTTATCACAGCTGTCTGCCAGATGAAGATTTTTCTCAGCACTTAAAGGAATAGTTGTCCCAGTTTAAGTGGGATCCTGCTTTGGATTTCAGAAAAAGAGGCAGGTGGAGCATGTGTGCATTGTTATAGCTCCAAGCCTGCTGTGGCCTCTGCTGCTTGCTGAGAAGGTCAATGAGAGGGGTATCAAATGTGGGGAAGGAAGGAGGGAACAGCCCCAAATACATCATGATGAGATGGGTGGGATTTAGCAAAAAACAGATGAATAATGAACTCATTTGTCTGCACTTACAGCAAAAAAGGCAAAGATGAATAACCAGAAATGCTGCTGTCTTTGAGACCTAGGCAAAATACAGTGGTTTAAACACCTGATAGGGTTGCATCCAAAAAAGGTTTAACCTCTCTTTTCCTTATTAGAAACAATTCTGTTTAATAATGATGGTAAAAGGTGACTGAGAGTTGGCTGTGATTTGAGGGAGGGAAAGGAATTGTGCTAAAATTTGTCCTGGTACTACAGGGGATTGGGAAGAGAAAGGTTTGGGTTTTGGTGAAGGAGTTTAGTAGCAAAACCTTTTGCCATCAGAATTCGCTGGATCTCTGCAGTTAGTTCTGAGTTTCCTGTGTCTGCAGTGTGGTGACAGAAATAACTCACCTCTCCACAAATCAGTGGCAAATGGTAAATGTTCAGCATATTTAAATTGGCCAAGCTTAAAATGTAAGACTAGCCATTTGATGGAAAAAATAGTATTTAACGTGCATAGTGAGAAGAGATGGAAAAAAAGAACAAATATTCTGACCACAAGAGCCCTTGAAGTGAGAACTGAAGTGTTGATTTAGTGTTGCAGCACCTTGTTCTGTAACTCCTGCAGCTCTGCCAGCCTTTCTTGCCCTCCTTCTTAGGACATGCCATGCCTTACACGGGGAGATGTCTTTTCCTTTGATGATGGAAGAGCAAATGACTGGAATTAGGCATGACCAGCTTTTTTCTTAGCCAGTACTATTAGTGATAGCCTTTGAATGCAGGATTTAAAATATCTTTGCTCCTTAAAAAAAAAAAGGCAACAACAAAATTCAAAAAACTCCAGCAGCAAAACAAAACCTTCATAATGATATTGGTTGTTGTCCTGCATGACCCTGAGTGTGGTTTAGTATATAACAAAGAAGTATTTTGCTTCCAGATGGCAGCGTGGAGGAACATTAGCGAAATCAATACCCCATTAAAGATTCAGGCTGCATTAGGTTGGTGTGACAGATTATTTTCTCTGAGTGCTGACATCATGTTTTGTGGTGTCCATTCCTGGATCTCCAGGAGGGAGTGGTGGGGCTGACTCAGCCCTCCTGAGAAGCTCAGTCTCTCAGGACATCTCCTGCCACGGTACTGTTGCCTGGTGGAGGCTGCTGCCATGGGGATGTCCTGGCACTGCTGCCTGCACTGGCCATGGTGCTGCCTGGGATGCTCCTGGAGGAGATAGAATGTAAGAAAATAAAGATAGTGTGGAAGGTAATCTCACCCCTGAGGAGTTGCAGCTGTGCTAATCACCAAGGATTAGGAACAGGGCTGCCCTTAACAGGCCACAGCTGTGTCCAATGGGGATGAGTGCTGTAAAAGAGTGGGTTAGCTGGGTGAAGAGAGCTGGAGTTTGTTGGCTGTGCTGTGAAGGAGTCAGTGCTGTGAGGAGGTGCCCATGAGAAATCACTGAGAAGGCATGGAACTTTTGCAATAAGATGACAGCATTGCCAGGTGGCTGAGCTAAAAAGGGGAAGGTAGGTGGGATGAGGTCTGTAGAGAGCCAGCAGAGGAACGGTGATGATGGGGAGACCAGGGACAGGAGATTTCTCTGTGGTTGCCTCTGTTATTTGCATGGTGAGGTGTGGTACAATAGCAGGGTACTGGAGTGACACTGAAGAGCCTCAGCTTTTCTCCTTAGTTACATCTGTCTGTCTGTGGCCTTGAGCAATTTGCACCCAACTCTCCTCATGGGTAAATTAAGAAAATAATGCTTCTTTATCTGTCACAGGCATATTTTATGAAAAATCCTTTCCTTATGATTTTTCCTCCTGAGAAGCTGAGAGGCCTCAGGAACAAAATGTAAACAATGGTTATCTGCTGCTGTGGAATGCAACAGGTGCATCTGTGATTGGTTTCACTGAGTTGTTTCTAATTAATGGCCAGTCACAGTCCAGCTGGCTTGGACTTTCTGTCTGAGACATGAGCCTTTGTTATGCATTCCTGGTTTTTCTATTCTTAGCTTAGCTAGCCTTCTAATGAAATCCTTTCTTCTATTCTTTTAGTATAGTTTTAATATAATATAATATAATATAATATATATAATAAAATAATAAATCAAACCTTCTGAAACATGGAATCAGATCCTCATCTCTTCCCTCATCCTAAGACCCTGTGAACACCATCACATTTATCCTTTTATGCTACTTTGAGGTGCCCACCAGAAAGGTGCTGGGTATTGTTATTCACAGACTCTCATCTTTTTCTAACTCTTGTATTAACTTTTGCTGCTTAGAATTAAATATTTACATGCCCTAGTCTGGGAAGATGAATTTCCCACTTAAAGGTGATGTTTCATGCTTGCCAAATTATTGCTTTAATGATAGTTATTCCAACATGCATCAAAGGAAAATGCCAAAATGGGTTTGGGATTAAAAGGCACAATGTTTTTTACTGTATTGTGTACAGTGGCTGGTAGGAAGGGACTTCCCAGCTATGTTTATAGGAAAGTGTTGGTCTTAACAAAGTACCTTCAAAGCTCAAGAGTTAAGACTTGCAGTGTTGTTCATGCAGTTAAAGTGTTTTCATAATTACATTAGCACATCTTGAAAAACTTGGTCAAGTAGGGGATGTGAGGTGAGAGTTTGTAAAGCAGCTGCATAACTCTTTAGTTGACAGATCAAGTCAATGATTTAAGTTTCTGACTTTAGATTTAGATTGTTTATACTCTGAGTATTTAATTTTGGATGCACCATTATAAAACTTGACTACGAAATGTGATTTTAAAATGCCTTATCAGCTATTCCTCCTTCAATTTGATTCTCCATCAATGCAGAATTACATCTTCCCCTCACTAATGAAGTAAATAAATCAATAGAAATGGCTTGCAGTCATAAAGTCTGCTGAGTTATAAGCTTATGCAGCACCACCAAGTCCATAAATGCACCATTTTAGTGCCTCATCCTTGGCTTACAAAGCAGCAAGTTGAAAAAGGAGGTAATAAGGCTGGTGGCAAAGTTATTAAGGCAAAATTTCCGTTCTGGAACAGTCCATTTTGGACTCTTTCCTGCTGTTCTGTTTGGAGCATTCTCCATGGGCTTCCCAGTCACTACTGTCATCCTCCACAGGGAGTGTGAGAGCTGGGGCTCCCAGGTGCAGTGGTGGCATCCACACGGAATTCCCACTGCTCTGGGCCTCTACTCCTGGCCTCCTGCTGGCAGGTGTGCTTGTTTGTCTTCTCACCTCTTGGATTTGCTGTCACTTTCTGCTTTTGGCACCACCCTCAGGGGTTTTTCCTTGGGAAAAGGAATTGCTTCTCTGCAGAGAAATGGATTTAACGGTCTGGAGGAAGCAGGTGACCAGTCACCATTATATATGCTAGATTATATATGAAGCATATGTATATCTATGTAAATGTTATAAGTTGTAATATGCAATATTTATAAAACTATAGGTTATATATATGTCAAATGTGTATGGGGTGTGTATATACAAGTTTTTATATAGATGCATAGTTATGCAAATATGTATATACATATGCTATATATAAATAAATAGAAGGTTTTATTCCTGTGCAGAAGAGGTTTAAAAAACTGCTCAGATGAAGACTTGTTCTGACTGTGATATAAGTTATTGTTTTATTATGAATAATGCACTTATTTTTTTGTTGGGTCCTGGAATCTCTGTGCAAGTTTATGCTGCTGTATAAAGTAGATAGTAATCTCTTCAAGACAGAAATGGAATAAACAACGTGAATTGAAGGTAGAGGAGAAGTATACATGGAGGACCTGGACTATGCTGTTCTTTGCTTATAACTACTTGTTTTTGTAGGTAAAAGCATTAGCTTCCCAAAATCAGGATAAAACATTATGTATTGATATGAGGTAACAATTGTTTACTTACATTTTCCTCTTGTAGTAAAAGGGATGTTTGTTTTAAATTGCCTGTCAGTAAAGAAAAAAACCCTGATGTTGTGGTTTTGGAGAGCAGTGTGTTACTCTGCTACTTCTGGCTTTAAAGATTAAATCAATGGGAATTATGTCATGCTTTGGGGATCTGATGGGTGGCAGTAGCCAAGCAGAGATCTCAAGCCTGCCCAGGCAGTTTCACACCTGCATCAGGGGCACAGTAGTGCTGGAGGTGGAACCCAGCAGCGAGGCTGTGGCAGTGCACAATCTGCTAATTGGATTTCAGTTCATCTTTAGACCAGATCAGAGGCAGAGCTGGGAAGGAAACTGAATTTTCAGTCTCATTCACTTAGGAATCTTCAGCTTGATGAGGAATAGGAATAGTTGGGAGCTCAGTTTGACTCATGTTCTGATGGAACCAATTGTTTGTTAGCCTTGTCTGAAGGCAAATTCTCTTTGGTTTGGCATGATGTGTGTCAGGAGAGCCTGGGCTGTGACTGCTGAGCTGCAGCAGCCCTGCTCAGTCTGTCTGCAGATGAGCTGCTGGCTCCTCTGATTTAATTTGCAGGCTTTGTTTCCTGAAATGGATGTTCCCTGACTTGCTGTTGCGTGATTTTAGGAGTTGTTGGGACATGCTCCTGTTTGACTGCCCTTTGGGTTTCTTCCATTCCATGGCACAGTAAAGTTCTGTGGCCTCTTGTACATTGCCACAAGAGCTAAACCAGACACCAAACTGGAAAGGAGTTCTGATTTACTGAATTCTGGTCAGGAAGAGAAAAATAAACCTGGGATGCAAAGGAAATCACTCACTACCTCCCACCATCAGACGGATAAGCAATGGCTACCTGAGGCAGCCTGTCCCCAGTTTAATCCCAGTTTGGTGTTCTGTGGTTACTGCTTTGGGTGGTTGGGGTCAGCTGTCCCAGCTGTATTCCCTCTCAGCTTCTTGCCCACTCCCTCACTGAGGAGGAAACTGGGGGAAGAAAAGGCAGCTTTGATGCTCTCCAAGCACTGCTCAGCATTTGCTAAAACACTAGTGAATTTCCAACAGTGTTCTAACTACAGATACAAAACCCAGCAGCACCTGGGCTGCTGTGAACGAACTCAAGTCCACCCCAGTATACCATGGTATGGTTAATTTTAAGATACATTTTGTATCAGCTACTCTAAGCTTCTGTTTAATTAAGGGCAATTTTTAATGTTAATGAAGTTTCATTTCACTTACTACATGTAACTGTGGGTAGCAGGTAAAATGAAATTACTTGGTTTCTGTTTTATTGCTCTCTGAGATGCAGAATTGAAGCAGATGAAATGTAAATATTAGAAAAACTGTTTCCTTTTAATAAATGCAAGCCTCATACTTTGCTTTTGCCAAGCCTGCAACTTTATTTGCTGGAATATTTTTTCATTCTTCTTTTCTTAGGTACAGATGATATTCAGAAGGTTTTGTAAATGAATTTCCTGTGGAAAGGTTCAGATGCAGGAGCTCTATAACACCTTCTTTAACACCATATTAATTCACTAGGATGGAAGTTTATCATGTCATATAAAATGTAAGTCTCTCTTGATGTACACTCCATTCAGGGTAACACCTAATATATTGTGCTTCAGTGACAGCTTTATTAGGAGTTTCCACTCTTCAGTTCTTAGATGATTGTGGATATCACAGCTCCCTGCATGCATTACCTAAGAACCTAAGATTCTGTGGTCTTGCTCTGCTTCCTTGGTTAGACATGGAGTAAAAGTTAAATTAGAGTTCATTGATGCAGAGGATGTAATGCTGAGTTCAGCAGCTGGATAAACTTTTACTTGGCATATTGAAAATAATGTTTTCTGGCAGATACCAGTATGCTTTTCTCCCTTTTATTGTTTCTGCTTCTACTGCAGTAAAAAAGAGAATTTGCATAAGACTTCAAAAACATGATAGCTCAGAATTTTTGTGAGTTTGAAGGGTAAAGTTGAGGGTTTTTGCAGATTTTTTCCTTGCTCTTTGATCTATGTTTCTAAAGATGATCCTCAATGCAGCAAGTGCCATGTCAAACAAAACATAAACCTATTTTCTGCTCCTCCTGATTGCACTCTTTGATTTTCTTTAGCCACACCTTTTTAGGCCTCACTGATATGAATGGGTGATTTTCAGGCAGAGAAAAGGTGTGTATTTTGTTTAAGGTCTGTAAAAGAAAGCTGCTTCTTGAGAACACAAGAGGAGGTAAGGGAAAGGGTGTATTTAATTTTCCCCCTGCCTAATTAGGGCTACAGGGCAAATTTTTGATAGGAATTTGGGGATAACACTGTCCTAATGGCCAATCCTACAGGTTTTCTGAGGCAAGATTTAGGTAGTTGAGTAATCTCCCATTTAAGAGACTGTCTAGCACTTCCTCTGCTGAAATAGTGCAGAAGAGAAATTATATAGGAAATACAATGTTGATCTATAATTGTATTATTCATCTTCTAACAGGAAAAAAGCGACGTGCTGCAAGGTGAGGAAAAGCAGATGCAGAGCTGCCAGAGATCTGGGTTTAGCATTCTAATAGGTCTTGGGAGCATGCACTTTGAAGGTTTGCATGCTTCTACATGGTTCTGCAAATCATTAAAGAAAAATTGATCAGCTTGTTTTCAGTACTACGTATCTGTAACTTGTTCACTGTGATGATGCAAGAGATTCCTGGAAACTAAGAGCTGGTTCTGCATCCACTAAAGCAAGTGGAGAATGAATCTCATAAGCAGAAAATGTCTGTGTTTGCACCTTCTTGACTTTTATTGATAATTGATTTTGGCAAGCATATTCAGGAAGAAAGTTATGAAGAACTTAATGTCAGGATGTGTTTGATACATTTCTTGAAGTAGTACTTTGAGTCCTTTGGAAAGATGTGGCGATACAATTAATGGGAGATGTAGAATGAGAAATTCAGCATGTTTAAGGATCTAAGTGTTGCTGGTGAGGTACAGCTTCTTGGTTCTCTGCCATCTATGATATAATCACTGTGCTTTACCATGTGGTTGGAGGAAGTCTGGCTGTTATTTCTACTTCAGATGTTCTACTGCTACTTCAAACCTTGTATCCTCAGTTAAACATGGGAATTTGTTCTTCTTGCAATTATAAGGTTTAAAATGTTAATCTTCTGTGTTTTCCTCCTCTTTCCTCTGTAGTAAAGTTCATTAGCATCATTCTTGGTAATTAACTGTTTTATTAGTAAGCTTAATGCATGTCCTTAATTCCCTTTTAAGCGGAAACAGAATGTCCTGGTTTGGGTTGGGACAGAGTTTTTTTTCTTCAGAGCCGCTGATTTGGGGCTGTTTGGGTTTGTGACTGAAACAGTGATAATAACTCAGGTATGTTTTGGTTACTGCTGAGCAGGGCTGACACATTGTCATCTTATTGCAGGGGCTCCATACTGTTATCTCCTTACCACAAAAGTTCCATACCTTCTTAGTGTTTCTTGTGGGCAGCTCCTCAGAGCACTGACTCTCTCTTCTTTACAAAGCAGCCACAGACTCCAGTTCCCTTCTCACCCAGCCACCCCACTCTTTTACAGCACTTTTCTTCTCATTGCTTACAGCTGTGGCCTGTTCAAGTCAGGCCTGCTCCTAATCTTTGATAATTGGCCCATCTGCAACTCCCTGGGGGTAAGATTGCTTGCTATGCTGTCTTTATTTTCTTATATTCTATCCCCCTACACTGACAGTCAAAGCCTTTTTTGCTTCTTGCCCACCTTCACTGGTGGGTGGGCTGGGCTGCACAAGGTTGTTGGGAATGCTGACCCAAGGGATATTCCAGACCATATGGAATCAAACTCAGTGTATAAACTAGGGGGGAGCAGCAGCAGTGTGAGGGGGAGGATGTTCACAGTGATGACATTTGTCTTCCCAAGCCAGTCAGGTGTGATGGAGCCCTGCTGTCCTGAGCATGGCTGAGCACCTGCCACCATTGGCAAGTGGTGAATTAATTCCTTTTTCTGCTTTGCTTGTGTGTATGGATTTTGTTTTAGTTGTTAAACTGTCTTTTGTCTCAATCTCAATGAGGTTTTTTTCCCTTTTTACCCCTCAAATTCTCTCCCTCATGCTACTGGAGGGTAGTGAGAAAGCTGCAGTTTGGGATTTTGTTGCTGTCTATGACACAGTCCTAGATTTAAAACTGTAATGGCAAATAAAAAATTAATGGGAATTCATTCCTTCTGTCAAGGGTGGAATGGTTTATCTTTTGGGACAGTCAATAACAGTGCTATCCCATGCCTTCAGGTAAGTTATGGTCAAGCAGGGAAACAAAATTCCTGTCTCCCTTTCTCTCTTATCTGTGGGAGTGCTTGGCTGAACTTTGTCCACCCACCACTGTCACTGGCTCTGCCCCTGAGGACAGCCTCAGGTGATGGAACTGAGGTAAAGGCTGCCTTTCAGGATTTAGTGGTTTGACAGTTGTTTTGAGCTAAAAAGTCCAGATTTGACTTTCTGACTTTTTCTTGTGTGTGTCACAATGTTCTCATGCTGAAAAGATGCAATCAAGCCTTTGATCTCAGACATTGTCAAAGCAGATGGAAATTATTCTTTCAGGGGAAGCTGGGAGTTACAGGAGACCAACTGTAGGTGAATATACATTTTGCATGCATATGTTCTTTAAGCATAACAAATTCAATTTTTATTTTTGTGTACTCTGAATAGATGTTTTCATCTGTCATCTGATATCCAGATATCTCCATTCCAAGCTCCCCTGCTGGCCAGAGCCAGCAAATGGGGATATTTGCAAGGACAACACTGAGGCCTGAGTTGCAGTCCTCCAGAGTAAATGAAGGGGTTCCTGCTGGCATCCACAATCTCTTCATCAGGGTAAATGCAAGTGGTGGTGATCTATGAGGTGCTCTAGATTTAGGTGAAATCAGTGGTTTCAGTGGCATTTTGGAGTGCACTTTATTCTGTATGGCTGAAATTTGTGGGGTTTATGTGTACATGTGCACAGATACTGTTGCATGTCTCAATACTGTTTAAACTGAAGAATCTGGGCCCAAGTTTAAAATACTTTTAAATTTAACAGACAAGTTCTGTAGCTGAGTCCTTATTTTAAATTTTAGTAGTGTTTTTCAAATGGTTAAAAGAAAGAGAAAACATTTTCATTACTGTGGCCTGAAAAGGAAAAAGTAATCTCTTGATCTAAAGAGAAGCAAACAGATTATCATCAAAATCCAATAATGAGTGAGTACAAAGAGCTGATTTTCATCTCTCCTGCCTTTTAAAATAAAAATTATTTTTGCCTGAGTTCAGTCACAGACACTTTTGTAAAAGGAAGGACAAAAGGGTCAGGCTGACGACAAATGACTGAGAGTGTCATGGGGAGCAATCCCTGAAGCAGCAGCAGCACTTGAGGTGCTCTTGTGACCAGGCAAGTCCTGAGGGTTTGGAAACTTGCAGGGCAGGGCTCAAACTCAGGCAGGAGCTAAAGACAGATTTACAAACAGAGCAAGCAAGAGCTATTGGCAGCTCCAGGAAGGGTAAGGGCAGGGGAAGGCAGTGCAGGACTGGAAGGACCCAAGGGATGCTTGTGTCCTTCTGTCTGGAGATGCTTGGAGCAGCAGAGCTGATCAGGACATCACCCAGGGCTGCCAGCTCACATCTAAGTCCAGAGATCATACCATGCCTGGATTACTTTGTCATAAGCCATCACTGCAGGGCCTCAGGAGCTGAAATTGGACTTGGCATTTTGTCTTTAGTGATATTGCAGGGCTGCAGTCCTTATGAGGGTGAAGATGGCTGGGACTTGGGATGTGGAGGATGTGCGGGAGAAAATGAAGATACTTCCTAAAGAACAAAATGGCTGGATTGTAGGTTGGACTTCAAGATGGTTTTCCATGATGGTGTTAGGAAGTAATTAATGTTTTTAGCTGAGGGGATCAGTGAAGAGCCAGGTGGAAGCCTGCCCATGTCATTGAACAGTCCTTGGCAGGGCCTTTTATCTTTCCTTAGTCTGATTTCTATATGCTGAAGAGGAAAAGATTTCCAATAGAATAAGAAGGGACTTTAAAAAAACCAAAAAAGCCTCTGAGTGCCAAATCTATCATCTGCTTTATTAGTATGTCATTTGCTGTGTTTACTGAAAACTCCAGTCATGCTGGGAGTTATCCATCCGATATGATCCATGTGCTGTGGCTCTTCTTCTGACTAAATGTGATTTTTATCAGCTCTGTTTGCAAGATAGAAAAATCATGCAAGTTCTGCTGAAGCCTTTGAGTGTCTCAGTCAAGGTACTGGAAATACCAGTTCTGAAAGGATCTTCAGGATAAAAAGGAAATATGAATTTTGTCTTTAGGGTGAGAGAAAAGCAGAGCTGTCAGAGCTGCAGATAGTACAGTTTATGCATTTTTTTTCAGAAATATTAACCAAGTGTTTAGACATAAGAGGATAATGATATGGGAAGGGCTCCATGTTCAACAGACTGAAAACATGTCTGTGTTATGATGGAAAGAATCAGTTTGAGAAAACAACAGGCTTTGAGAGCAGCTTCAGCTGTATTCCATTGTCATGACCCCCTGAAGCATGTAGAAGAGGGAAGAGTGAAATACCCAGCTCCTCATCCATAAACTAACTGCAATAAGAGTAATTTGGGGGATTTTTGTGCAAGAAAGTACTAGCTTGTTTTATTTTTTCATCTATGTTACTCCAAACTTTAGCATTCAAGGAGTGTCTTGTCAACTTCATGACAGATTGGGCTGCAGCCCACTTAAGGCAGGAGTTTATGCAAGACAGTGTGTGTGAGATGAGCCCATTAGTGCTGTCCTTATAGATGTGAATCCCAGTTATAGGAGGGAATATTGATCAGCCACTCCAGCAGCTGTGGCAGATCTGTGCCCTGAACAAGGACTGCAAGGCTTCTTCCTTGCATGCTCACTTTTGTGCTAGCTCAGACTAACCCAAGGATCTTCACCTGGGCTGTAAAACCTTTACTGCTCTGCTCCTCTCCTGTTTGCTGTCTGTGGGTTTGGACACTTAAATTTGTTAAATACCTGACAGGACAACAAAAAATAACCTTGGTGATCTCACCACCAAAACCTTGGTAACAGAAAAGCTCATTATTCTGCTCATTATCTCCTTTTTCTTCCAGACAGAAACAGTGCCTAGGAGTTTCTTGTTTCATGTCTCTGTACTTACCATTATGACTTCTTAAATCTTCCACTTCTGCCAATTAAATCAAGGTTTATGTGTACTGCTAGTACAGGGCTCTGGGTGCTGTAATCGAATCCTTTTCCTTCATGAGAATGAATTCTATTTCCATCCTTATTCTTGTCTAGTGCTTAGACTTGTCACAGAAAGAAGCTGACAGGCAGAGGGCACTTTGCTGCTGTGTTTTTCTGGCTGTAATTGAATTATGTCCTTATGAAGTAACTGATGGAAAAGAACCTGTGCTCTTTGTAATCAACAGGTGTCATACTGAGTGTGTCTCATGGATGGTATCTCCACAAACAGACTGTAGGCACTGGGGGGGTTCTTTTGTGGTGCTTTATATAATATGTTACTAGCATCTTCCTCCAGATGATTACCTGGATATCATTTTCTTTTGCTTCTTAAACTGGCTGTTAACACAGATGAGTATCGCATTGAAATACACAAGATTTTAGTTCCTTATAAACATGTAACAAGTTTGAGTTAATAAAAAACTTGTGTTCTTGAGTTTGAAATGAATTCTACCTCCTAAAACCCCCAAACTTCTCTTTTGCTTACTAGCAAATAGAGGGATCTCAGTTGCTCCTATGTCTCAACAATGTCATCCTACAGCTGTTGGCTGTGGCCAGGCTTGGGGGCCAACCCTATATCTTTGCTGGCTGTAACATTTGGTCAGAATTCAAAGATGGGTTAAGAACAGCAGTATAGACTTTTATTCCCTTCCATGAGCCATAGCAGTAATACAATGAATATTAGCTATGTTAATAAAGGCATAAAATGTTTGCAGTCAGATTAACCTGATTCTTGTGGTGAAGTATACAAGAGTATTTGAAATGCAATAAATTCTTTTTGAGTGCATGTGACTTCTAAATAAGAGAAATGGGTGCATAGGCAGCAACTGCAACTCTCCTGTTACTTGCTCTACCCTTTTTTAATTTGCATCTGAATTAAAGATGCAAGTTATTCTGCATATGCCTCCTTAGAAATATTGAGGGATGGTGATTCATTAAGTGTTTTCTGAAGAGAAAACTTTTCAGATTAGGCAACTGTCGAACATATTGTGTCTCTCCTGAAGGAAGTTGCAAACAAAATTTGCTCGTGTATTTTGCTGCATTTTTAATCGAGGAGGTAGAAGGGGAATTGTAGCCATGTGCCAAATGTATGCAAGTTGAGTGAAACATTCCTGCCAGCTGACCAGAGGCTTTCTCGGATCCTGCTGGATGTGTATTAGCAAAATCAATGCAAATACGTTTCTCATGCCATTCTCTCTTGTAGACTCCATTTCTGTAGTTTGGCTGACTGTAACACCAGAAAAAGTACAAAACAATAAATAGGCCCAGGGAAAAGCTCTCATCACAGGTAGGTGTTAGATAAATCAAGGTGCAGCAGAAAGAATCCTTGGAGCACGATCTCCAGGCAGTGGCTGTCCTTTATACTCACCCTTATTGATTCACAGAGCTATTACATTTTCCACATTGCTCACTTTGAATCTGCTGTAGTTTGGCCTGTAGGAGGAGTAAATAGATGAATGCACCGAAATAAGGAACTTGATGTATTTTATTTTGTATCTTTTTTACAGGAGAAGTGATTTGAGGTTATGCAGGGAAAACAGGAAGTTTAACTGAGATAAACAAGCTTGGATTACATCAGAAATATAAAACATTCATTGGCTATATTGATGTGGCTTTATTCTAGGGGTTTATTTTGGATCCCCTCAGTAAATGCATAATGCATTAAGATATTTTCTTGATAAATGTTTGGAGTAGTTTCTGTTATATACAATGCTTCAAAATACTTTATTTTGTTTGTTGCTTTCACTGGAAGAAGCCGTAGAGGACCTCCTATGCTGTTCTGTCCTCTATTGAGAGCAAAGTACAGAGGTTAAAATAACCTTTTGTGAATTTGAAGAGAAGTTGGTGTAGATTAAATCCAACAGCAAAAACCTGTCAGATTAACACTGCTAATAACAATTTTGAGTCAAGATTTGGAACATAGCCGGAATTTATTTGCCATGTTCAAAGAAACAAAAATTTACAGGTATTTCTATACATTGTAACAGCCAAGATTTTTTAACAGACACTCCCAAAAGTCAGTGCAGTTTATTACATCATGATGTAGGTGTTTCTTTTACTCTACTACCAGAATATCTCATCTGTCTTTGTTTAATGGATAACCCAAATTTTATCCAGCCAAACAGTGCTTTATTAAATTTGCTGTCCTGATTAGACAATTACTATTGATTAAGTTTTCTGAGGTGTGCAGGCCTATGAAATGGCTCCCTTGCTGTACCTGCAGTGTATTAATCAAGTTTTCTGGATGTATAGCCCTGTGACTCCACTGTCTCCAGATATCCCTCTTGTTCTATGATATCTCATTCATCTCTAGTTGCATGACAACCATGCAACTTACTGAATTTTGGTTTTTGGCTATTAAGTTCTCTAAGGGGTATGGGTCCATGGAGTTCCTTTCTACAGGCACAGTGAGGCAATTTCTCAGGGTTTTCTGCTGACACTTGGCAAACACAGATCTAAATCAAAACCAGCTAAAATAACAGTCAAACATTACTTAACTAATTAACAGAGCTCATGATAAAGTTTTTAAACAAAGTTTGTTTCACTTTTATTTCCATTTGCAGATATGTTAAATGGAAATAAAAACTGCCTGGGTGGTTTTTTGGGAGAGAACTGCATGAGGGAAGTTATTTGGAGCTGGTTGGCAGAGTGAGGACCCTGAAATAGTGCTTGGCATTGGCTGTGATAGCACAGCAGGACACAGTGGGTAGAAACTTGAGTGCATGTTTTGCTCAGGATTATATGTTTCCTAAATTTGTGGCTGCTGCTGGAGGAAAACAAATTAGCTTGTTTTGAATTTTTATGCTTGCATGGCTTCAGCTCTTTCTTTCATTGGAGCTGTGCTAAGTTATGCTTTTGTTACTGCTGCAGATGGCAAATGAAACTCAATTAGTCAAAAAAGATAGCATAATCTTTTGAGATGGTTCCCTAATTTGTTAATGGCATGGGGTTTTGTTACAAAGCAGTCATGCATTTGTTTCTCTGTATTAAACTGCACCCTAAGCTTCATTGGGGGAAACAGACCAAAACCTCATTTCTTCTGTGAAATATTAATTTCTGCATATTACTGTCTCTAAAACATAGCTAGAGGATTGCTTGTTTTGAAAGTAGTTACCCATTATCTGATTCTTCCAAAATACTGCCAGGGTAGACTAAATATACTAGAAGTACTCAGAATTGTGCTACATCACCTTTTTAAAATGTCTAAAAAAAAATCATCTATAGACGATACTGCATTACTGGTGTATTTAGAGGTGTTGTGAGTTTCCCTGAAAGCTTGGTTATTCCCTGTAATTACTAAGAAATTTTCAAGTTTAGGGTTGTGATAAACACCCAGAATAATATACTGGTTGGTATATCTGACTGAGTTTTTTTTTTTCAGGTAATAGTGAATCTGTCTGTGAATAATGCAGACCTTATTCAGCCTGAAATAATTAGTTGAGTAACTGCAAGGAGGAAATAAGGAGTTCTGTCCCAGTCCAATGAAACATCATCTTTGTTGATAGTGCCATGGAAACCTGGAGGCCTCTTTACATGCTTAGGTTATCATGTGTTAAGTGCTTTCCTGGATTAATTCTTTTACATCTTTATTGAAAATCCACTTAAAAAAACAACTGGATCAACTCTGTTCCGTTTTGGCTCCTAAACCAGATTGCTGCTGCTTTCACTCTACTAATGCTGAATCTTTTTTGCACTGCTTTTATTGTTCTTTGTGACTTGAAGTGAACCTGATTCCTGTTTTTGTTAATCCTTTTAGGGTGACATGCTTTGCTTACATTTAAAGAACAATGATATTCCTGATTATGTCAGTGCAGGGAACTTTTGTGATGTTCACGTTCATCTTACATGCTGAATAAAGCCACTACCACTTCATATGGCCATTAAGTTTATATATTTTATCAGGTAGGAGAGTAAATCTGCATCTTAAAACATTAGCTGAGATGTTTTGAGCTTCCTTTTAAATTTGATAGGGCTGAAATTTCTGAAATCCATTTTAGTCCTGAGATGCTTCAGGGTAGTTGTCATTCTCTAGGTCCAGGTTAAGATAAAAATCATGTTTGGCAGAAACATTAGTTGCATTTGGGGCAGAGGAAAAGGGGGGACAGATGACAAGAAAGGATGTTTAAGTTTTCTAATGTGCTTATTAAGGACAGCATTTTACAAGATTAATGTGTATAAACTTATTCTTACATCTTGAGCTGCTAGTGACTTGAACAACTGTTTCATTATTCAAATTCAAAGCATAAGTAGAGCTCCTAGTCAGGATTTTTGAACAGTATTTGTGACCTCACCTGTGATTAATGCTGGGCCCAAGGCAGTGGGCTGAATCCAGCTTTCTCTAAAGACTTTGATCAATGTGTTTATGTAAGTGGGTGTAGTAATTGCTGCATCTGGCTTGCTTTAGGAATTAGGTTTTTGTATCACAAAAAATATATCTGTAATTCATATCTATAGAATAGAGGCTGTTAGCAGTTTTTGTAATACAGAAGGAACATCTTTAATGGAAAGTTTTATGATAGGAAGGTGTATTTGTTCATGGTTGGAGGTTTTTTGAAGGGGTGAGGTAAAGGTGATCTTTACATGCTGGGAGACCCTGCCTCTGGAGCAGAATTAATCATTATTTAAGCTGTGTTACCTGACCTTAGCAATTACTCAGTCAAACTTTGTTTCGTGACCTAAAGGAAAACATAGCACATAAATCTGTGGATCCCAGTAACTCTTAAAGACTTGCGTAATGATATTTCATGTAATTCAACTGCCCAAATGAGAGCTTGTGAGTGGCTCTGAGTGCATGATGTAGGGATGCCTCACAGCTCTGAGATTACTTCTCTTAAGGGGTGAGTAAGTAACTAACCTAAATATAGTCTTGTTCTCAATTGACTGGAATTCACTCCACAGCAAAGTTCTTACAGGTACCTGGAAGAAGAGAAATGCAGGAAATTGCTTGTCTGAACTGATTCTCTTGAATCTCAGAACCATATGTGTATATCTCTATTCCAAGATAGCAATATATGAGGGATGGTAAAAAAAATGGAATAAGCAATGAAGATATAACATGGGCAGCTATTCTAGTTTCTCATGTTGGATAAAGTTCATATGACTATGAAATTCATTTTTTTGGCAGGGGTATTTTCTCATGTAGGAACAATAGTTGCCTCACTTAATTCTCACCTCCTGTCTTGGCTTTCTGGAATGAGCTGGAAAAGCTTTGTTAGAGACATCATTAGAAATTATCTTCTTTCCTTGCCATTACCTTCAGGTGCTCTGTAGCTTTGATGACTTCAGGTGGGCAGGTGCATTTCCTTTTCTAAGGTTAGGCATCTCAAAATTCATATATTCCTCTCCCTAAGCCCTGTAAATGCAGGCTGTAGGTATGAAAAACTGTAGGGTTTGTCTTTTACTTGAAACCTACTTTATCTTTTTACTTTTCTATTTATATTTTACTTGAACCCAGGAACCTGGAAATGTTTGGGAGTTGGAGGGGGCGCAGGACACCAAGCAGAGCTCACACTCAGTTTGGTGCCTGGGCTGGCTCATTCCCAGCTAACTGGGTGCATCTAAAACACTGGGCAGTATTTTATCTCTCACTTTGTGTGCTATCAGTGATATTCTCATGGACACCATCCTGCTGGTGGAGGCTGATAGGACAGCCTGTCTCTTTGAGCTGTAAGAGAGACCTTTGTGTCTTTCACAAGGTAGCTTTTATCTTTTTATCTCTAGGATAATGTAAAAATATGTAAAATCTCAGCTCAAATGAAGCACCCAACCCAATGCAGAAAAAGGCAAGTGTTTTTTGCCCAGACTCTTTTCTTGTAGCTAAAAAACTGTACTTTGAGCATATTGATGTTGTGCCAGATTTTTATCTGTGGGTGGCACTTTATGCTCACTCTTGCCTTGGAGCCTGGTCAATGTTCTTGGGGGCTGCAGCTCTTGCCAGTGCAGGGGTCAGTCTGCTCCTTGGGCCATGGGTCTCCTGTGCCACCTGAGGATTCACCTC
Organism: Zonotrichia albicollis; assembly: GCF_047830755.1. Classification (NCBI taxonomy): domain Eukaryota; kingdom Metazoa; phylum Chordata; class Aves; order Passeriformes; family Passerellidae; genus Zonotrichia; species Zonotrichia albicollis. The sequence continues at coordinate 21,856,553 of NC_133822.1, forward strand.
TCTGAGCTCCTTCAGGCTCAGTCACTGGTTCTCCCTAGAAACATTCTTGTTGGAATGTAAGCAGTGCAGCCAGTACCCCCCTAGTGTGGGGTTCTTATCCCACCCATGGCCAAGGCAGCAGCTGAGCAGCAGGGACTGACAAATAATCACAGGCTTCCAGCCCTGGCAGATGTGAGGCTGTGCCCTCTCTTCCTTTAGCACTAAGATGTCTCCCGTAGTTACTTGCAGCATTTTGGATTCAGAACAATTAGTTGGATTTCCTAACTCATACAGGGCTCATTTTTATTAAACTGCCTAAGTCACTGAAGTATCAGGTTGTTTTTGCCATCTAATTTCTTTAGCATCTATCAGTAAAGAATTTTCTTTGTCTTATCTTCTTTTCTGCAATTTGTCAGAAAGGTCATTCAGTCAGGTTTGGTGTTGATGGCAGCCACAATTCACAAATGCATATTTTTTTCCCCCCTCCTACTTGGTCCCTAGAGCTGGTCTGTAGCTGAACAGAAGGCTGACAATTCCCCACTGAATTTCCAGGACTGCTGAATGAATAAATTGTGTAGGGAAGTGAGTGGGAGGGAAAACACTTCTTTGTTGTGGCTTTTTTTAAAAATGAAAAATGTATTCTTTAAACTAGCAAAGCAAATAGCTATGGAAGTGAGCAGCACCAACTTCAGAATGGGCTTGAAATGTACAGGATGGAATATCCAATTATGGTTGTTCTGTAGATAAGCCATATGATTTTTTTTTTTCTTTTTCAAAAGAAGTTAAAAGCTATCTGTGCTCAATATATGCATGGAAAATAACCTTTAGTATTTCATTAGGCTGCTTTATATTACAGGCTGTCAACTTGGACAAAATCCAAGCAGGGAGGGGAGTTCTTAAAAGCAGCCCTTCCCCTGCCTCCCTCCCCTCCAAGATCCAATTACTTTCAATGTGCTTGCATGCTCTCACTGCAGTAAATATCCATATTTATAATTGCTGCATGTGCATACAAATCCATGCATAACACTATCTATGAATATTGAAAAGTTTTCATTGTCATTGTTATGAAGCAACTATGGTATTTCAGCTTTGTTGGTTTTTATTTTTCTTTTTTTTTTGGATGTTGCTGATGTATACAGGGAAACCAAAAAATACTCTTAAACCTTGAAGAATCTAATGCTGTCAATTTGATGCCTAGAAAATACAGGCTGTGCAGGCATGAAACCTCCATGGAATAATACGAAAAACATTTTGGAATAATAGGTAGAAAGGGATAGGTGATTCAAACCAGTTTGTTTAGTCAGGGAAGATAAACTCAGTCCCAGGCCATTATAGATGATAGTGTGAATAAACCCAGAGGGTACCTGTAAAAGGAAATGAGATGTTTTCTGGCTGATAAGAGTAAGCAGAGTAATTAGGTGTGAAAGTAGACACATCGCAAAGCAGCTTGAAAATGATTGATGAGTCTCTAACTGGCTCCAAGCAAGGAAAGAAGGGACAGTAAATGAAGACCAAAATACCTGATTTTCTTTTTCTTTTCCTTTTTTTTTTAAAGATGTTTTGATTTTTAGTCATTTTGCTTTGAGAGTAAATCACATATCAAGGAAGACAGAAATGATATTGTGAGTCTCTGTTGAAACAGCTGTGGTCCCAATAGGAAAAAAAACCCCAAACAACACATTATTAAAATTATACAGCCAATTTTAATGCTGCTGAAATAGCCTCACAATTTGCAGAAAATATCCCTGATTTTTCCCCAAAGTACTGTGCATGTCATCTCTGGCTATTACTCAAACCATAGGGATTGCTGCATTTCTGTGCACAGAACTCAAATTGGCAAACCCCTTCTACAGAGAGCAGTTCTGAGATAAAGTAATTAGATTTAAAAATGACAGATTACAGGCTCACTTGCCCACCATGCTGCACTGTGGGCATGTGTTTTCTACCTGACCCAGATATCAGGTGCAGTTTTAATGCAGGGGAATGATCATTTTTGTAGGAGCTTTTCATTTTACCTAGTGTGCTTGAGATTCCAGACTTAAGTTTCAGCTTCATACAAAGTCCTTGGCATACAGGAATTGAGTGGCATTTCATCAGTAAGAGCAGAGAATTGATCTGCAATTGTTAGAAATGTGTTTAGAATTACTGAGTGTTTTTCTCATTATTTTTTTTTCTTCTGGTGTTTTCAGAAATGTGGTTCTGCAGTACTTTTCAAAGCTGAAACCTAACCAGCCTTGAAACTGAATTTCCTTCAGCTGTCTCTGTCAGCACCTTGTGGGCTTATAAGAAGCTGCCTATTTCCCCATCTCTCTGAAGTGTTGAGATGCTTTTGTGGATGAAGAAATGTGTCTTTAAATGTTTCAGCTTCATTCCTTATTTTGCCTCAAAAATCACGAGTGGCCCATGCTAAAGAGGGATCTGGAGTGAAGCAGCAGTGCAGGATATTTCCTTCAGATGCAGTTTTGGAAGGGGCAGCAGCTTTGTTCAATAACATTGATCAGGCTGTTAGGATGCACAGATAGGCTGCTGTCTCTGCCATGTCAGGAGATTAATTGCTATTGCCATGGAAGAGCCTGAGCATCCTGGACAAAGCAGCTTGCTCTTCTCACAAAATGGGTGTTAGATGTGCTGTTAGTGAGAAAATGGGAAAAATATCTGGTCAATGCAGTGCGCCTTGCTTTTGAAGTCAGAGCTCATTTGGGGTTCTAACAACACTGTGTATCTTGGGACTCCAAAATTAGCATTAGTCTTGCTCAGAGCAGGAATGGGAAAGGTAAGGGTCTGAGAGGATCTGTCTTGCAGTGCTGAGGTTCATTTCTTCTCTCCCATAGCATTTCCTGCTGATTTGTCTGTTTTCCTTCCTGCTACCTTATAACTGATACAGATAATTTCCCATGGTACCAGGAGATCTGGGTTCTTTTGCCATGGTCACATGGCAAGAAAAAATTTCTGGGAAATTTTTGTGCTGGGAAAAAATTTGGGCCAAAGCTGTTGATCCTTGTCCATGAAGAGGTAGAGACTAACAGTCAAAATGTATATATTCAGCCAAGCAGCCTATTAAAAAAAAAATTGCAGTCCTAGTGAAGAAAATGAGGCATATCTATAGCTGACACCCCTGGAACTCTGTCCTGTTAATAGGTTCAGGCTTTTGGCATTAACATCTTTTTTGCCTTCTAGAAATATATTTCCATGAGGGTGTGTGTACATAAATGAAGTATTGCAGCATTATCTAGTATTTAAACTAATGATAGTTCTTTAGGCTCTAATTTTGTGACTACTGAAGATATGGCAAAGACTTGTGATAAAACACTTCAGTATGAAATAGAATTTATTATTTTCCCCATTCTGCTTTCCTCATAACTGTGTAATGTATTGCCTTCTTGGTGAACTACTTGAAATGAAAATAAAACAGTCTAATGCAAGAGAAATTTAATGAAAAAGAGACTGTATTATTTTATAGAATAATGTCCAAATGTTTGTCCAAATAATGTTTCCATCAGTGATGGAAACTGATTTCTGCTTGTACCTGTTTCTACCTAGTTTTTGGGAAGCTTTGTAATTTCAGAGCTGTCCTTCACAATAAACTGAGTGAATATCACCAGTGCTGGCTTTCAACACCCACTGTCACCTCCTGATCTTTCAGGGACCTTTGCAAAGCACTTTGAGATTGCTCTAATGGGACCTCCTTATTATAGGTAGTGTCTTATCTCAAAACACTTGTAGTAATGTGCTGTTATTAACATAAGGTTTTCTTTCTGGTTCAGCAGAAATAATAGGGCAAGCACCCTGGCCATCACTCACTGTCAGTGTTTTAACAGCTTAAAATCTAATTAGTTTGTCTCAGAACTGCTCTCTGTAGGAGGGGTTTGCCAATTTGAGTTCTGTGCACAGAAATGCAGCAACCCTTATGGTTTGAGTAATAGTCACAGATGACATGCACAGTACTTTGGGGGAAAAATCAGGGATATTCTCTGCAAATTGTGAGGCTATTTCAGCAGCATTAAAATTGGCTGTATAATTTTACTGTTGTAATTTTTTTTTTTTCCTATTGGGACCACAGCTGTTTCAACAGAGACTCACAATAGCATTTCTATACAATAGCATAGAGTTTGTGGCTTTTTTTTTTAAGCAAAATGGTTTTTGCTATCTCATTTAAAAAGAGAATATAACTATGCCTTTAGTGTGTAAACATTTCTAATTTGCTGTCACTGCTGTTAATAATCTTTACAGCATGTGTCTAGTTAAAAACAGGCTAAAAACTTGAGTTTTGGGACTTCCCTTAACAGAAGTTCGATAGTAAATTAAGCAACCAGGTTGAAAACATTAACCCTGCCATATCCTGTTTGATAATTTGAACAACAAAATCCAAGTATATAATAATGGTATCACCTCTTTTGAGAACTAAGGAAATGTTCACACAGCCACAGATTGACAAAATGAGTGTGGGGAAAGGATTTGGATTTTTTTTTCCCCTTTATCAGATCCCAGACTCTTCAAACTGAAAGGTTAATGTGTTTTTTCACATTCAAAAGCATGAGGTGTCTTCGATAGAGAAGGATTTCTGCTCCAATTTTTGAGGGGAAATATTTACTAGCATTAACCTTTCCAGGAAGCTTCCAAAATAACAACAGCAATGAATTACTTATGAGTGCCCAGTTTGAAACCAGGTTCCAGGGGATTTGATATTTAGAAAGCACTGACTGCCTGGCTTTTAAAATTCAAAGGCCTTAGAGGCACAAAGTAGGTACTTGCTGCTCTTTGGGAAATGTTGGGTATTGCCTTCTCTTCAGTACTGAAAGCCATTATCAAAATGATGTGGGGATGTATAAAGCCAGGATTGCTGTGGTACCTACTTAGTGTATAAATTAGGCACTGGTCGATCTCCACCATCTCCTGACCCTGTGAACACCACATTCCTGTCAATATCTTATCATTTATTCATACTGAAGTGGTATCTGTAAGTTTCAGCTATCTGAGGAGGAAGAAGAATTTTTGTAAGTTAATGAATAATTAACTTAGTCAAGTAGTGGAGAGGACTGATGCACACAGAGGTGATGAAAAATGAGTGTGGTTACAGAGAAAGTTTTCCTGCATTCATAATATAGTTTATATTTGTTTTTTGCTGAACTTGTAACTCCTGCCTAACTTCTACCTCTCCTCTGTGAAACTGATGGACAACTGATTTCTACATGGAAAGCATTCTTTGCTGTTGAATTATCTTAATATCTCAGCTAAGATTGGCTTCTGTGGATAGCATCAGTGTCAGAATAATTATATTAGATTTTTACTTTCAGTTAACTGGAATCAACTCAATAGTTAGCAGTGTAGGTTCTTCAGTGTTAAATTTATAAAAAGATAAAGGTTAATGAGCTTTAGACAGGTAGGTTTTTAAAAGGTCATAACTACTCAGAGATGAAGCAGTCTGTAGGCTGGAAGAGACTGTTGTATCAATCTTCTCAATTTGCTATCAAATACAGGCAATAAAATTTCATAGCAATTTTTTTCTATTGAATTTAAGAGCTTATGTCTGGCTAATGTTGTCATAGTGATTTAGCTGTAAGTCAAGCTGTTTGGGAAGTGGAAAGGTTTAGGGTTGGTTCTATTGGATTTGGGACTATTCTGTGTATTCAGGATTCAGTCTCCTGCCTGCTGCAGCCCTGGCCGGACTGCAGAGCTGTGTGTGATGCAGAGCTGCTGCCTGAGTGAGCTGCTTTTGTGCTAAACTGCAGTCCCTGCAGCTCTGTCAGGTACCTGTAGTGGCACTGTGGGGCTCTACCAGTGATATAAATACATATCCACTAGGACACTCCCACCTTTCTGTTTATTTTGGGTTGGGCACTATTGTTGCCCAATTTGAGTAAATCTCAGAATGTGTTGTATCTATTATAATGCATTATCACTTGAACAGGCTTTTCTTCATCCTTTTGAAAAAAGCATATGAAAATTCAACTCAGTCTTTCTGTAATATGTTTCAATCTCTCAGAAATTTTCTGCAAATTCACCCAAGAGAGCTCCTTATATCTGCTGGGGTAATGGTCACCTTTGAGGTGACTTCATCCTTCTTACACTGTTAGTGTAAAGCTGTCTTCATTTTAATTATGTTCCCTCTTGTTCTTGAGCACAAATGCAGCTACAGTTCCCAGCAGTCATTTTTTGTGAAGAGCAGTAAGAAAATGTGAGATCTGAGGGATGGACAGATTAAGGCAGTCTTGATATTATAGCCAAGCCTTTAAAGCACTGCAGGACTCATCAAGTCCATCTTACTAGCTCATTTTTAGTTATTAGATTAGCTTGCATTTCTGAATTGAGCCCAACCCTGTCATCAATTATTGTGGTTCCTTGAGCAATTTGATTTTGATCTGTATTTTACCCTTCCATTGCAAATCACTCATGTCTTCCTGTTTAAACACTTAACAAAATTTGGTATAGTTTTAACTGGATTGGCATCTAATTTTATTTCAGTGGTAATTGGCTCATTTCTGCTTTGCTCATGATCCTTGGCTCTCTGTATTTAATAATATGCTCTGTCACAAAGTTTTTGCATTTGAGTTTATTTGTTCCAGTGGTGCGTGGGGAGAACAAGTATCCTGTAAAGTCCTGCAAGATGTGATGCACAGGTGTTGTCATTCTAACTCTTTGAATTTCCTTCAACTTCTGTGGCTGTGCTTCCAACTTGGGGATTTTGCCCATTTTCTGAAGCAACAAAAGGAAGGATGGAAACTTTCAATCTGTGTTTTCAGATATTACTGGTCAGCTACCATCCCCTGGGTAATTTTGTAGCACTCAATAATGTAGATAACTTAAATGTTTCCAAGTACCTTGCAGTGAAACAGTGAAAGCAAAAGTTTATAACTAGTTACTTCTATCAAAGCGGAAATGAAAATTTGACTTTTCTTTATTTGTTTCTTTGGTGGGTTTTTTTTTTTTCCTTTCCCTCTTCCACGTAGCGGTAATCATGATACAGTTGAAAAGTTTGGGTTTCTCTCAGAGGTGTGATGGACCAAGAAGGTGGCCAGTCACAGGACCTGAGTGACCTCTTCAGTCCATTTAAGGGACTTGGCAGGTCCCTGCTGAAGCAGGCTGGTAATTCATGTGCAGTGCTGCTGTTTCTTAGATTGACTAACATGTTCCCAGGTATTTAATTTACCTTCTTCCATACCAAGGAATTAATGTTGCTAGACAGGCTTGCTGTCTAGCAAAAACAATTGGTGACCCCTCTAAAAGAAAGCTAGTAAATGACTTTTTAATTAGAAATGCATTTCTCTGTGCCACTATTTGAAATCTTTTATGTAGCAAATACTTCCAGCAATGTAGATTGCAACTGAGAATCGTTCAGTTTTTAATAATTGTTACAAAAGTTTGGTCTAATCTTCTGCATAGTGTGGGGCATATAAAACCTTGCTCTATGTTGAGCATGTAATCTCAGCCTGAATAGAAGCAAATTTTATGCTGGTATCACCAGATGAAATCTTGCCACTTTTTCTGTGATTTTCAGTGTTTTTTGTTATGTGAAGCCCAGCCCAACAGAGCATTCAACAAATGGCATTTTTTTAATAGTATTTCTACACAAAATATGCTGTCTTCTTATTCTGACCTTGACAAAACCCCAGACCTTCCTCTCTTACATTTCACTGAAGTTCAGAGCTCAAATCCCTGCTTTTCTCCAAATGCACCTATTTGTCAGTGAGAGTTGCTGTGTGCTGTCATCCTAATATTTGTGTTCTGTGCTGCATTGCCAGGGTCAGCAATGAAACATGATTATCTTGGGATCTAATGAAATAGTTTCCTGCCTCCTGTAATTCTCACTGTGGCTCAGACATTTAACCTTTTCACCCCCTTGGGACTAGCCTCATAATGAATATACTGCTAGGACAGCAGAGCTGTCTCAATTGTTTGCCGTATCTCCACAAAGTGAGATATTTTAAACACTTGAACGTTATGCTCTTCTTTTAATCCCCCCACATGATGGGGATTTTTTTGAGCACAGCCTGATAAACCTAGTATGTGTTCAGTTTGAGTTTTAGTATCTACATAAGTTTGAGAGTCATAAATTGCAGCATGTCAGGTATTGTCTGGAAGAATTTTTAAAGGCAGGAGTTCAAATGTTTTCTACTATATTACATGGTTGTTTTTTGCGGTTTTTTGGCCCATTTTCCTTTGTCTTTATCATCTCTCTGTCATTAGAATATGTGATGGGTTTTACCCTCGACGTGGCTTGTGAGGAGGTTCTGGATTTTTGATTTCTCTCCCCTTTGTGATTGTTCCTGTGATGTCTCTGGGCATGGTTTCATCACGTGCCTGTGTTTCTCAGCTGTGAGAGGGCAGTGCTGGAACATGCTGCTACCAAACAGACCTGTATGAATTTACTTGGAGCATGTTAGCAAACATGGGTTGAGTAACCCTAAAAAAACCCAATGAGTTGCTATTTTCAAAGCAGTTTTAGAGTCTTGGACAGTCTTCTAAATAAAAAAACATAGTTACCAAAAATTGGTAAAAAGGACTCCTTAACACCAATGTAGCATTAAGAAGCAGGAAATCTTTATTCCATGCTGGATGCACGAGGGGATATTTCCTCTGTGATATTGACCATGTTCATGTTGAGGACAGAAAATGTTCCTGTACTGTTTTTTACATACATATTCATAGGTGATAAAAATGCATACATTATGATTGACTCTTTGCAAATACTAAAATGAATACTGTATGTGTTATGTTGGAAAGTTAGGTTGTATTAATCTTTTTAAGTAGTGTGGTAAATATAGTTTTTAGGCTATAGCATAATATTAAAATAGAAACTATATGATGCAAGATACTTTTTGTAACTAGCCCAGGGAACGGATAAGATAACCAAGAAATTCTTCACACAGAGATAACAGCAACAAGACACCAAGATCTCAAGAGAGGAATTATTGCCTCCTTATCAGGAAAAGCCAGACTTCATGGGGACCAAGGCAATCGATTTACAAGATGAGGGGGAGAAGTTGACAATAAATAGAAAAATCCCTAGTTTGAAAGCAATGTTTGCATCATGTAGGAGATATATGAATATGCAACAGGCTGTTGCTTTTAAGGGTTAATCCTTTGTTAGCAAAGTGTGTTTCTATGGCAGAGTGCCAGACACCTGGCTGTTCATATTTCTTTGCTTTTTATTGTCCTAACTCTGATTGTCCAAATTCCTATTGCTGTAGGTTTTATTACTATTTTTATAACTATTTTATTACTATTAAACTTTTAAAATTTTGAAACAAGTGATTGACATTTTTCACAATAGGTTTTCCTATTGTGAAAAGAAGAAACATTCCTATGATAATCATTTCCCCAGAATCATTAGCATATATTTCCTGTCATTGGCACATGTGTTCCTTTTCTCAGGGATCCCTCCAGTGGTTCCTGGTGATCCTGAATTTATACTTTGACAGCCCCATGAACTCAGTGCTGCTTTCCAAATTAGGAGAAAAGTTGACATAATTGGTGTAATTCGTTAATTTGTGGGTCCTTAGATCAATGAAGTGTAGTTTTACCCCTTTCCTTGGTCAATGTTTATCATAGTTTTGATTGTATGGTACCACAGGCTAATGATTTTGCAAAATGATTGTTGTATTAACCCACCAGCTGCAAACAATTCTTCATCTGGCAAAAAATCATTCTCCATCTTGGAGTGTTCTGGAATCATCAACACTGGTGTGCAGTTAGGTGTATGTGCAGGTAATTACCCAGCAATGTCTTTGTGCTATTTCTGTCTTAAGCAACAGAATCATGATGTGTTAAGTTCATTTTTTTCCTTGGAATTCTGTTATAATTGATTTCTTTTCAGAGATCTTGCACTGTAAGTCTGAGTTTTTCATAATGACAGCCTTTTAAATTTGCATTAGAGCAGAAATGTATGTTAACTTTATACTTGAAATTTATGAAACATAATTCATTCTGTTCTTCATTCCTTGGTTTTTCCTTCTTAGCTATGCTGATTGAAGTTTGACTGAAATGTCATCCCTGCAGATTTTGTATGAAGTTACCACTGTTCTTAGAAGTCTGGCTTGAGATTCTCAATAGTAAAAGTGGTTGCGATGATATTTTGACTCAAGGGAGTGTCTGTGAATCCAGAAAATCCACTCATGTCTATGAATGCAAAAGAAATTTGTTGTTTGATGACACTGTTTTTTCACTTAGTGCTTCTTTTTTCAATTATGTGTGCTTCCTACAAATTAACTCACAGATGTCTGGTAGTTCAGAGGTTCAAGTTTAAGACAAACAGAAAAGAAGCCATCAAATCTCTCAGGAATTGCCCCAAAGTGGGAGTCAATAGGGAGATCTTTGTCCCTCTCAGATGTGAAATACTTCAATTAACTGACATATCTTTGCAATGTGGATTTGTCTGGCACTCAAAAAGCTCTTTGTAAAGCAATGAATTGAAAATGAGCATCCCTATATAGCAAGATGCATCCCTGTCAGGTGTCATGTTGTAATAGTATTTTGTAATCTAAAGAGCCATCAGATATGGTACAGTATAAATTACACATGTAGATTACAAATGTTTTTTCATTAATATATGTCTTTCATAACTCAAGTTATGAGAGACTAACAATAAATGGAAATTACTTACAGCTTGTGTTGCACTGAGGTGATCCTGGTTCCTTTGGGATCTGGGTAAGAAATATAAATAGCCATTGAGTATCTGAGTTATCCAATGACAGATGAGAATTATAGTGAGAAATAGCAATCTTGCATCCCTCGTGATGCTGGGACCCTGCCTGCTGTGGCACTGGGGGAGCCCAGGATGGCACAGAGCATCCTGTGTCCCTCCTGTCCATGGTCAGCCACCAGCCTTTCTGCTCACCTGGAACTCTGAAGGTCTTGATCATATCACGTGTTCATCAATCGCTGATAGTGGTCAAGTTTGGAAGATAGGCTTTGCTTTGAAAATTCTCTTGGATTATTTGCTCCACTATTTTCTATCAATAGAATGATAGCTCTTGTACAAGGTGCATATAGTGTTTCAAGAACATGACAATGCATTTACATGGACTTACAACTGAGTATATATTGTACATGTGCGCGTTGATTTTGCATGCCCTAGTCATACTATTATGTAGAGCAGCCCCACAGTATCTGAGGCATGCACAGGGGCAGCAGTGGAGGTTGGAATGCCATGGCAGGCTGGTGTGATGTGCTGCAGGGACCACACGCATGTGAAAAGGAAGAAAAGTTGTGTGTCACTGGCTCCAGACTGCAGTTTTGCAGCTTCACCACTCACTACAACATTTGAGAATGAATTAAAACTTGTGAATTGTGAGGTGTGCTTTTGACAAAGTACTCGCTGTTTTACCTGCCCGGTGAGCCAATGTACTTCTGGTAATATGAAGAGGTCTTACAGTGGGTCTTTATGGTTAGAGAGGGAGACTTTTTTAAACTTAAAGACATATCCCAAGTGAGGCAAACTATTTGTCCTTCTGGAGACCTTATGGAGTGCGTATGTTATAAATGAGATGCTTGACTAGGCCAATATTCAAGCAGCAATCAGTTTATTAATTAATATGGTAAAGTATGAGCAATAAAGTGCTGGGTACAGTGTGGGAAGTTTTCCCTCCAACTGCACACCCATAGCTGGGGCTTACAGGTATTTTTCGGGGTACTCATAAGCATTCTCAGCAGTTTCTATTCCCAGTTTTTATGGCACAATTCTATACACTATTGTGATTTAGTTTTTCTCAGGATGTATCCCAGAAAGGAGTATCCCAGGTGGTGGTGGTCTGGTTTCCGAAAGAAGGAGGAAGTATCCCAGCTGGTGGGGTCCAGCTCCCCAGATGTGGGTCCACCTTTTAATTACAAGGACTATAAATCTCATAACAGTGATGTCCAGCTTCCCTTGGTCGAAACTATTAATCCTTGAGTTGATGTTCATCTTCCTTTCTCAAGCTGCTTTTCACTGTTTTGTTAAGGCATGAGATAAGCATGCTTCCTTTTTATATATTCTAAAGCCATAGTTTCAAAGATCCTTGCTACAAGCAGTATTCTAAAATTGTACTTCAAAAGGTCATTACTGCAGAACTCTTTAAGGCTTAACTACAAGCAGAAAGTTCCTGTCAAAACGCAACATCCTTAACACTTAAATTCAAATGCTCCTAAATCAACTTAAGACTTATAAAGGATACTTGCAAACAAAAGATAGGTTCAAAGGCCTTCTTCCATGCTTTACTTCCTCAGTTATTTATTAGAATTCATCTTTATAACTGTCCCATGGTTGGTTTTCAAACATCATAATCACAAAAACATACGTTGCCTGTATGTACCTGACACGAAATGCAGCTTTGTATTTCACAGTGTAGGTGTTGCTGATTTTGCAGAATGAATCAGATGTCTGACTTGCACCTACCTGCAGTCCTTTTTTACAGATTTCATTCTTTCACACTCTTATGCATTCTTGAACTTCTAAGATGTGTGTGCACACATGTGGTCACATCAGGAGCATTTGTGTGATAAGGACAGGGGACATCAGGTCCTTAGCATGTGTCTTACTGAGTGGTTATGGCAAACTAGTTTTGTGGATTAGGAGTGGATGGCAGGTTTAATATTGTGCATTATATTTTATTTCATTCCTCCAGAAGGGTGAATTTCACATTTGTCTTTATCTGGATATTTCATGGCTTCACTCCTGTTCTTTATTATCTTAGCACCTTATCTTTGGGTCAGCTTGTTCATCCTTTTCTTTTACATGAAATCAGATCTATGATACTATAGCAAATAACTGCAAGCTTTCCTTTTAACCTCTGTTCTGCTGTTTCCTTTGGTGTGTGTGAGCACATGTGCAGACACGTATAAATAGCTTTGTACTTCATTGGTGCTGATGTTAATTGTTTTGCTTTAAATCTTTTTAGAAAAGCAAAAAACCATCCACCTCCATTTGTAGGAAGCATTGATATTTGCATTTTGCTGCTGCAGTTGTGCGAATGGCCATCACCCTGTGCTGTGATGCATTCTGTGACAGCTTGCTAAGTATCAAGTTCAGGGATGTGTGGGTGCTTCCTTTCTGGAAAAGAAAGGGACAGCTCCTGCATCCGGTGCCGGGACAGATTTAGGCATTTAGGCAGCCAGCTAAGCACTCCCTGGCTGGCGGCTGACTGAGGTGTTCTCCTGGCTGTGCCACTGATCCTCTGCTCTGCGGGCTACCCATCCACGTGGATGGGTGTCAAGGGAGGAAAGAAGACTTCCTATTTAATGGAAACTGCTGCTGTGAAAAGCAAGATGCTAGAGGGAAAATCCTGGTGATGCTGAACTGGTTTGAAAGTCTCTGTGAACATAAAGTGGTTGCTGAAAGAGCTCAGAGTGACAGGTTTTGCTGTTTTTCAAAAGTTTGTTGTTTAAACTGTTTGTAATTTGCTGGCAACTTCCACGTGAGCAAATATAGTCAATCAGGAGCTGGAATAAAGTGTCAGAAATAAATATATACAGAATCCAGAAATAAATACCCAAGGGGAAAATCTGGGCTTCACTGAAGCCAGTGAAATCTCTGGTCACTCTTTCAGTAGAACTAGGTAAGTCATGGAAGCTCAGTTTGCATAGGCTTCTGCGGTTGTCTTGCAGTTGGCAAGATAGGTCACCCTGAGACAAAGCTGCTGAAAAAGCAAAAGGATATGGTCTTCTTAAACTTGTTATCCTTTGCAAATTGCTCACTGAGAGACAATATATTTCACAAACAAGAGTTTTCATCATCAGGCAGTGTTATGTGTTTGACACTGTCAGTGAACAAGGCTGGCAACTACTTAAGATTTGGTTGACCTAAGGCAAGTCCATCTTATAAACATACCTGCAAGCCTGGATGTTGCCTCTGATTCCTGGTCTCATTATTTTTGTGTGTGGTTTTCACATCCCATCCTCTCTCCAGGTGAGTTCCTCTGTGTTCATGCAGGACAAGGCAAGTAGTGAAGGGAGAGCTGAGCCCTGGAGCAAAAGCACTGGGGAGGCTGTGGCTGGACACATGGCTTGGGTTGCAGATTTCTTACTCGTACAGCCAAATCTTTGTTGGATGACTGCCTTTTGCTTCTGTTGGGGTGACAAATGGGATCACCCTGGAGCCCTGCTGCAGTTGGACATGTAGGTTCACAAATGCACAGCATGGGGCATGGTCTGTCTTCTTCAATTTCTCGTTGGGTTGGCTTGAGACAGACACGTGTGAATGCAGCAGTGCCTGGAGCAGTGCCAGGCATTCCACCTTCTCAGGCAGCCTCCTGTGTCAGACACATCCTTCTGTCCTCCTGCATAGATCTTCTAGCCAGCAGTGTGCATGTACCAAGTTCCTTTCATCACTGTCTTTTCTTTGGTTGGATAAATGGACAGGTTTTTTTATATTGGGTATTTTGTGTTCGTTTGGTGTTTTTTCTTAGTTTATGTGAAATTAGTTAAAACTCTCTAAGAATTACAGTAGGACAATTTATGGCAATCCCATTCTTTGAGTCTCACTTTTTAGAGGGGGTTGAGTAGGCAAACTGTTGTTGCTGTAACGTAATTACCAGTACCACCATATCCCTTAAAAACTCACTTGCTCTGGAGACATGAAATTATCCAGCACTTGCAGTGAGCACCCAGCTGCAAGAGCATTCTGTGAAACAGCTGTGTGCACTGCACTGATCAATGCCAACGGAAGCATAAGGTTCCCTGTGGTAATTCTGTAGCTGGCATCACTCTAATTAAACCTTCCTTTGAAAATAAGTGAGAGGTCTGTAATTTTGGCTTCTTGTTCTGAGTGGCTTGCTTTTATTTAGAGATTTTTTCAACTTAACTTTTTAGGATTTTCTGTAAATGCCTGAAGCAGCAGAAATCTCTGGATTATTTTTCTGCTTTCAAACGTTTGGTTTAAAAAATTATTGTTCTGAAAGGTAATGTGTGCCTCCTGCCAGCTTATACTCCATCTCCAGGAACTGGAATGTGGAGCTCTTTCCCTGTGTTCTATTGTCCAAGGTACTTGCTAAGCACAACTCTGGTTTCCACATGCTGACATTGAGTCATGTGTGATCACAAGGAGAGAGTTAATTCTTATTAGTTGCTTATAGAGTAATCAGAACTGCTGTGCTGGCAATTCACATAAAGAACTGCAGAGAATAGGAGTGTAAGTGTTTTCAGGCAAATTAAGGCTTTAAATTTAATGAGCATGATTACTTTAGTAGGATAGACAGAAAACATGTATTCTGTAACTATAGTTGTTAATGAACTTCTTATTTTGGAAGAGTTTTTTCAGACCTTTTTTCTGCCCTGACTGCTATAGACCCAAGACTCTTCTTCCCTTGTTACTATGCATTTTGCTTGGATGGAGCCTTACTCTCAGGGTCAGATTTTTTTATGACTGCTACAATAAAACTCATTGAGGGTGCTGGTGGCACAAACAGTTAAAACTCCAGGTCCCTTTGTGCTCTTGGCCTTAAAACTTCATGTCTCTGTATGCTTAAATAATTTAAATAATCAGATTTGTTTATTACAGTACAACCACAGTGGTCTGGCTTTGGTCATCTCCAATTTTAGGTTGGCGTTGAAGATACCTAAGGAAATGGCCAACTGTGAGTCATGGCTCTTTGAGCTGCATGGTCCATGGGAAGTGTAGTGTCTACCAGGCCTTCCAGCACACAGAGTTGCTCCCTGAATCAGAGTGGAATTAAGCTTGCAAGAGGTTCCTGAAGGTGGTCTTGTCCATCACCTGATCGAGGTTCAAAGTTCAGTGTTGTTCAGGGTCTTGTCCTAGACCCTGAGTTTGGAAATCTCCAAGGATGGAGGGTACACAGCCACTCTGGGCACTTATTTTGCTGCCACGCCATTCTCGGGGTGGATTTTTCTTTGTTTTGTGTGTGTTTCCTTGGTTTCAGGTTGTGACCTTGTATCTTGCCCTTTTCCTCTGCACTGCTGAGAAGGGTCTGCCTCTCTGCTCTATCCCCCTTCAAGTGCTTCACTAAGCAGCTGGGGTATTTTTATTATTCACTACCAGCATGACTTTCCTTAGACCATTCCTAAAATGCTCTATAAATGTGGTCTGACTATGGAATGTCAGTTTACATGTGGGGAACTCATGTGAAATAACTAGAATGTCCCAGCAGGCTGGCAACTCCTAAAGAACTGGATTTTGGCGTTGATTCTTTGCTGCTTTATTCAAGCAAGCACAGGAGAGAGAACTGCAATTATTTCAGCCATTTCATAGTTAGAAAAAGAGAAGAAAATCAGTTAGAAAAGAAAAAATTAAGTTTTTGTAAAAAGGGCATTTTGGTGCTCAGTGCAAATGTAGTAGGGCCTCAGTGGAAGGTTTGTTTCCATCTCTGCCTTCGGGCACATTTTGTTTAAAGAAAAAATTAAAATCTCTTGATAGTCTTACATGCTTGTTCTGGTAGCGCTTCTATTGGTTTTAATTGAAATTTTGTAATAGCTGGATGTTGGTCTGAGTAATTTGTGCAAAATTGTAAGCCTCCTTATGTTTCATTAACAAGATATGAATTATTTTGTTTATAGAAATAATTTAATTATTGGCCATACAATTTTGAGCAGAGCTGCTTTAGAATTACCAGCATGAAACTAATTTGTTGCATTGTAGATAAGTGGTGCTCTTTGTTACAAGCTTCCCTCTTCTTGTGTTTTCGGTGCCTGGAGGGAATGCTTAGGGCTGGGGAATTGAAATCCCCATCTAGAGTGCAGTTAAAGGCAATTAAATGGAAATTCTCATTCACTCCCCCTTTTGCTGGATTGCAGGTGAACAATGGATATTGGCATTGAATGCTCATTTTCATGGTGGTGCTTTCTTCTTCTCTGTAAATATTTCCTAACCATCACATTTAGGAGTGGTTTTGTTCTCATTTATAAAAAGGCAGAGTGGTTGCCTGAGGCCTCATGTATTGATGGAAATCAGCACACTGTGTACTGGGACTGCAGAAGCATGGCTGTGTCTGTAGCTGAGCTGAATATAAATCTCTCTGTGTTTTCTGAAGGCTTTGTTGATTAGCATCTGATATAAGAATTTCAAGAGGACTGCGGGTTCTGAAGAGATCCACTGAGAACAAACAGAAGCAGCTGTGTTGTTCACTCTTTTACCCAAATCGTCCTTGGGGAAAAGCCTATGAATTGTTGACATTTGTCCTACTGCTCTACATCAGTAAATAGACTCAGGATTAGTTATGTTTTCCATGTAGCTGATCTCCTTAGCATTTCTGGCAGGGGTAAAACCTCCATCACCTTGGCTTGCTAGTCCCTTTTGCAAGTGAAATCTCTTATGCAGATATTGACTTGTGTGACTCTATCATTGCAACAGCATTTGCATTTTTATTGGAGAGAGTTGAATTAATAAGCTGGTATTTTGAGATAAAGCTAAATGCTTTTTGCCTTTAGGTGGTAGCTTCTTCAAGTATCCTTTATAGATTTCTCTGTTGCCTGTACCATGCTCATAGAGTCATTAAGGTGATTTTCTCTTGTCCTGCCATAACTACAGTATCTTTTGTTTCAGATCATGAACGGATCTGTTCTAACATCCTTTTCACTCAGCAGCAGATACTCTCCTCTACACTTTTCGTATGGGAACTTGAGCTTCCTCAATTATCTGTAGCAAAGCATGAATTGAAAAAAACCCATGTCCTTTAAAGTTTAATTCTCACCATTTTCAAAAGGCAGACTACTTGCATAAGAACAGATAAGAAGCCCCCCGTTTGTTAGCTTGCTTCATATTGACTGCAAAATATTTAACTTTTTTTTTCTGAGAAATGGGGCCTTATGAAGTAAAAGGTATGTTGTTACATTAAAAAAAGTAAAACTCAGACACACAAAAAATCCCATTCATCTTTTGTTCCATAGAGCATAAAACTGATCATCTTGATCCTGAAATCTTGAAACTACCAATGCTTAGCCAGGTGCTTGGGTACAATGGAATTTTAATTAATTGTCTCATTCCTTTTGATTGGGGAACAGGTAAATCTAGGAGCCTTGTTTCATATTCTGCGCTGAAAGTTAAATTAGTGATGAGATGGATGCTCAATCTTCTTCCTCAGCAGAAGAGTTCAGCATCCTGCTTTGCTGAACACAGGAGGAATCAGACAATCAGCTGTTTTCAGCTAGCCTGTCAACCTAGAGGTTCATGATCTAGTTTTCTTGCTTATAAGCCCATGCTGATTCAGGCTGTGTTCTCAATCTGGTTTTGAGTTTTCAATCTGTTTCCCTGCATGTGCTGTCCATCTCACATGCACTACCCACACAATGCCTATTAATTTTTTTCTTCTGTCATCATTAAGCATGCATCTGCCTGTGTTTTGATTGCAATATGCTAAGTATTTGCATTTGAGGGCTTTAATAACTTGAGTATTGGCTTCCAAAAGGAAACTATTGACCTGTCTCAGCCATCTTTAATGAACATGAGAAGGTCATGCCAGCTGCATAAAGATTTAGTCTATGTTATGACAAAATTTAGAGGTCTAAAATTTGGTAAAGTTTTATGAAAGCAGATATAATCTGCTTTCATACTGTTGGGTTTAGATTCTGTGCGCCACATCACAAGTTATGGAGGAAGCAGCTTTGTACCAACTGAGTTTGAGGGAAGGAGCAGGTCCTGCTCAGATGCTGCTCAGCCTTCCCTAGAGGGGATTTTCTCACAGACCTGTCTGCCACTGATGGTCCTTAGCAGAAGAAAGAACTCTGAGCTTTTTGTCAATGAATTTTGGAAAAAAAACCAAACTAGAAAAATACTCATGTATCATAAACTTTAAAAAAAACTCTTAGCATAGGGACAGAGGATTGCAAATGACTAAAGGAATATTTGGTGATAATGGATATTCTAGTTGTGCAACAAAATAAGGCCTGTTCCTGGAATTAACCCATAGCATTCTGAGCAAAGATTTCCATCTGTGTTGCCATACTGACATTTGACTAGGAAACATGCTACCCTCTTGGATAATCCAGGCTCTTTTCTCCCTGCTTTTGTGCCATGAATGTGGAGGTAACTAATACATAATACATCCATGATTCTGCTTTGCAGTAAGTTAGCAGCTCAAATAGGTAATTATTGGAACAAGTTCAGTGCTGTTGCATTATGCATCAGAAAAAACTACAGTCAGTTTCAAAGCCATAAAGGTAGGCTGCCTGCTTGTCCTGATAGCAGTCAGGTTGTGTTAATCTGCTAATTAATTATCCCAGAGTAGAAGAATGAATTTCTGTGAAGCATTTCTGAATTCCAGCCTCAGGAGGTTATTAGTAAAAATAAAAGTGAAATTCAGAAATAGCAGCCTTCATTACCTACTTAAGTTTTAAACTAAACTTTTGCTGCTTTCTACACCTAAATTAGAAATCTAGCTTCTCTTTTTAGTTTCTTTCTTGAAGTAGTAAATATAATTTTTGGTTTAGACATCATTTTATGTCACTGCACATTAGCTTTATACTGCCATTTATATTTATCTTATAACTATGACATGTCTGGAGCAATCAGTTTTCTATTTTTCCTTTGTAGATCTGTGCCCATTTTGTTCGCAGCATTATTTCTGTCATACTTGTTTGCTTCTCACTCTGGAATTTCCATCTGGGGTTACTTAGAGTTCAACAGTAAAGGGTGATTTTCCTCCAAAGTTACTCCTTTTTGCATGGTCAAATTTGATCTCTTCCTTGTGCACATTCACTTTTACCATCCTTTATCATGACCTCAAGTAGTGATCACTATTTTATTGTTCTCAAAGTTCCAATTTTAAGATGCCTTTGAAAAATCATGGTAGTGTTACACAGTTCTGAGGTTTCAGGAGATACATGTATAGACATAGTTTAATGTTTATTACTTGTCTTTTACAACCAATTTATAAAGAAAAGCATCTTGTAACTCAATGAAGAGCATCCTTCCAAACAAAAATCTTGAGAGAAGTGATGGGACCAGAGTAAGGTGAAAATCTGACTGCTCTCTGTTAGGACAGTCTTTGAAGCAGTAAACTTGCCTCAGTCTTTGTGACTGATCTGAGCTGTTGTTCCCACTCTGGGAGGGAGTTTCTCAAGGAAACAGGAGCCCTGAAGGACTGCACAGCCCCTTCTGGGTCCAAACTTGAATCTGGAAGATGTCAGGAAATCCCCACGCTGTGATTACTGAAAGCAAGAGCTGACAAGGGAGCAATAGTGATTTCTAAGTGGTTTTAATGAGGAGTCCCAGCAAGCAGTACCGTGCTGAAAAGACCAGTGGTAATTAACTGGTACATCTGCACAGTATAGTACAGCATCTGCTCAGAATACCTGAGTCCATTCCATGAAAATACCAAGACATTATTCATGAACCTCTGCTTTGCTTTTGCATTGTTTTCCTCTCCCTCGGTGTCATGTCACAGGAAAGCTGTTTCTCCACTCAGGCTTCCATGGCAGGCTGGTATTCCCACATATACAGCACCACGAGATCTATTCAGCAAACCAGCTTATATCCAGCACATGACCCAATTGCAAGTGAACTTCCTTTAACTTGCAGTCCAGGTCATCGCCTTCTCATGTCAGCACAGTTACTTGAAATATTTCACATTATAGCAAGGTTGTAAGATCTTACAGATAAGTAAATGTATTAAGCAAATTATTAAAAGATAAAATCAAAATAGAACAAATATTTGGCTACCAGCTGAAAAGTATTGATATGTCATTTAATTTAAAAGTGATCAATCTCATGGAAGACTTTAAGTGGACATGTCTGGAAAGTTGAAACCTTTTGGTGTTCTGTACAGGCTATGAAATAGAGAAGCAGAACTTTTTGCTTCCTTATAACTAAAAGGTATTTCATGTTCATCTCCTTGCTGCATTGAGCTGCATCATTAGCATCAATATCAAAAGTGAACTATGCTTGCTTGCTTTCCTTCCCCTCATTTTAACACCTTGATAGCAGTTTAGGAAAGGAATACTCTGATATGGGTGGGTTGGGACAGGCTTGGTCATCAAAGAAATGATGAAGAAATTCTACTATACAGGTCACTGAGCACTGGGACAGATTGCCCAGAGCTATTCAAGAAGTATTGGGATGCAATCCTGTGCCATGTGCTCGGGGATGACCCTGAGGTTGGACTAGATGACCCACTGGTCCCTCCTAACCTGATCTGTTCTGTGATACAGTAATGCTCAAACTGGTTTCATAAGAAAAAAAAAGTTTATATATTTTGTGTGGTCATAGGTACAAGGAAACGTGGAATACATATTGTATTTGGGTTGCCCCCAGATGGAGGCAGGAATGATGGATCTGACTCCATGTTCTCAGAAAGCTAATTTATTATTTTATGATACTATAATATATTAAAGAATACTAAACTGAACTATACTAAAAAATACAGAAGGGATATTTACTGAGTGCTAAATAGATAATAATGAAAACTCGTGACTCTCTCCAGAGTCCTGACACAGCTTGGGCCCAATTGGCCAAAGAGTGGAAAAAACTCATAGCAGAGTCCAATGAAACAATCTCCAAACACATTCCACATGAGCAAAACAGAGGAGAAGCAAATGAGGTAATCATTGTTTTCATTTTTCTCTGAGGCTTTTCAGCTTCCCAGGAGAAAAATCCTGGGTGAAGGAATTTTTCAGAGAATGTGAATGTGACAAGGACAATGTAATTTTCCACTATGCTGTGCACCATCCCCAAAATCTGTGTTCATAGCTGTTCTCAAACATCACACATGCTAAAAGTGCACCTTCAGAGTACATTAGGGAAAACCTGGTATGCATCTGGAAGGCTGTCATCACTTTGTACTGGTGTTGAACTGTAGTTCTCTGATAGAGAGAGGGCTCCAGGTAACATCTATTTGTGAGCTTCTCCACCCCTGCAAGTCCTACCTGCTCTTCTGCTGTGTTTTGGTTTTACATTTGTCTTATAAATCTATTTACAATTTGTAAATACAAATTGCAATATTTGTATTGTTTGACTTTATTGACTGCTTTATTTGAGTGGTGCTTTTTGCTCAGTCTCAAACTGGGAAAAGTGAGTCATAAGTATGTAGAGGAAGATAATTTATTAGCAGTGTTCCCAAAACACTTGTCTTAGATTCACATGTATCAGTGCTTAAGTTTCATTAAATTGAATTTCTTGTTATTTGGAAAATCCTATTTGGAAGTTGCTGATGCTTGCTATTTCAGTAACTTACAGCTTTTTGAGAAGACAGCTGGGTTAATACATTATTGAATATTTTTAAAATCCTTTAATGCTGAGTTCACAGGATTCTCCAAGTGAAGTAGACTTAAAAGCTGAGAAGTTTTTGAAGAGAGTTTTACTTTGAAGTTTCTAAGGGTTGCTTCAGTTCTAGTGCCAGTACAGCTTAGAACGTGTTCTGAAAGGCTATAAATAGCAGCAGTGAAACAATGGATTTAATTTGGCAAGGCAAAGGAGGCCACAGCTTACAGTGGGTACAAATGTGTGCTGTGGTTTTACAGAACTGGGTAGAAATGAGGCTTTTAGGGGTAATTTTTCACTGAAATAACATGTAACCATGACTCAAATTTCTCTCATGTATTAGGAGAGAAAAATAATAATGGTGGTCTTTCAGATGTGTTCACTTGGATTTAAGATACATGAGAGAACTTCTGCCTGTGTTAGGCTAAATAGTCTTCCCATTAGAAGCCCTCTTTTGTCTTTCTCCAGAATCAGGTCATGTCATTTTCAACTAAGTGTCTTTTTTTAAAAGGTAATACACTCAAATCAGGTTTTGCTTTTATTTTATATTTTATTGCTATTTTTATTTTTTGTGTCTATTATTTTATTCTTTTTTAAGTTATTACATTTTTGCTGGGTTTTCCCCCCATTTTTTATAGTTAAATGATCTCTCCATCATGTCTACTATTCTGGCTTGTAGTTAGCTTTCTTCCAGGTTACTCCAGAGCTGTCAAAAATAACATCAGAAATTGTCACTGAGGAATACTGCCTTATTAAATTGATCAGTGTAAGCCAGTAACATGGAGACTGAAATTCTCTCTCTATTTAAACACTTCTCAAACAGTTAAATATCCAACAGAAGCAAAAAACACTGAGTATAAATGAAATGAAAGGGCTCACACAGTCTGTGTTCAGCATCCCAGAGGTGTAGATGGCCACTGCTTGATTCTCAGCTCTTATTTTTCCAGGCTATAGGAACATTTTTCCATACCAGGAGATGAGCTCCTGTAGGAAAGGGTTGTTGGAAATGGAAAGCAATTCAGTGAGATTTATCAGCTATTTGTGCTCTTTAAGCCAAAACAAACACATTTATTTTGTGGAACCAGAGAAGAAAGGAATTGATGAATTATGGGCTGGCCTCGTGCAGGAGGATTAAACACTGGCACTAATTAATGGCCAGTTAGCAGAGCACCATCTTGATCTCAGTGGTGGGGAAGTGGATGGGGGCCATAAATCCAGACTGCAAACAGAAGCATCCTCAAGTTGCTTCATTCCAGCTGAGTGGGATGGTGGCCCTCAGCTGCTGGGACAGAGTTTAATAGGTCAGAGTTTGGGATTTACAGATCTATCCCATTCCTGCTGGCTGTGCAGGTGCTCTGTACTGTTGATAATTGTTCTGATTGTTCTACTGTTGGTAATTGTTGCTTCAGTAGGTTTTTACTGTGCTCTGCTTTCCCCTTGCAGGCTTTTGGCCAGTCCTTCTCCGTGCACCGCAAAGTGGCCGAAGATGGCGAGACGCGGGAAGAGACCCTTCTCCAGGAGTCTGCATCCAAGGAAGCCTACTACCTGGGCAAGATTCTGGAGATGCAGAACGAGCTCAAGCAGAGCAGGGCTGTGGTCACCAATGTTCAGGCAGAGAATGAGAGGCTCACTGCTATTGTCCAAGACTTGAAAGAGGTAAATGGAGCTGAATTTCTTTAGGGTATCATGGATAACGTGGCTCTGAGTAAACAAATTATTACAGGAAGTGAAAATGCTCACCTCCCAGTCTGTGATACTCCCAGAAACCACATGGCCTGAGAGGACTACAATTTACAAAGGAGAAAATATAACTTTTGTTGGTTTTAAAGAACACCACCACCAACTTAAAAATGTAATAAAACCCAATTCAAGAAGCTGTAACTCCTAAAGCACCCTTAGCATTTTGCATTGCGTTTTATAGTACTGAATTTTACATAAACATATTTTCTTCACTGTTGTGATATTCATGCATCTCTTCTCTTTCTCAGCATTTACGTAATTTCTCAGGTATTCTAGACTGCCTAGAATTAGATGAAGCTTTTGCTGGTTTTCTTCTACTGTAAAGCAAAATTAAAATGCATGCTCATATTGAGAAAATGGGTAACAGTAAGGAAGCCAGATTATTGACCATATGAGACATTGAATAATTTTGATGGAGAATTAAGTAGTATTTCATAACTCATCTTTTTTTCCTTTTGGAATCTGAAAATTATGGAATGCAGCAGAGCAACTACATGCAGGGGAAGGTAGCCCTTGGAAATGAGCCCATATCTTGCCTGCATTCCCTGGGAATGCTTAGACTTAGGGATTCTCCCCACTGTCCAGCTGCTGAAGGATATATTTCCGATGTGAATCTGGAGAGTGATTACTTAATGCATTAATTTGTTAATATTAACAGCTACCATGTTTTCTGTAGCTGGATGGAATAGCATCCTTTTATCCTACAGAAAGCCCTGGAACAGGGTATCCCTGGAACTGAGCCTTTACTCCCATTGAGCATTTTTATTGTACACTTGCCCATAATACAGATCAGGTTTCAGGAAGAAGTAGTACACATATGCCAGCTGTTCCCATATTCCAATTAAAATATGTGATTGAGATTGCTGTTGCAGTTGTTAAGAAAAGAAAATCAAATCTGTTTTTAATTATTTGTGATCTACTTGTCCTAAAATCCTATCCTAAAATCTTGGTGGCAGACAACCAGCTGCTGACAGCCCTACCTGTTTGGTTTATCTCACAGGTCCTGATGACTTGGGGTTCAGACACAAATGAACAACCAAGTTAGAAAAAATGCACATTTGTCTTTGTACTCCATTCTTTTCCTCTGGGACTCCTTCAAATGCAAATCTCCCTTCCATTTTCCATCATGGTTATTGATCTGCAGTTTGTTCAGGAGGCAGTTTCAGTACCTGTCCTCCCTGGAATATTGATTGTCCTTGTTTCCTTGGTGATAATAGTAACTCCTAATGTGAAGCCAGCTGCAATTATTTCCTGCTCTAATGCTAAATATAATCAAGCTATAGTAGTTAATTAAAATACGATAAAGGAATTTACTTGAATAAAAATAAGGCTGATATACTGATTGTTATTACTGAGATGATGTTGTACCCCAAGTATCAAGTCCTTGACTAAGTGGAACTTTCATTTTGTGTTACTACAATCAATGAATGAAGCATAAATGGAATTAGTGCAGTCAGTTGATTACACCACACGTTATTATGATTAATTACTTGAATAATAAGAAGAGATAGGGGATGATTGGCAATTACTTCAGTTTCTTTGTGATCTTTTCACACTGAATTACGCTGATATTTCACCTTGTGCTCAAAGCAATCTCACTTGTGCTCAGCCTGATATCCCTTGGTCCTGTGGCTGTGATATCCAAGTGCCTGCTGAAAGGACATGACCTTCTCCTGTAAGTGTTTATGCATTTGTCTGCTTGGTTCTGCCTCCTGCAAGCAGGAAAAAGAAGACTAAATTTACTCCAAATTTTGACAGCTACAAAGGTGAGGGGAAAAAACTATGAAGTGTCTGGTATGTTTTGGGGTAAAGCCAGAATTAGGTGCTGTGTGGGTGGATTGCTACAATGAGGAAGCAATTTGTCACTTTAGGCAGTAAATCTGGAAATCTAATTAGAGTGAAAAGTGAAAGAAAAAATGTAATTTTTATGTGGTCCTCTGTACTGAGTGATGCAAAGATAGATGGGTAGATTCTAGACAGAAGTTACCTGATTGTATCCTGTCTTTTCCCTTCCCTGCCCTATACCTCTTCCCCTCAAGAAAAACATGTTTTATGGCTGTTTTTTAGCCTTAATAAGATATTTTATAAACTAAACAAACCAGCAAAAAAAAATTCCTTTCACCTTCAGTCTTAATAGAAAGGTTTGAATAGCTGCTGTGTGGTTCTGGGAATAGTGTTTTTGCATGGATGACACAAATGTGTGGTAATTTCTCCATGCACTCATCCACTTAGGACGCTGAAGACTGATTGGTGAGTTTTCAAAAAATGACCCTTGTTATTGGTATCACACTGCTAAATAGTACACTCAGTGCTTCTCCACTCTCCAGCCTGTCCTGGGAGTTATCTGATGAATTCATTGTGCTCTCTGAATTTGCACAGAAATCCATAGTCCTATGAATGTGTATGAACATTTTCTGAACCAGAAGAATACACTCCCATGAATGCTGATGGCTTTTAGCAATCCTGGGAATTCCATAGCCCTGGAGTTGAAAAATTCATACCTTTTAGCAAGTATCTGCCCTGCAGTCACAGCTGATGTCTGCAGGGCAGCTTGACCTGGATCTCCCTTGCTATAAAAGGGAATTTATCAGGCTCAGATCTCTGGAGAATTATACACCTCAGACTGCAAAAACAAACAAACTGATTTCAGTATCTATGTCTTGGAAAAGAGGTTTTCCGAGAACTTGCTCACGTGCTTCACCCTGATGGGCATTAATAAACCAGGAATCTCTCATCATAGACAGCTTTCTACTTCATGTTAAAATGATTAAAGGAGTAAAACACCACCAGCTTTATTTTTGATGTAATAAAAATCCCTAGAGCGCTGGATAGGAATCTTATTAACTATCACCTAACTAAATAAAATATACATTTTGAAAAGCTGGTAGATTGTTTTCTCCCACCAAGACATCAGATAGGGAATGTAGGCTGTTTAATTTGAACCAAAACTATACAGATTTTAAGACTGAGACCAGAGAGATAATATTTTGCAGTCAGACTAGATTTACAAAATCTGTATGTTAGGCATCATACCATTTATGGTGGTTGCCTCTCTGTATGGAGAGATCATTATGGTTATTAGATCATATAAACTTCTCTAATAGTGTATAAATTGCCCTCATTTATTATAAATATTTTTAAAAATACTTTTCTTTAAAAAAAGTCTTTCAAAAAGACAATTTTTATCCTTTTCTAATTTTCTGGAGTCTGTTTTTTTGCCTATTTAAAAGCACTGTTCACTTACAGTTGGGAGATGAGTAACTTTTTCCTCATTTGTGCCAGTGAGAAAATCTCTTCTCATGATAACCATAAATATTTTATTGCTGTATAGAGATGTAATCACCACCTTGAGAAGCTGCTAACTGGCAGAGGTGGTTATGAAAACCCAGATGACCCAGCTCAGAAGCTGGAGAAAGTTTTCTTTGCCCACAGACAGGAAATCTTCATAGAGAGAAGATTTGTCTGATTTGTATATTTGTCTGTATATACTCCTCCATCATGGGAAGGCTGAATACCTTGGAGCTGAGCACCTGACTCAAAACAGGTGGCAACTGGAGGGGAAAGAGAATGAGGCAAAGATTGAAGCAGGTGACAGTGTAGAAAGTGGAGATGAGTGTTGGTACAGTTCAAGATTTGTAGGTATTACAGGACCAGGCTGATGAGTTGTTTGGGTTGGATGGGTGCATGGTCTTGGTGTCTGAAGGGGCTGGCAGGTATGGATCAACTCTTTCTTCCCATTACAACTAGTGAAAAGGAGAAAGCCAGGAGGAAAAGGGTTAAAACTCATAGGCTCTCTACTAAAAAGCCACTGCAGCAGCTGTGAGGATTGCACAAACAAATTGGCACCTGGGTACCTGCAGCCCATGAGATAACAGATGAATGGGGGAGTTATGTGATGGCAATATTAATGGGCCATGGAAACAGCACACACCTGGGTTTCTGGAGGGCAAAAACAGAAAAGAGGGCAGTGGAAGGGTGGGGGGAGAGAAAAATAGAAATTTGTGATGTATTATTTGCTGAAAGCAGGGGAAAAAAAGTCTAAGGTGAAATTGTGCTGCCCTGCTGCCCTTAATCAATAGCTAAACAATTATTTGCTCCAGCAGTATAAAAATCTTGCACTTCATGCTAATTAGAAAATGTGTGGGCATGGTAGCCTGGATTTTTTGAGGGAAACTAATGTTTGAAAACAGAAAAAAATGTACAGTCATTGTCTTCAAGCTGGTTTTCATCTAAGAAGTTATATATTAAGAACTGGACTTTCTATATTAAATATGGCTTAAATCAAAATTTGCTGTTTCCTATTTAGAAATTATATTTTTTTCATATGTGAAAATTAGGGTTTTTTCTCTTTTAAATTTTTGAGTAAAACCTAAAACCTTTAAATGTGAACAACTTTACTCAAAACCTTGTCATGGTTTTGACCAGGGCAAACACACCAATTTCAGATTCTTGTTTTGCTGGTTTGGGTTTAGATTTGGGTACATAGTGCATCTGTATAATGTAGGTAGTCTATAGTAAATGTAGGCCCACTGACGAGGGGAGAGAATGATGCATCTGACTCCATGTTCTCAGAAGGCTCATTTATTACTTTATTATACTATAATATATTAAAGAATACTATACTATACTAAAGAATACAGAAAGGATACTTACTGAATGCTAAAAAGATAATAATGAAAACTTGTGAGTCTTTCCAGTGTCTTGACGCAACTTGGCCCCAGTTGGCCAATGAGTGAAAACAACTCACAGCAGAATCCAATGAAACAATCACCTGTGGGCAAACAATCTCCAAACACATTCCAGATGAGCACAACACAGGAGAAGTAAATGAGATAAGAATTGTTTTCCTGTTCTCTGAGGCCTCTCTTGCTGCCTTTCAGCTTCCCAGGAGAAAAGAGAGGAATCACTACTAGGAATTAGGTACTGCAGGAACCACCTGCAGCTGGGTGCTTGGGTGTAGTGACAAAAATAGTGAACTCTTCGCTTTTGTTAGCTTGCTTTTCTGGTAGTTGTGGTGTTGTGAGGTCCCCAGGAGATCTCACAACAGGAGATGAGAGATGAGAATTTGACTCCATGTTCTCAGAAGGCTGATTTATTATTTTATGATATTATATTTTATTAAAATAAGTGATATACTAAAACTATACTAAAGAATGAGAAAAGATACATTAGAAGGCTGGGAAAGAGTGATAATGAAAGCTTGTGACTGACTCCTCAGAGCCTGACACAGCTTATGGTGATTGGTCATTAATTAAAAACAATTCACATGGAACCAATCAAAGATGCACCTGTTGGTAAACGATCTCCAGACCACACTCCCAAGCAATCAGATAATTATTGTTTCCATTTTCTGAGACCTCTCAGCTTCGCAGGAGAAGAAATCCCGGTGAAGGGATTTTTCAGAAAATATCATGGTGACAAGCAGTTGTCTAATTTCCTTTATGCATGGAACAGGGAGCCTGTGACTGTGCTCTGGTCTGGTGGTTTCCTTTAGTGG
The DNA here is from genome assembly GCF_047830755.1 of Zonotrichia albicollis. Lineage (NCBI taxonomy): Eukaryota > Metazoa > Chordata > Aves > Passeriformes > Passerellidae > Zonotrichia > Zonotrichia albicollis. Next base: position 21,885,886 of record NC_133822.1, read on the forward strand.
AGTGATTTAAGTGACTGCAGTGTTGACTCTGATCCTTAAATGATCTCATCTGTTCCCTTGTGGTATTGCCCCGTGCTCTCCAGTGTCTGCATCCACACCTTATCCCACTCAATCTACTCCAGAGTGGAAGTTTGCTTTGGCATCTACACCATTTAAAGAAAGCTTGGATTGTAAATATTTATCTGCTTGCTAATATTGTGGTGGCACTTGCAGCAAGGACCTTGTATCATGACCTGGACAAGGGGATCAAGTGCACCCTCAGCCAGTTTGCAGACAGCACCAGGCTGGGCAGAAATGTTTCTCTGTTGGAGGGGACAAAGGCTCTGCAGAGCGACCTTGACAGGCTGGATTGGTGGGCTGAGGACAACAGAATGAAGTTCAACAGTGCAAAGTCCTGCACTTGGGCCACAACAACCCCATGCATCACCACAGACTTGGAAGAAAGCTGCCTGGTGGCAAAGGACCTGGGGGTGCTGGTTGACAGCAGCTGAACAAGAAACAGCTGTGTGCAAGTGATCAAGAAGGCAAATGGCACCTGGTGGCCAGCAGGAGCAGGGCAGTGATTGTTCCCTGGTACTCAGCCCTTGTGAGACCACACCTCTATTCCTGTGTCCAGTTTTGTGGCATGAAGGACATGACAAGAAGGACATTGAGGTGCTGGAGCAAGTCCAGAGAAGGGCAATGGATCTGATAAAGGGTCTGGAGCACAAGTCCTATGAGGAGCAGCTGAGGGAGCTGGGGGTATTTAGTGTGGATAAAAGGAGGCTCAGAGGAGCCTTTATCACTCTTTGCAACTTCCTGAAAACAAGTTGTAGTGAGGGGGGATTGAGCGCTTCTCCTAAGTAACAAGCAGTAGGACAAGAGGAAACAGCCAGGGCACTTTAGATTGAATGCTAAGAAAAATTTCTTCAGCACAAGCGAGCTCAAGCATTGGAACAGGCTGCTCAGGGAGGTGATGGAGTCACCAACCCTGGTGGCATTTAAAATACACATAGATGTGTTATTTGTGGATATGGTTTAATGGTGCACTGGCCATGCTGGGTTAATGGTTGGATTTGATGATCTTAGAGGTATTTTCTAACCTGAATGATTCTATGATTTTTAGAGGGAGAAAAATTAAGAAAACATGCTGAAGTGTTGGACATTGTTAATGGTGTTTTGATCCTAATGGACCTTAATGCAAGCACTACTTTTTGAAAAGCAGCTGTAGGAGTGACACAAAGTGAGCTCTAGGGCTGCTACAGCAGCCCATGGACATGACTGAGAGGTGGGTGTCAGGTGTCAGAAACAAAGTGGAGCTGGGTGTGATAGAGAGGTGGCAGAACTGTTCCTCCTGTCAGGAGAGTGCTCATGTCTCAATTTAGGGCGTTTTCTGCATAATCAGTGGAGTTAACAATACTTACATTCCTTTGTTTTGGAAGTTACTGTCAACTGGTTAGAACCAGCTCTAAATTAGGCATATAGTGTGTTATTTTGCCCACTGACAGGTGTTCTTATTTTCTCTCTCCTGCCATAGGGAGATTCTGCCAGGCCACCCTCATAAATGTTTCTCTCTTCTTTGCTGATAGTGTACATAGGTGATATTTTTGCCTTAAAAGGCTGAAAAATTTGCTAAAAATGCATTGTTTCCATCTGCTTTCAGGAAAAATTTCAGATGGAGCTTATTCCGAAAGCTTGTTAAATGGTTTCCTCTGCTCTGTACATGTACTTTCCCTGTTCACAGGACATCTGAAAAGGAACAAAATAGTTTTCTTTGCCTCGGAGACAAAAAAATACAGCAAGCTGTGACTTGTAATCCTACCAAATCTCTCTTCATGCTGTGAAATTAATGGGTATACTAATAGACTGATGCTGACTCTCTGTGAGAGAAAGAGCTTTGAGTATAGGCAGCAAGACCACTGCAGACTGCTTCTGAGTGTTCCTATTAACAGACAAAGATTTAATTACAGATCTGCCATTCAGCTCCATCTTCTGACTTAGTTACCACCAAATGCTTTCTTTGGGTTCTTGCTTCACAGTTTGGCTGTCAAACCACTCAGGTGAAACCCAAGGAGGCTATGGTGAGATTCACCTTCTTGTTTCCTGAAATGTGGTTTATGATCCTAAATTCCTATAATCACTCATAAGATGATTGTGTTTCTGAGTTCATGCTCCTCATAAGCACCAACTGTAATAGAATAGGAAGGTCAAGAGTTCAGGATAAATACATTTTCTTGTGGCACAGTTTTCTCAGGGTAACCAGCTTGTTGTTTTGCTGTTCTTACCCTCAAATAAACTTGCAAGCCACCAAAAGCATCTTTGAGTGGTTGTGTTTCCGGTTAATGAGCCCAAACAAGGATTTTGGATACAAATTTGGGATTTGACACATTCATGACACTGTTTTCTTTGGCAAGGCTGAGGGATTTAGCTCTGCTGGGAATAGCAGAGTCAAACAATGGACACTAGGGAGGTCAAAAAAAGGCCAAGTGGGATAATGGAGCATAACCAAGGGACTGTTGCATAAATACAGAGTGCCTTATTAAAAATACTCAAATTCCCAGCTCTTTCTTTGAGAACAGGGGCCTCAAATAGCAAATGAAAGAGGGTGCGCTTTCAGCTGCCCTTGGTAATCTTTGGGCGGTAATTAATCAAATCGGGATCTGGCAGTGCTGGATCTTATGTAAGTTCTTTGAAAGAATGACCCCTTATTTGTGCCTTGGTGGTGTTTCCAAGGCCTTTGTGTCCCCCCTTGTGCAGGGTATTGAGTGAGCACGTGCTGAGAGGGCAGCCCTGGAAGCCAGAGGTGTTACCTGGGTGTAAAGAGGAGTGAGGCACATTTCATGGAGGGTTGGGCCATCGGTGCTGCTGCCACCTGAAGATCCACTCCCAGTGCCCAGGGCTGGTAGGGGATGCCAGGGAAAGCATCTTCATAGGGATATCCCTGTTTCCCAGGTATCACACACCAATGGCTGCTTGGATATTGGACTAGCAGCTCTCTGAACTTGTCAAAATGTTATTTTGTTTTTTGTTGAACGTTTTTAAAATGCATAACTTTCCTGCCTGGCTTTTGTTTCTAGATGAGGAAGCCCTCTTAAGGACTTCTTGTGCTGACTCATTCTTTTCAGTACTAATTTGCTGATTAAAAATAACTTGGGCTTTTGTCTATTCAAGTGGTGTGGAGTAAGATGGGTTTTGGCATTGCTGGGATTAGCTGCCTTGCCAGTTTTTACAGAATCCTTGCAATGTGATCTGGACTCTCAGGAGCTGTGTTGACTTGCACCTTGTGAATTCATTCATTAGCCCAGGATTTAGTGAGAAAGGAAAAATACCCTGGGTGCCAGACTTTCTGAAACATTAGTCCAAAAGCTTAAGCAACCTTCCAGATAAAGGCATAAGGAAAAGGAGAAATTTTTGCTGGAAGTCCTCACTGCCTGAGTGCATAAGCAAATAGGGCATAAATTGTGAATACATGTGTCACTGATAAGAAATATTAAAAAACAAATGAAGTTTGTTTGAAAAAAATGAAGTTTGAAGTTTGTTGCCCCTATTCTAATTAGTTTCCTTTGATTTTTTTAATTAAAATCCTGAGCAGTTTTCAGTTAAAAAAAAAAAAAAGTTAAAGCTTCCCTAAGAAGCTTTAACTTCTTCCCAGTCATTCAGTGTCAGAATGTGCCTGAGGAATCCACACATGCACTGTAGCCCTGCATGGTTGTACCTTCTGTTGTTGACTTTCTCCTGTTCCTTTCATATGGCTGCATCACTGCCTCTTTTCCTTCCTCCTGAACTTTTCTGCTCATTTTTAAGCGGTACAGAAAGGATGGCACTGACTGGTCATTGGTTCAGAGATGAGATCCACCATACAAAACTGAAAAACCCAATGATCTCTACTGGAGTTGTGATTATTTACTTAGACCTTAGGGAAACTCATGGGTGCTAATCCCTTGTGAACAGTAATTACCAGCCAAGGTGCTCAAGCTTTAACATCTGCTCTTATTTGTTTAAAACCCATGTTTGTTTTCAGTCCATTTTTCTTTTCTTGTCTTTTAATCAATACTGATTTATTTATAAGGGTTTGTCCTGGGATTTTAGTAGGTAATTTTGGGAAATGGGATTCACCTTTTCCTGGGGATATATTTTAGCTGTCAGGATATGACCTGACCCCAGAAATGCATAATTTTTGAGGTGCAATCAGAGTGAGATGGAGCAAAACACATCTAAACTATGCCTTTAGATTGTAAGGAACTACTACGTGACTTTTGGCAAAAATCCTCCACCAACAAAAAGAAACCATGTAGAATCAAAACCTATGAAACCCTGAAAAATACAAGGAAAGTCAGCACCTTGGGGGTTTATATTTTTGTGCTCTTTATGCTGCTGTTTTCTCATTTGGATTAATTCAGAGTGCATCTTACCAAACTGAAGTCTGTTCTGTGTTGCAGCCTGAGGCTGCCCTTAAATGTGGTCTTCTGTGGGGTGGGTTCTTCTCTTCAGTTCCCCATTTCTACCTTCAAACCTCAAACTCGTTACCAGTTTGTCATTGGTATGAAATCATTAATAAGTTCTTGGCTTCCATCATCTGTACTAATTGTGCTTTCTACAACAAACTCTGTTCTCAAGGGGAAAATTTATAAGAGGAAGGTGACAGAAGGGTGAACTGCAAGAGCCTCAAATATGCCACCTCTTTTTCTCCCTTTGCCCTTATTACAATACATGACACAAGCTGGCTATTTTTAGTTTTTCTCAACAGTCAGTGCCAGTCAGCATCCAGGAGGTGGGCAGCAAGTCAGGCAGAGGTCAGACAGTGTTGTCACCCTTTCATTGTGATGGTCAAATCCACTCTTAAGCTTCAGGATTGAGAGAAATGCACTTTTGCTGGCAAATGTTTTAGATGTGTACGTGCAGATGCTCATACATAATCAGAGCTTGTCTGCTTCTATGATGTTATTGTTAAAAAAATCCCCATCAAATAGGTAGGACTAGATATGAATGCAATTTTTGCCTTCACTGCTCTTTCATTCTGCCTGTGTGGCCTTTCCTCTCCTCCTGAAGCACAGTGTTGGCTCTTTCAGCTAAATGTGCCTTGAAGGCATCATCATCGCAGAGCTGTGATTTTTCACTTCAGTGAAATGGTCGGGCTGTCTGCTCTGACACTCGCTGTGAACACTGCCTGAAGAGTGGCTGTGGCATTACAGAGTCAGCTCAGAGTGAGGTGGGTTAAAAATGGGTCATTTCCCTCCAGTCCTGCACACCTAGTCACGACAAGGGCATCCAGAGGCAATGCTCTTCTTCATTAGTGCACTGCTGTGAGGTTTGGCTCATGATACAGAGGTTTTTGCACTTGTTTCTCTGGGTCCCTTGTGTCTGTTTTCCCAAGGGAAGTGACAACACAACAGCAGTGAGAAGATACAGGATTCTGGTTCTTTGCTTTGTAGCTGGATGTGATTAAAGGGGCAAGGGTGATATTCTGGGTCAGTATGGAGGAAGGAAAGTGTTTTTCTCACAAGCAGCTTCTCTCATATGCCATGACTATCTGCCCTTCCCAAATAAGGCTGTGAGAAACAACTGCTCACTTTGAAAATTTAAAAAGATTTATTAAACCTTGACAAAAATACAACAAAGGACTACAAAAGGAAAAAGCTGCAGCACTGAGAACTGCCCTTGTAGATCCCACATGGCCAGTTCATCTTCAAGATGGATGTTCAGTCTTTTATACCCCTGGGGTTGCATCAGCCAGCCCTGGCCCCTCCCAAAGTCTGTCACTCAGCTCTTCTTTGCCATTTATCAGTGGAGATGCTTTCTTGTAACTGGATTGGAGGTCAGGTGTTGCCATGCTGCCCCCCTGAGCACCCCCAAGCTTTTCCATTCCCCACTGCCCCACGCCAGGGACACCTGTGCAGCTCCTTTGTACCTGTCCTGGACAGCCCAGGCTGTCTGATGGCAGCAATACAGGGGGAAAGGGAACTGTGGGGAGAACAGAGGGCATCTAAACTACAATAACATAGCTATACACTAATAAAGCTTTTCTTAATATTCACACAATAGTTATCTTTAATTGTGAGAGCCAGTCATCTCATTATCCATCTATAACAAGGCACAGAGAGATGCATGAGAAAAGCAGGGAAGAAAGAGTAAAAAATTCAAGAAATAGGTATGGATGGGGGTTGGTTGTCAAATAAAAGGGAATATATAAAAGGGAAAACGTGATATTTTGGTCTATATGAAGTCACTCTGCTGGTGTGCTCACTCTGTTGGTGTGCTCCACAAATGTGAGAGGAAAATTATGCCCTTGGTTTGTTATCCAACAGATAACAAAGAAAGATAGCAGAAATGCAGCGAGGAAGCAGCACTGAATCTGCAGATCCCTTTGGAGGATGTTCATATGCACTTTGTAGGGCTGGAGCTCACCTTGTTTTGGCAGCAATTCCCATTGCCATTTTACTGCACAGTAGGTTGCTAAGCAGATAAGACATAGCTAGAGATGTAGATTTATATGATTGGTATGTTCTTGAGGTTAATTTTATTGAAGATATTTGAGTCATTACCAAAATATTTGAGTTTTGGAGGCTAGGATGTACAGCTGGTTTTTATGCAACTTGGTTTGCCAGTGGTCTGTAAATGTTAATGGTGATTTGAATTCAGCCCTTTGACAGCTTTCATGTATTCTGTTTACATTTTTATGTTTTTACTCATCATAAATACTTTTAAAAAGCCAATTATGAGTTTTGCATTGCCACTTTTCTTGCCCTCTAGAATTTGACTTACTCTTTCTTCCTCTTAACTTACCGAATTTCTTCCAAACAAATCTGTTGTGAGATGGAGCTTTATGCCAGTCTCATAACTGCCATAACTCTTTTAAAATAAATCACTTCATTGGCTATAAGAGAAATGTAATCCTAAATTGCTAATAGAATTTAAAAACATTTCAATATTGTTAGTCCACTTGAAATTGTATTAACATTTTCAAAGGAAAGAAGTAATGATCGTACATGTTTTGAAGTTCAAAAAGTGAAAAATTTTAGAGCATTAGAAAAGAAAAATAAAACTAGGTGAGTCTTTAAACTTAAAATGAGAAATGCATAGCCTTGGGGATGTTTCTGTTTAAGAAAACCTCCACCTTTTAGCACGTTATCAAGAGTAATGAACTCTTATTTTGTGGGCAGCTCTAACACAGGGCAGCTGCACCACCTGCCTTGTGCTGAGCTCAGGCTGTGGGTTGCCTGGGTGTGCTAAGGACCAATTTTCAGCAATTCAATGCAAGTTATTACCCAGCCTCTCACTGCAGCTATCAGAAAGGCAAGGCAAATCCACCATCAGCTCAGCTTCAGCAGCATTTATGTAAATTAATCATTCTTTTACCATGTGCTTTGGGGAATCATATTTTCTTTTCATGCCCACTAATTGCATGTTGCAAAGTGAAATACTGAGTTACCCTACCACAGTCTATATTTTTGTTCTTAGCTGCATTCAGAAATATCAAAAATACTGATTCTTGGCACAGTCAGAACAACTGCTACAGCCTCTGTAATTCTGTGCCTTGAGGCAGAAAGAGCCATGATCACTTATTTAAAGACAGGATAGTTAGCAAAAAATGTTTTGACTGCAACTGGAAAGCTCCTTTGCAAGGTTGCAAATGTACTGGAGATTGTTTTCATCCCTGTTGTCATTTCATTGAAAATCTTGGCAATAACTCAGAGTGAGCTGGAGAGGTAATCTTTCTTTCTGTCAAGAAGCAAATGCAACTCTGGTTTATCATTCTGTATTTCATATCATATTGCACTGACCTCTTCCTCAGGGGTTGTAAGCAATTCCAGGACACTAAAACCAAAATGGGCTGGTTTCTTCTTTATTACATGCCCCTGCGTAAGGAAATATAGCCATGCCTATTTCTTTTCTGTCCAACACTGCAGCAAAGCTTGTAAGCTACACCATCTTGCAATACTTGTCTTATTAGTGAAACCTAAAACCACAGTCAGTTTTTGTAACGTGTTTAAGCGTTTTTCTTTAATCGTTTTCTTTAATGCTGAATTTTATAAGGGAATCACTTCTCTAAGCTGTTCCTTGTAATAGTGGAGGCAGCTCCAAGCATCATTCCCATCTGAGGGCTGGAAGGTCGGGTTGTTTTTAAATGTAGTGCTGCAGCTGAAAAACAGTTCAGGCCCTACAAAGGTGTAATTCAGTGGGATGGTAAAATGGGTTGTGAAAACAACAGTAAAGTAAAATACACACGTGTCACTTCCTCCACTGAAGCACATAATTCAGGGTCTGCTGGGGTGAGGAGCCATGTGCCTTCTCCTCTTCTGCCTTTCTCTTTCCATGTCCTGTCTGTAATCCATTAGAGACTTTCATTATTTCAGCATGATTGGGGTTAACTTCTAAACATGATTTATTGCTGCCTTCTCTCATGAATACCAAGATGGAACCTCTTTTTTTCAGCGAGGATATTCTCCAGCTAGATTGTGATTTTTTTTTTTCTTGCTGTAATTTTCAATTTATCCTGTGGGGTATTATTGCACAGCCTTGATAGCCTATTATTGTTCCATCAAGAGTGAGGAAAATTAATTTGGTCTGAGAGAGGTTGTGTATGAAGTAGACATTTTGATTTTGGTTTTAGGAAGCACTTTCTTGTTCTCCAGAAGACAGACTTAAAAAAATAGCATTTTTTAAACAGAGGGTTAACTACTTTTCATTTAGAAAATACCAGTAAGCACTGAAGCAGTAATTTGACCCATCAGCAAAGTGCATGTGCAATATGAAGTGTCTCTCACCCTCAGTTTTCCTCCTGTGCTGCAGTCCTGCTCATGTGTGTGCTGTTCATGCATTGGGCCCCCTGAGCAGCAAGTCCATTGCAGTACCAGTATCCAGAACTTTCACATACCTTGGAGAGAGAGGCTTTGCTGAAAGATAACAATATAACTTCTTTCAAGAACTTCTGCAGATAGATAAAGAATAAGCAAATTCCTCTAATAGCAGAGAGAGTTTTCCCAAGGTGAACATTTTCTCTGTGCTTACCTACTTAATTTTTCTCAAAAGAGGCCCAAACTGCCTTTAAAGCAAATTGTTCATCATATCATTGTCATACAGTCCAAGCCATGTCTCACCCCTTAAATCCAGCCAGATTTAAGATGCAGCAGTCCTGGGAGGTTTACCTGTGATGATGGAGATGTGGCTGGGTGTGCTGAGTTCCCTTGTGCATGGCTGGGCTTTCAGAGGGCACTGACTGCCAGAAATGTGGTGCTTGCAGAGGTTTCCTGTGCTGTTGAGTGGCTGTCTGGCAGCACCTGGGGCTTTTTTGAAGAGGATTTTTCTCCCAGAGGAGATAGATTAATTTCCTGAGGCTCCAGAATGGCTTTGCTGGGAGTGGATAAGCAGAACAGCAGTTGACTTATGAGGGGACATGGATGTGAAAGAAAATAAAAGCACTAACAGAGCATCTTTGCTGATGGAGATAACTGATGGAGATAATGAACATGAAGAGGTTGTATCTCGACTGATGGGACGCTAGGCTTTTGTTTGTTTGTCAAGATTGCTGCTGTGTAAGGTGAGTAGGATTGGAGCTGGTGTTTTAGTGGGAACTAGTGGAAAAAACAAACAACATTTGGAGGTGATTCCAGGTATTTTTTTTTAGCCAGGAAATGGCTTTTGCAGATGTCACTTGCTGTTGTTCCTGAGTAAAGGGAGAACTATAGGTATGCCTTCCCTTTGAACTCAGACATTTGTTCTGTGCATCCCCTCCCAGGAGGACTCTTTCTTGACCTGTGCATTATTGACTTTCAGTGTATTTTACAGCCGTGTACTTTTAATAATTTCATGCCTTACTCAGGCCAGATAAGTGCATTTCAACTATTTTTGGTGTAAAAATAGCCTGAAGGCAAACTTGGGCATGTACTGCATCTTCAGCTTTGCTAAGAATCTCCTTATTCCAGGAG